>NC_050073.1:32133594-32459956 GCF_009764565.3 Dermochelys coriacea
TCTTGCTAGAGAAATACCCGGTACAGCTCCAAAAAACACACAGATGGAGGCTAAAGGAGGCTTAACACTACTAATTCATGCATCTCTGCCTTTGGGCTTCGCGGAGCATTTCATTAGGTTGCTTTTTTTCTGCTGGGCTAACACAATGAAGTTTGCATCAGAGACCAATAATTTCATTAAGCGCTTGAAGCTGGTTGGCTTGGAAAGTGAAAGAGGACTGTGGCAAGGCTGTCAATTAGTAGGTGTATATGTATACAGTTTTTCTAATGCTAGCTCAAGCAGAAAGTCTTTTAGGGGCAGAAATTTATTGGATGATCAATTTTACTAAATTTACTAAAAAAGAAAAGGAGTACTTGTGGCACCTTAGAGACTAACAAATTTATTAGAGCATAAGCTTTCGTGAGCTACAGCTCACATCCGATGAAGTGAGCTGTAGCTCACGAAAGCTTATGCTCTAATAAATTTGTTAGTCTCTAAGGTGCCACAAGTACTCCTTTTCTTTTTGCGAATACAGACTAACACGGCTGCTACTCTGAAACTAAATTTACTAAAATACTAGTATTTCTCTAAATATCTAAACATTAAAAGACTTTTAGTGAGTAGCAAATCAGTTTTTTCAAATATACATTAGAACAAGCAGTATTCAAGAATCCATATAGTCACAGTAATGGGGGCCCTCACTCTTGGAGAACCCCAGACAGTGCATCATTACCATTGTGTCCCCTGCCTCAGTTTTCCCAAATAAGGGTTTTAATAAGTCCAACAAGGCTTCTATAGAGAATGTCACTCCTTCAAGGGTCTAATTTATTCAGCCCCTAAAGGCAGAATATCACACAAATAGGCCACCCCCTCAGCATCTCTAGCAGGAGGGACTGAGGCAACCTTAACCCATCAAACCCACTTATTTCCAGGTCCTTTACCAGTGACCCCAAACCTTCTTCTGGAGCCAGAATCTTTTGTAATCAGCCGGGAAAGGGTCTCTCCTCTCAGGTCAAGGGCCCTACAGAGGTCCAACTAAACAACCCTTCCTCAGAAAAGCATGTTTCAGAGTAGCAGCCGTGTTAGTCTGTATTCGCAAAAAGAAAAGGAGTACCCGTGGCACCTTAGAGACTAACAAATTTATTAGAGCATAAGCTTTCGTGAGCTACAGCTCACTTCATCCGATGCACTTCAAAATGCATCCGATGAAGTGAGCTGTAGCTCACGAAAGCTTATGCTCTAATAAATTTGTTAGTCTCTAAGGTGCCACGGGTACTCCTTTTCTTTTTTCAGAAAAGCATATAATTCCACTGACCTGAAGCTTCCACTACTACCTGGTGAAGTCCTTCCATGGGGACTAGGTTCTGCCGAGACTTGGCATTCATAGCTCCTTCCTTTCAGAGGATCTGCCATCTAGGAGCGTTCTTCCTTGGTTTCCTTTCCAGATAAGCCCCCTCACCAGGTTCCTCTGAGAAGCCCTCCCTTTGAGACCTTTCTCTTCCTAGATCCTGGGGGTCTATCCCTCTCCCCCGCAGCCTCTGTTCTCTAGCCTACTCCCCCAAGGGGTCTAGCTTCCTTCTATCACACCCAGGTTTCTCAGTGAGTTAATTAGGCCCAGGTGAAACTGAGTTGCCTCATTGCCTCTTCTGGAGCCTGTCAGAGGTAGGCTGAGCCCCTGCCCCTTTCAGTCACATGTTTGCCCTTTGCTGGTTACAAGAAAAAAATCTGAAACTTGCATTGCTATCTTTCCTGCAAGTCAGTTTCCACTAACAGCCTATAAAAAAAAATGTTCACTGCATGTAAATATTGCTTCTTTTCTATCCTTTTCATAGCTAGAAATACTACACTTCCTTTTTCCAGACTAATAGGATTGTCTGACAATTATAGAGTGTAATATGATTAAACGTGAGATTCTGCAAGAGAACCATGATGGTATTTTAATAGAATACCCTCTTTCTGAACAAGTGTGTAGTGTTATAAATTGAAACCACCGCTCGTTTTCCTTCTTACAATATCACAAAAGGAAACAATATAGTGTGCACCTCCTGTGGTTATTGCCCCCTCCTGAGAAACATAACTGTGGATTCACAAAACATGGCAGGAAACAAAGGAACAGGATAGTAACAAAAGAGTACAGCAAAATTATTGATAAAATTAAAAACAGCTTGCAACATGTTTTATTTGATTCTCTCTGCATCCAGGCAAAAATGTAGGTCATGTTTTGGCAGCTATTTCTTCTTCTCCTTAACCTGAAGAATATTTGAGTTTCAGCTATCAGTGCACAATGTGCAAGTTCCCAGGATAGCAAGCCTACAGTGTTCCAAGGAGTGTTCTTAGCTTTTGTGTATTAAACTTATTCACACAATGGGCCTGATCTTTAGCTGGTGCAAATCAGAATAGCTCCACTGAGCTATGCTGATTTTACAGGAGCCAAGCATCTGGCTCTTCTACTCATGTTAAAACAAAAAGCAGAATTCCTATGTTTTTGCCATTCTGCCAAATTTTGCTTAGCACCAAATTTTTCTCACAACCCACAATTCTGGCTTGACAGACAGACCAGGGTAACAATTTGGACGGGAAACATCTTAATCTCAAGTTCACTATGGAGCAGTTCATGCTCCTCTTCTCCCCTATAGTGAAATTGTTGTGATATGAACGCTAAAGCTTGTTTCATTAGAGGAGCAATATGGAAGAGGTCTTCATTGAGCAGAAAGAAAAAATGACAGATTTCAGTCATTTGTTGAAAGAAAAGGAGTACTTGTGGCACCTTAGAGACTAACAAATTTATTAGAGCATAAGCTTTCGTGAGCTACAGCTCACTTCTCTGGTCATTGATACATTACTATGGAGACAAGTTTCCACAATGTGGACTCCATCAAGACCATTCTGCCTTATAGTGGCTCCTCCAGTTCTGTGTGGATTGTATATACACTGTAATGCACAGATCTGTACAAGGAAAAGATCAGACAAAACAATTTAGTGAGTCACTTGATCAAATTCACACACTGAAGGGCACAACTGGAGTGGGACTAGCCAATCTGAGCATCGGGCAGAAATATTTAGCTAGTACATAAAGTTGAATTCCAGCAATTTGGCAATGAAGTTTTCAATGATTAAAATATCTACCATAAGAAGCTATTTAAAATCAGTGGCTCTTATTGTATTTTGAAATCCTGCCAAAGAAAACCTGTCAGATATCTTCCATCTACTTTCTGTGCTTATTTTAAAATTATGGCATAAGCTTTCCAAACCAAAAGACTTTCATTCAAGTGACCATGGTTTGGTTTTGTTTGGGGTTTGGGATGTGTGTGTGTGTGTGTGTATTTCTTTCATATTGATGAAGTCTTAGTTTAGACTCTTGCTCATAATATACATTACGTTTTTAAACAGCATATGTAGTTTAACCAGAATTAATAGTAAGTTTCTCAGTAGCAATGCTAAATGAGTTCAAACAGGATCTGGTTATGGTCTGGGATGTTTATTCATTGTCAGCTGAGCCCTCATTAAAACAAGTTCTAAGGATTTCTTTTCCTGGTTTGTGTTCTGAACCCATTAAGGGTTTAAGAAAGAATTGACATTTGTTCCATAACTGTTTTTTGAATAGAAGAGGCCTTTGAAATATTTCTTTACCCATAACAGATTAAAAAGTGAGATCTTTTTGATAGATGGCTTTGATTTTGGATCTGCAACAACAGTCAAGATTTTCATAAGTATAATGATTTGGGGTGCATCCATTTTTGAGGTGCCCTATGAGAGACCTGTAAAGGGACTTATTTTCAGAAAGTACTGAGCATCCACCCCCTGAAAAATAGACTCATTTAAAGTGTATCAAGTTACTCAAAAAATTATTGGCAGGCCTGTTTACTGACTCCCCCTGACATGCCTGCCTTGAACAAATTTTAGTTATCATTCCAGTATACGTCCATAACTCTTAATACCCCCCACTCACATACACGATGCAAGATTATTAATGATCAGTGAGTTATTAGTTTTGAAATGATACCTCAGAAGGCATATTTTCTACAATAGAATAGAGGGTGTGAAGACAAGGGTGCTTAGTGTCACAATGCTATATGAAATTACCTATTGAAGCCACATAATTAATCTTTGGAGCCACATTCCATAAAGGTAAAAAACAAACATAACACAGACAGAAGATGGGAGAGAAGATACTTCAGTAACAGTGAGGAACATAAACTTAATTATCTTGGATGAAAATGCAATCCTTAAAGCTACCCCAAAATCCAAGTCATTGGAAAGTTCAAATCCAGAATTAACATACACAGAAATCATCATATATTGTAACATAACTCCAAGAAATACCTACTCTGAAAATATTCTTAGGCCAAGATTTTAAAATATGACTACCTAAAGTTTGGCTGTTAAATCCATTGTTAGGTGCATAAATAAATAGCTTGAGCAACCAGCTGCTCTCACTGAAATCATTTTTAAAAATAAGGCCACTTATTTCAGAACCTAATTTTAAGATGCCATTTTTAAAAAAAAATCTTAGTTGTAGTCTACGTACATGTGAGAAGTTACTAAAAGATATCATGGTAACAAAAGTCTTAGACTGAGAAAAGATGCTCTCTCAAAATTAGCTGTCACCAGCAAAGTGGAGCTTCACTATGCAATATATGATCCTATAGACAGTTTTATTGCTTTGAAAAAAAATCTCCTATCACGTTAAAGTACTCAGACTACTAGAACCTCCCAGACTATCTAACTCTATACTTAGCGCCAAACAAATCTGTGGTAGTAACAGCACTTAGCAACACACTTCTATTGTAGGGTCACAAAGTACAATGCAAACAAGCTAATCAGCACTCCTGCAAGGTACTATCCTTACTTTACAGATGTGTCCAGGGTCACATAGGAAGCTTTTAGAAGAGCTGGGAATAGAACCTAGGACCTTAATCCAAAACCCATTTAAATCAATGGATCAGACCCCAAATATCCTTTGCACTGCTCTAAGCATTATGTAACGTTTCCTTCTACAAGCTGACCTTCAGTCTGATGGCACTCTAAAGCTACCAACTTACACTACCGTATTACCTTGTCCCATTTACTCACTAGAAAATTGTTTCATGACTTTTAAAGATGACCTGCTAAACTGAAAAAATGGGATTTAAGTTTTTTGGCTGGTTTATGATGTACAAAGAAAACTTGAAAAAGGTTTGAATCACTCATACTACTTTTTTGTATTAAAAAAAAATCAGGTCTTGTCTATCTTCATTTTTGTGGGGGATTCAACAGAGAATTAGTAGGTTTATGACACCAAAGCAGTGAAATTTTATTATTTGGGAAGGGAAGTAACTTTTATTCAAAATATTTAAAACTCTGTGGATCAGTCCCTGCTGCAAAACAAGAGAGAGAGACACAAGTGGCTCAAACCATTCCTCTCCTTTTAGGTTAACCTCAAGCACAAAAATGTAACTGTTTGACAATGTCTCTAAATTGCCGATCTGACATAATGAACTCATCCCTAGTGAAGTTCATTGGCTGTGCTTCAAGAATAATATTTATAATTATCAGGGGGAAAAGTTGTATATACTCCTCAACATTTCATCATTCCTTACTCTGTTATGCTGTCGACCATTATATTGATCAGTTTTCAGAGTAGCAGCCGTGTTAGTCAGTATTCGCAAAAAGAAAAGGAGTACTTGTGGCACCTTAGACTAACAAATTTATTTGAGCATAAGCTTTCGTGAGCTACAGCTCACTTCATCGGATGCATTCAGTGGAAAATACAGTGGGAAGATTTATATACAGAGAACATGAAAAAAGGGTGTTACCATACACACTGTAAATAGAGTGATCACTTAAGATGAGCTATTACTAGCAGGAGGGATGGGGAGGGGAGGAAGAAAACCTTTAGTAGTGATAATCAAGGTGGGCCATTTCCTCATCACTACTAAAGGTTTTCTTCCTCCCCACCCCCGCTAGTAATAGCTCATCTTAAGTGATCACTCTCCTTACAGTGTGTATAACACCCTTTGTTTCATGTTCTCTGTATATAAATCTTCCCTTTGTATTTTCCACTGAATGCATCCGATGAAGTGAGCTGTAGGTTACGAAAGCTTATGCTCAAATACATTTGTTAGTCTCTAAGGTGCCACAAGTCCTCCTCTTTATTGATCGGTTTTGCTTCACTGAATTCACACTAGGGGAAATTTTAAAAGATCTAGTAATGAGTCACAATTTTTATTGTAAATACACATTGCAGTCAGTAGAATCACTGGATTTTCAGATCTCTGGCAACTGTGTTATACTAAACACCAACAAAAAGCAGTGACCTCAGTCAAACACAAATGCTGAGGTGTGAGAATGTCTTGCTCTTGGTACTGAACAAATAAGTGGTAGCAGATGCTACAATCTTTAGGGAATTGGGCTAAAGGCAAGAACATTTGGCTCTATAAATAAAGCATAAGTACAAAAGTGCCCCATTTTCTGTGTGTCAGGATTGCTATATTTTTCACATACTTTATCTCAGTTTCTCTCAATTTGTTTCCCTGGATTGTACTGCTCCTATCCCCCTGGTGGTAAAATGTTGGCTCTTTAGTTCATGCCAGCCAAGATGTTCACTAAGAAAGAGTATTGAGATGCCCCTGACATGGTACACGCTGAGAAGGAAGAGTTCTCACTTCCATTAAGGCTATGAGAAAAATATCTACCACCAAAGAGTTAAAATGTCATGTTTTTGTCATTTTCACGAAAGGAAAAATCCTAGTGCTATTTAGATTCAAATGGTTTGTTCAACGGAAATAAAACATGCAGCATTTTGTCAGGAGAAAGGAACAAACCCCCCTGCCTCTAATCTTAGCAAATCCCCCAGTCACATTCCAGGAGACAAGACATACCAGAGGAATCTGCAGCACTGGAAGCAGGTTCCTCCATCCACCACAGTTTTCAGACCTCCACATTACTCAGATTTGCCCTGAACGCTGGATTTCAAAAGTATCACTAATCCTTATAACCCTTCTCTGGGGCAGGTACAGGAAGTAGTACTATTGCCCATTTTTCATATGGGGAAACTGAAGAAAAGAAATTGTGACTCTCTCAAGTCTACAGAGGGAGTCAGTGTCAGAGCCAGTGCTAGGACTCAGTTGTTCCTGGCTCCCAGACCTGTGCCAAGACTGCTAGGCTGCCATTACTATCTGAAGCAGAAAAAATAAGAGAGATCCCGTGTAATGGCAATGCAAGCAGGTTGCTGGATGGTGCCCACTTGTGGCCCTTTGGGGTACAATTCACCGAGCTGCAGGATTCCACTGGTATGCCTCTGTCCCAACAAGGTCCAGTATAGTGGTGCTCTGGCCCGCCAGTGCTGCTCCTTTGGGGGCGTTTAAGTTTCACAGGTAACAAACATAACTCAAAACCTAGGTCATCTCACAAACCTTTGGTTGCTCCCCACTCTTCTATTCAGGCTTGTCTGGCAGCCTGTGCTTCCACTGACTTCCTTTCCAGGATCTGATCCTCCCTTTCCAGATGGTGATCTGGCAGGCAAGAGAGCACTATCTCAGGGCTGCAACCAGACTGGTCTCTTATCAAGAGAAACAAAGCTCTGTCCACTTTCCTGGTAAGCCCTAAATGGGGCATGGCCCTCTCCTTTTCTCTCCCCTCTCCACACTTGAGGTTGGCTGCAGGTGTAATGGAGCATGGCCAGCTGGGTCCACAGGCCTTCCCTAATCCTTTTATTGCCAGGCGAAAGCCCGTCGGCCTCCTTCACCTTCTCCCTGCCAGTATGGGGCCTCTCTCCCCTATCACAGGCATGTTATAGTTGATTTTCATTTACTGTCATTTGAAGAAAACCAAGCCAGTTCCAAATTAGCTAGCAGGCATCCCTACTGTTCAGAGATGCCAGTGAAAAGTTGATATTCATTTTGAACTGCTAAGGTTTCCAACCCCAGTAACTTGTATAATTTTAATATTCTCAAATTGTTTTGGGGCTGATTGCAATTTTCCTTTTCAAGGAGTTCCTCTACTCCCCTTGGCAGAAAGTCCCTGAGGCTATGCTAATACCCTTTTGTATATCATGTACTTCATCTTTGTGGTTATCTTGCCTGCTTTTCCCTCAGCGACCAATGTGGTTGCAAACATTTTCTGCATCCAATGATAGTTGTTGTTAACAACAACAAACATGGCTTCAAGCTTTGCCTTGTTGTTAGACTCTCTGGTTTAAAAAAAAAGTGTGTAGCTTTGTATAAGTTTATTGTAATATTTCTGAATTTGATCTGGCCCATCAATCACACACTTATGTGCTAATCCAATCTATACAGGTGACCATGACAACATGAACAATGGCTTTCTCTTCTGCTTACTATTGAGCTACATTCCTGCTGGGTCATTCTATCCATTCAGTTTTCTCCTACTTGGATGGTAAAGTATTTGTTTGCAAATAAGGGAGGAAATTAGGAGGAAAGCTAAGCTACTGTGCTGCAATAAAAGCCTCTCTGCGCAGCCAGGGTTGGGCTGATCCTGTGGGGTGCGGTCAGCACCACTCACAAAGGACCCTCTGCTCACAACTCCTAGAGACTTCAGTGGGAGATGAGAATACTCAACCCTTCAAACCTTTCATTGACTATGAGCACTTATGCTCCAGAATGCTAGCTCCTTTCAAAACCGTTTCAGCAAGGGCACAATCTGCAAAGCTCACCTTGCTGGGGTGTGTAATTTAGCAGGTTTAGGCAGGCTGCTCCTCTCATTTAATGTTTCTCTCTTTATGTCTCAACATTTGCTGCTCCTTTTTCTTCAGAGAGATAGAGAAAGTAATGACACTTTTGAACAATGTCAACCTTTACATTCGGGTTTCAGTTAACAAGCGATTTCCTCACATTTACAATTCTCTTGGACTCTAGGGCGGAACAAGCAGACTCCTCCAAATGCATTCTTTTGCGCTGTAATACTTTGTTTCATTCATCACCAGCATCACCACCACATCTCACCTATCACGCTGATCACCAACAGACAGTGCATTGCACATAAATTAAGGCATATGGAAGCCTTCAGAGAACCATGAAAGCTAGCACTGGAAAAGACCCATTGAGTCATTTGGTCCACCCCACTCCCCCATCAACAAATGAAGGTTGGTTTCCTATCATACATCTACTAGTACACTGTACTGTCTAGTTTTAAATGTCCCAATGATGCACTCTCTCTCTCTCTTTCCTCTCGGAGACTAGTACACAGCCTGACAGATACCTCTGCTGGGAATTTTTTTCCTAATCTACAACCTAGTATCTTATCTTCACCATATTGTTCCTGGTTATACCCTCTTGTACCATCCTAAATGCAGCAGTCTTCATTTAGTCAGGCTACCAATATATGGGATTTAAAACTTTAAGTTAAGCAAGTGCTTTGCTGAATCAGGGCCTTAATAATTTTCCTTGTACAGAAATCTTTCTAGTCCACTTACAAAGTATTTACTCTTTTCTGTAAATAACCTTCTTGCAATGGGACATCCAGAAATGTAATATTCTAGGTATGGTTTTACCAGGAATCCAATCAGTCAAAGTGTGAGCATTCACAGCACCCACTGGCCTCAATGGAAGTTAAGGGTGCTCAGCACTGCTCAGGAGGCACTCAGCACCTTGCAAGACTGAGGTCCAGAGGATTTGGAGAGGGTATATTATCTTCCTTCTCTATTCTCTGCATCAAATGTCCTGCAGATAAGTGGATGGGTTTGTGACTAAGGCTCTGGGACTCAGGAGGAGAGCTATGCTGTCTTCCTCAGTCTGCCACAGACTGAGTATGTGATCCTGAGTAAGTCACTTCATCTCCCAGTATCATTGTCCCAATTTGGAAAATGGGACCAATGTTAACACTCCAATACCTCAGTGGGGTGTTGTGAAAAGCCTATAAATAAAATTGAATTTGCTTTTTTTTTTTTTTTTGCTTCAGTTCCACATTGCAGAGTCCTTCAAACTGAAGTTAGCTGAACAGGTACTACTGCTAATTCAATTGCAAACATGCTTTTAATCTTTTTATGAACCAATTCAGAAATGAGCTCACAAGTTGTCACATTCCCATAAGACTGTTCAGAACAGGAGACAAATGCTCAGGCTGTGGGAGAGATTTTTCACCCAGCTCTATAGCAAACCAGTGATTATTCCACTAGAGAGCACTAGAAACCATTACTACATCTTAATAGATTTATGAAACTGGAAATGAGGATCTTACTTGAAATATAATATTACTTGTACCATAATTAGACATTCTTCCAGGAGCTCATTTGCCTAGAGGCAGCTCATTGTATATACTTTATATACCAGTGTTTGTCTATGATACCGTAAGACTTATTTGTCACTTGCTTTTTTGCTATTAATAGCATTCACATGTAACATATCTAGTGTTTATTAATATACTGGCTATAGCCCAAATCCTTCCTATACTCTAATGCCCAAACTTTGCTCTCAGTTAGACCAGCGCCACTTCAAAACAACTCCAGTGGCGCTAATGTGCATTTTTATCAGTGTGAGTGGGAATAGGATTAGGCTTTTTGCCTACATCAACAGTGAGTAAAAGCATTTACTCTGCAGAATTTCTTTAATTCATCTCCCCTTTGCCCCCATGTAATAAAATGGTAGGAAAGACTTTCTATAGTTTAAAGTATGTGTCACTGTCACGGTGTGGGACTCACCCCTGCAGCACCTCCTGCTGGTCTCTCGGGGAATTAGCTCTTCCAGCCTCCAGAGCACCCTCTGCAGGCTGGTGTCTTCCTGCCGCTGGCCCCCATGTCCCTCCCAGACCCCGGTGCCCCTTTCGCTGGGGTGCTTCCCCCTGGCAGTACTTCCACAGATCTGGATCTCTCCCCTCCCAGGGGAACCCCCACCCACTATCCCCACTTCACCTCAATTTTTGGCTACTGCCAGTCACCATTAAGTCCCTGCACATTGGGACGGACTGCAGTATATAAGCCAATCATCACAGGCAAGGGGGGTTTGGACCTTCTGCCTCTGCCTACCCATGGGCTGCCCTGTTGCAACCCCAGTACCCTGTCTTAGGCTATCTGCCAGACCTGCAGCCTGCGGCTTTTCCATTCTGGAGCCTCCCAACTCCTCTGGCCTTCCCTAATCCTGCTTCACCTCAGGTACCCCTGGTATGCTCCCCAGCAGCCAGGCCCATCTCCCTCTACAGCTGGAAAGACTCTACTCCTAGCCCACTGCCCTCTTATAAGGGCCAGCTGAGCTCTGATTGGGGCATGGCCACAGCTGAGCCTGCTTCCCCCAATCAGCCCAGGAACTGCTTGCTTCCAGCCACAGCCCTCTCCTGGGCTGTTTTAAGCCCTTTAAGGCCAGAGCCGGTGACCACCCCACTACAGTCACCCAAAAGACAGACAGAAATTATATGGATCTGAACCAAATTAAACTAGGTATGGTGCCAAACAAAATCCCTCATCCAAAAACACTGATGCTAAACACAGGCTAAAAGTCAAGTAGAGTTGGACCTTGCAAAGGGAATTAAAACCAATAGTAAAAGGTTCTATAGCCATATAAATAAGAAGAAAACTAAGAAAGAAGAAGGGGGACACTAAACACTGAGGATGGAGTGGAGGTTAAAGATAATCTAGGCATGGCCCCATATCTAAACAAATACTTTGCCTCAGTCTTTAATAAGGCTAAAGAGGATCTTAGGGATAATGGTAGCATGACAAATGGGAATGAGGATATGGAGGCAGATATTACCATATCTGAGGTAGAAGCGAACCTCAAACAGCTTAATGGGACTAAATTGAGGGGCCCAGATAATCTTCATCCAAGAATATTAAAAGGAATTGGCACATGAAATTGCAAGCCCATTATCAAGAATTTTTAATGAATCTGTAAATTCAGGGGTTGTACCGTATGATTGGAGAATTGCTAACATAGTTCCTATTTTTAAGAAAGGGGAAAAAAAGTGATCCGGGTAACTACAGGCATGTTAGTTTGACATCTGTAGTATGCAAGGTCTTGGAAAAAATTTTGAAGGAGAAAGTAGTTAAGGACTTTGAGGCCAATGGTAAATGGGACAAAATACAACATGGTTTTACAAAAGGTAGATCATGCCAAACCAACCTGATCTCCTTCTTTGAGAAAGTAACAGATTTTTTAGACAAAGGAAACACGATGGATCTAATTTACCTAGATTTCAGTAAGGCGTTTTGATACCGTGCCACATGGGGAATTATTAGTTAAATTGGAAAAGATGGGGATCAATATGAAAATTGAAAGGTGGATAAGGAATTGGTTAACAGGGAGACTACAGCGGGTCCTACTGAAAGGTGAACTCTCAGGCTGGAGGGAGGTTACCAGTGGAGTTCCTCAGGGATCAGTTTGGGACCAATCTTATTTAATCTTTTTATTACTGACTTTGGCACAAAAAGTGGGCGTGCGCTAATAAAGTTTGCGGATGATACAAAGTTGGGAGGTATTGCCAATTTAGAGAGACCGGGATATCTTACAGGAAGATTTGGATGACCTTGTAAACTGGAGTAATAGTAATAGGATGAAATTTAATAATGAGAAGTGTAAGGTTATGCATTTAGGGATTAATAACAAGAATTTGTTATAAACTGGGGATGCATCAATTAGAAGTAACGGAGGAGGAGAAGGACCTTGGAGTATTGGTTGATCATCGGATGACTATGAGCCGCCAATGAGATATGGCCGTGAAAAAAGCTAATGTGGTCTTGGGATGCATTAGGCAAGGTATTTCCAGTAGAGACGAGGAGGTTTTAGTACCGTTATACAAGGCACTGGTGAGACCTCACCTGGAATACTGTGTGCAGTTCTGGTCTCCCAAGTTTAAGAAGGATGAATTCAAACTGGAACAGGTACAGAGAAGGGCTACTAGGATGATCCGAGGAATGGAAAACATGTCTTATGAAAAGAGACCCACGGAGCTTGGCTTGTTTAGCCTAACCAAAAGAAAGCTGAGGGGAGATATGATTGCTCTCTACAAATATATCAGAGGGATAAATACCAGAGGGAGAGGAATTATTTAAGCTCAGTACCAATGTGGACACAAGAACAAATGGATATAATCTGGTCAATGGGAAGTTTAGACTTGAAATTAGATGAAGGTTTCTAACCATCAGAGGAGTGAAGTTTTGGAATAGCCTTCCAAGGGAAGCAGTGGGGGCAAAAGATCTATCTGGCTTTAAGATTAAACTCGATAAGTTTATGGAGGAGATGATTTAATGGGATAACATGATTTTGGCAATTAATTGATCTTTAAATATTCATGGTAAATAGGCCCAATGGCCTGTGATGGGATGTTAGATGGGGTGGGATCTGAGTTACTACAGAAAATTCTTTCCTGGGTATCTGGCTGGTGAATCTTGTCCATGTGCTCAGGGTTTAGCTGATCGCCATATTTGGGGTCGGGAAGGAATTTTCCTCCAGGGAAGATTGGAAGAGTCCCTGGAGGTTTTTCGCTTTCCTCTGTAGCATGGGGCACGGGTCGCTTGCTGGAGGTTCTCTGCTCCTTGAAGTCTTTAAACCACGATTTGAGGACTTCAATAGCTCAGACATAGGTGAGGTTTTTCGTAGGAGTGGGTGGGTGAGATTCTGTGGCCTGCGTTGTGCAGGAAGTTGGACTAGATGATCATAATGGTTCCTTCTGACCTTAATATCTATGATGCTTTGTAATGTTTGAAATCTCAGCTCAGGTATTACAGCTCAGCCCATTTCTGACCAGAGGAACAGGATAACAAATTCACAGGCAAGAAAATGGATTGACTTTCTAACATATGGCCAATGAAGGAAATAATCAGGAAAATCTGGGGAAAGGCCCTGACAACGGAAGACTGTTAGACTAGTCATATTCAAGATATGCTCTCTGTTGTTCTTCCTATGGAAAGTGAGCTTTGCCAAGCTATAATACATTTTGAAAATTTATCTATCAACCAAGCAGTGCACACTTTCAAACCAAAAAACACAAAAACCTCACCCTGTCCATCTTTGATTTAATCTTTTTTTAAAAAAAATATTCTGAGCAGTGTAAGTGTTTGAGAGCAAAGTACTCTTTCTGTAAGTAAAGACATTCAGAGCCTTGCAAGTTACCAAATAGAGATTACCATGCCTGATCCCTTCTTTCTTCCCTTTCACAATAATAAAATGTGCACTGTTTAAAACAGTTTCTTAAGTTTGTGCGTGTGCTGGGGAAAGAGGAGGAGTGAGGAGGGGCAGAAAATGGATATGAAAGATTTTCTCAAGTCTGAAGTGTAGGTGACTCCAAAACATCCAGGCAAATAATCAAATAGGCCACAGGGACAAAAGGACAAACAGTAATGGAACATACATCTGACTCAAGGGCTGGTTTTCTTGCACTGTCATTTGCTTCTATGCGCCCTCTGGTGGCTTTTAACCAGATTTCCTCATAGCTAAATGAGTTCACAAACTGAATCTGATGTTGTGTGACCTGTTGCATTTTGCATAGTGGGCCTAATCCTGCAAGGCATGGTGGGTGCGCAGGACCTCATAGAAGGTGCTCAGCTACTTGTAGGATTGGCTCAATATGCTGCTTAATAGAAGCTACGGTTAAGAATAGTGCCCAATCCTGCAAGGTGTCAAGCACCCTCCATGCTAATTCTGCAAGGTGCAGCACATTCAACTGTGCTGCTGTAGTGTAGATATGCTCTATGGCTGATCTAAGCTGCACTGGTCTTGGCTAGCACCAGAAGTGGAGAATAAAAAAGTGATGCAAAACCCTCCTTGCCCCCTCCTTTGGGTGCAGCTGAGCTCAATGTAAGATTGATCCCAGACAGTGCAAAGTGTGGGAAAAGAGGATTATGACAGCAAAGTCAGTGGACAGTGTCAGGTCCAAGGACTGTTGTGGATACACAGAGGGGCAAGTGGGGGGATGTCATAGTTGGGGGTCATTTGCACATAGTCATCCTTCAAAATGCAGGGCTGTGCCTGCAGGGATACCAGAGTTTACACAAATAGACCTTGCGGTCATTGCTTGCTACCTTCAGGATCTGATACAGGATTATTCCACCCTCCATCCGGAACCTCCTTGCTGTTCTAGGCATACAGCAGGCCCTACACATTATTTTAACATGGGGTTCCTTTTTTGTATTTTTATGTAGACACAGATGCCATCATAGTCAATAAGTCTAATTGTGCAGCTATTTCAGTAGAAAGTCAACAAGGCTAACATTAAAGTCAGGTCACCATTTCCATCATAAACACCTGTTTCCAGAAGCTTATAACTTGAGCATCAAAATTCACTCCAGGCTAACATAAGGCTCAAAGGAAAAGCAATTTTAAAAAAATGCAAACAAAGGACCATATCCTCTGCAGGTGTATGCAAGTACTTCTCCATGGACTTCTGTGGAGCCATGCTAATTTACACCAGCTGGGAATCCAGGCCTTTAAAAACCTTTAACCTGTTTCTTCTGAGTGCAAAGCAAGCAGATGTTAGAATTTGACACTGGAGGCCCTATCACTAAAACTGATGGTTGCAAATAAATTTGTGCCAGTCATTGTTCCATAATGGGGACAAGACAGCTTGCCTTATTTGAAGGGGGTGGGGAGGGAAACACTAATGAAGGTTTGTTTTAAAATAAATGAGCTGTATTTGAATGTCCCAAATATGAAATCCTCACTTAACGACAGAAGGTGTCATACGTCCTTCCAACACCCACACACCATGGTACTGCTGTAATGAGCTGCTTAATTTGCTCTCTAATGCCTGCAAATAGCTGATGGACATATGGTGCCATGTCACCCTCAGCTGGGAATTGCCTCGACTTTATCATTTCCTGTCACAGCCTGAACATTCTTTCAGTGCTGTAGTGATTGTGAAGGAATAATAAAGAACAATTACTTAAAAACTTTCTGAAAGGAAAAAAATACACCAGGGAACTTGAAGCAATAGTAAACCTCAGGCCTGTAGTGCAGCACAAAAGATCTCCTACAAAGTTCAGAAAGCTTTTTAAATTGTGAAGAATAATCACAGTCAGGGGTGTGTTGCTGAAATATATTTCAGAAGGATTTGGAAGGATAAGGAGCTGCACAGCATTTTGCTTTAAATGCTTCATCATCATAGATTGATTTGGTATTCATTATAGGAACAGATTATGTTGAGTTTCAGAGTAGCAGCCATGTTAGTCTGTATGTGCAAAAAGAACAGGAAGACTTGTGGCACCTTAGAGACTAACAAATTTATTTGAGCATAAGCTTTCATGAGCTACAGCTCACTTCATCAGATGCATGCAATGGAAAATAAAGTGGGGAGATTTTATATACACAGAGAACATGAAATCATGGGTGTTACCATACACACTGTAATGAGGGTGATCAGGTAAGGTGAGCTATTACCAGCAGGAGAGGGGAAAAAAACAGAAAACCCTACCAATGTGATATATGCCATCATGTGCCAGCAATGCCCCTCTAGCATGTACATTGGCCAAATCGGACAGTCTCTACGTGAAAGAATAAATGGACACAAATCAGACATCAAGAATTATAACATTCAAAAACCAGTTGGAGAACACTTCAATCTCTCTGGTCACTCGATTACAGACCTAAAAGTCACAATTCTTCAACAAAAAAACTTCAAAAGCAGACTCCAACGAGAGACTGCTGAATTGGAATTAATTTGCAAACTGGACACCATTACATTAGGCTTGAATAAAGACTGGGAGTGGAAGTGTCATTACACAAAGTAAAACTATTTCCCCATGTTTATTCTCTCCCCCCTTTCCCCCCAACTGTTCCTCAGACATTCTTGTCAAGTGCTGGAAATGACCCACCTTGATTATCACTACAAAAGATTTTGTTTTTGCTTCCCTCTCCCCCCTCCCCCCGCGCTGGTAATAGCTCACCTTACCTGATCACTCTCATTACAGTGTGTATAGTAACACCCATGGGTTCATTTTCTCTGTGTATATAAAATCTCCCCACTGTATTTTCTACTGCATGGATCCGATGAAGTGAGCTGTAGCTCATGAAAGCTTATGCTCAAATACATTTGTTAGTCTCTAAGGTGCCACAAGTACTCCTTTTCTTTCTGCAGATTATGTTGAGTTCCTGTTGCTACTATTATGGTAATACCACACATGCATTTTCACAAGTCTTCCATTCCAAGTTAATAGTGGTTAGTTAACATTTTAAGTTAAATGTCACTGGTAAATATATTTGTTCATGTAAACATGTTAGAATTGCAATAGAATCAACATGGCCAGTGGAAGGTCCAAAAGCAGACTGGAAGAACACAATTACATAATCAACTCTGGGCTGATCCTACAAGGTGCTGAGTATCCTCACTACTCACTGGCTTCAACCAAAACCTTGCAGGAGGCATTCAACATCTTACAGAACTGGGTTTTGGTATAGAGTTTAGTGGAGGACTTGAAATTCACATGAACTAGAAAGCATAATTATCATTCTGATAGAAGAAATACCCACAAATCAAAGGTAACAAATGATGCTTGGGCTGAGGTTAGAATCCCACACAGCTACACTGTTGTATACTATTACAATTAGAGCTTCCAGTTTTAGGCTGAAATGTATTCCTTCTGGAAAATACCTGCTGAGCCAAAGCACTTACCAGTAAGTATCAGTTTAGATCAATGGTTCTCAATCTGTAGTCCATGGATCCCTGGGATCCGCAGACTATGTATAAGATTTCCAAATGGGTTCATACCTCCACTGGAAATTTCTTAGGGGGTCTACAAATGAAAAAAAGATTGAAAGCCACTGATTTAGATTTTATAACAGCTAAGATTGTGGTCACTGAATCTCTATGCCTCCATTTCATGCTGCTCCTTCGTGTCAAAGAATCATAGAATATTAGCGTTGAAAGAGACCTCAGGAGGTCATCCAGTCCAACCCCCTGCTCAAAGCAGGACCAATCCCCAACTAAATCATCCCAGCCAGGGCTTTGTCAAGCCGGGCCTTAAAAACCTCTAAGGATGGAGATTCCACCACCTTCCTACGTAATCCATTCTAGTGCTTCACCACCCTCCTAGTGAAATTGTGTTTCCTAATATCCAACTTAGACCTCCCGCACTGCAACTTGAGACCACTGCATCTTGTTTTGTCATCTGCCGCCGCTTGGGAACAGCCTAGCTCCATCCTCTTTGGAACCCCCCTTCAGGTAGTTTATAGATTCATAGATACTAATGTCAGAAGGGACCATTCTGATCATCTAGTCCGACCTCCTGCACAGCGCAGGCCACAGAATCTCACCCACCCACTCCTATGAAAAACCTCACCCATGTCTGAGCTATTGAAGTCCTTAAATCATGGTTCAAATACTTCAAGGAGCAGAGAAGCCTCCCTCAAGTCAACCATGCCCCATACTACAGAGGAAGGCGAAAAACCTCCAGGGCCTCTCCAATCTGCCCTGGAGGAAAATTCCTTCCCGACCCCAAATATGGCAATCAGCTAAACCCTGAGCATATGGGCAAGATTCACCAGCCAGATACCCAGGAAAGAATTTTCTATAGTAACTCAGATCCCATCCATCTAATATCCCATCTCAGGGGATTTGGCCTATTTACCCTGAATATTTAAAGATCAATTACTTACCAAAATCCCATTATCCCATCATACCATCTCCTCCATAAACTTATCGAGTAGAATCTTAAAGCCAGATAGATCTTTTGCCCCCACTGCTTCCCTTGGAAGGCTATTCCAAAACTTCACTCCTCTGATGGTTAAAAACCTTCGTCTGATTTCAAGTCTAAACTTCCTGGTGGCCAGTTTATACCCATTTGTTCTTGTGTCCACGTTGGTGCTGAGCTGAAATAATTCCTCTCCCTCTCCTGTATTTATCCCTCTGATATATTTATAGAGAGCAATCATATCTCCCCTCAACCTTCTTTTAGTTAGGCTAAACAAGCCAAGCTCCTTAAGTCTCCTTTCATAAGACAAGTTTTCCATTCCTCGGATCATCCTAGTAGCCCTTCTCTGTACCTGCTCCAGTTTGAATTCATCCTTTTTAAACATGGGAGACCAGAATTGCACACAGTATTCTAGGTGAGGTCTCACCAGTGCCTTGTATAACGGTACTAAAACCTCCTTATCCCTACTGGAAATGCCTCTCCTGATGCATCCCAAAGTTGAAGGTTGCTATCAAATCCCTCCTCACTCTTCTCTTCTGCAGACTAAATAACCCCAGTTCCTTCAACCTCTCCTCATAAGTCATGTGCCCCAGCCCCCTAATCATTTTCGTTGCCCTCCACTGGGCTCTCTCCAATTTGTCCACATCCCTTCTGTAGTGGGGGGCAGGGCCAGCTCTAGGATTTTTGCCACCACAAGCAAAAAATATTTTGGATGCCTTGCTTTTTTTTGTGCCCCCTCAGCCCCTGGCTCCACCCCAACTCCACCCCTTCCAACCCCTTCCCCAAATCAGCTGTTTTGCGTGTGGCAAGCCTGGGAGGGAGGGGGGAGAAGCAGAGCGGTGGCAGCATGCTCAGGGGAGCAGGTGGAGGCGGAGTGGAGGCAAGCTGGGGTAGTGGGGGCACATTTCTAGGGGCGGCATGGCCTGCAACGGAATGCTGCCCCTAGAAATGTGCCGCCCCAAGCACCTGCTTGTTTTGCTGGTGCCTAGAACTGGCCCTGGTGTGGGGACCAAAACTGGATGCAATATTCCAGGTTTGGCCTCACCAGTGCCGAATACAGGGAAATAATGACTTCCCCCGATCTGCTGGCAATGCTCCTACTAATACAGCCCAATATACTGTTGGCCTTCTTGGCAACAAGGGCACACTGCTGACTCATATCCAGCTTCTCGTCCACTGTAATCCCCAAGTCCTTTTCTGCAGAACTGCCAGTCGATCCCCAGCCTGTAGCAGTGCATGGTATTCTTCCTTCCTAAGTGCAGGACTCTGCTTAATAGGACTTTGCTAAGTGTCACGCTAGTGAAGGGGATGGGGCCAATACACAGGATTGTGTTCATCAGGACTTTATAGCTGAAGGCTACAATCAGTGAAACCAGACCTCAGAACTTTTCATTTTATTTTCCCCAAATATTTCAATGCCCCACACCCAAAACCTTCATTATAAATAACAAATATCTAATTCACCGTAGTCTCCTACATACGGATTACACTGGTTTAGTGATCTTTAGTTACAAAGAAATACAAAATTGTCCAAACGCTACAGATCCATTCCACGGCCTGCATTCACAAATTCTTTTCTCTTCTGCTTACAACAGTTATTTGCCAGAGGAACAAAAGAGAAAATATCAGCATTAAATGAGAACTGAACAAAATGTTGATGATTGCCAATGGGGCCTTATCAAAAGTCAACTGATGTCATCAAAGAGACTCCCACTGACTCTCATGGGCTTTGGATCTGGCCCAATGGTAAGGCAAATAAATATTAGAAAGTCAGCTGGATAGGTCTAACTTTAAGACCCCAACCCTGCAAAATGATCCAGTCTCAATGGGCGCAGGGATCTGCCCACTCAGATCTAGTCAGAGGACTCTGACCATCCCACAACACACACACACACACACACACACACACACACACACACAAATAGATTCCAATAATTGCAAACAATATGCATTAAACTATTTTTGTTATTAATTTTTCCACAAAATAAAATGGAGAAAATGTGTGCCATTTTTCAAGATGAAGCAATCTATACATATTTTACAAACATGAGAAAAGATATGGATTCATGCAATCATCTGCTTAATTAATTCAAAGATAATGTGTCTTCATAACTAATAACTACCACCTATGACAAGACTAAATGCCCCATTACTCTTAGACATATCATCCTGAGAGTTCTCCTTATGTTGGACAGAATGATGAATATCATAAGAGAAAAACAATTGCACACAAAGAATATACAGGAACCTTTTTACATAAACATACCCACACTTATATTCAAAAGAAAGATTTACATGGACATTCTAAAAGGAAGGATAGAAGTAGCTTTTATCTAGATGAGAGAAGACAAGAAAAGATCACTAAACTAGAAGCTAATCTTTTTAAACACATCGTATCTATCAATTATGTACCAAAAAGAAAAAATGACAAGAATGTTAAGGTTGTGAAGTAAGTTTTGTTTCTAACAAAAGTTAGAAAATACCAGTATTAAGGGTATATACGCAACCTTAATTCAGCCCTCCCATGCATATGCATGATATAGTCTTTAATTACATTACCACATTGTGACAGAATATACCCGTGTCCACACCCTATGCACGGTTGTAATAATCTTTGTACCTAGTATTCCTTGTGAGATATCATTTGAAAATTCATAATTAGCTGGCCATTATTGTCCTGATACAATGTGTGTGGAAACATATGTGAAGTTATAAGATTTCACTGTATAGTGTTATTAGCACATGTTCCAAACTGAGGTTGACGAACAAATCTGTCTCAAACAAAGGAAGGTGTGCTCTGCTTAATTTGCATTTAAGTGGTAAATAAAGTCATCAAGAAGGAAGGGAATCAAAGGAAGCTCAAACAGGGGAGGAAAAAGCAGCAGGGAACATCCTTCCCTGTAGACATTTTATCTCCTGGTACCCAGCTGGAAATATTTTTCAAGAGGGGAACTGAAATTATAAAAAGGAGGGGCAAACACCCAAAGGCATTTCCCGCCCCATCCATCACATCCCCGGCATCTGAAGAGATTAAGGAAGCATTCATTGGATTCTGGAAGAAGGGGCCCTGACATAGAGAATTTGGTTAGTAAGACTGCTAAAAGCATACAGTAAGAAACATGGCTTGAATCTGATAGAGTTTGTTAAATTAGGCACCAGTAGCATTTTAAGTTTATTTTCTTGGACCATTTCTGACTTTTATGCCTTATAACTTGTACTCACTTAAAATCTCTCTCTATGGTTAATAAACTTGTTTTAATGTTTTATCTAACCAGTGTGTTTAAATTGAAATGATTGGAAAACTCTGTTGGGGTGGCAAATTATATGAATATTATTTCTACTAAAGAAATAAGACTTTATATAAACTTGTATTGTCCAAGAGAGGGCTGGACACTACAGAAGACACATTTCTCGGTGGAAATCTAAGACTGGGAGTGTGTTGGAGTCACCCTGCAGTATAACCAAGGCTGGTAAGAGCCAAGGTGTGGCTAGCTAACTGGCTGCAGTACACAGGCATAGCTAGGAATTCCTAGCATACTGGAGGCTGTTTGTGGAAGTCCAGGCTGGATGCCACTGCCTCAGAGTATTGTAAAGGGTGCTCCAGCTAGAGGGCAGGGGTGACACAGCTACTCGTTAATCTGGATTGTATCCTGATACGTCAAATCCATAGTGTATTTTTCTACAGGATCCTCAGGCTCATTCAGTGCACAAGATTTTGTATTCAGTATTTTGTTTTTTCCTGATTGTTCACTGTGTGGCCCTGGGCCTTATTTACTGCATATTATTCAAGCTGTACAGAAGACGACAGAATTATTAATTTCCAATGGGATTTTTATGGTGCTTATCTCCATAGTGTTTAAGAGCTTTACAAATTTTAACTGATTCATTTTCACAACTTCCTTGGGAGGCAAAAGGGTATTATCCCCATTTTATAGATGAAAAACTGAGGCACAGAGAAATTAAGGTAAAGGTATATATTAATTGTAGGTCTTTCAAATTGGTACCTAGGGCCTGATTTTTCAGAATAGTTAGTGTTATGTAACACTTTATATGTTCAAAGCTCCCATAGATTGCAGCTGCAGCTGTGTTAAGTGCTTACTGCTACAACTGAAGCCGTTGGAAGATGTGCTTCAAAAACAGAAAGTGTTATCAAATGCTAAGTATTTTTTAAAAAAAATCAAATCCTAGGTGTCTCACAGTAAACACCCAGAAAAGGAGGTATATGCACACAACTGTGAAAAGTTTGGTTTAAGTGACTTGCCCAGCATCATATAGGAACACTGTGGCAGAGATAAGGAAAGAATTCAATTTCAGGGCAGCATTTAACTGCCTGAACCATGAGATCATTCTTTCTCTTTCTGTAATCCTCTGCCTCATTTACTACCAACCACCGTAGAGCCATTATCATGGGCATGGGCCTAGTGTGGTGCACAAACTCCCCTCCCCTGACACCCATCCTCTCTGAGGTGAGAGGGAGATCCTGGAGCACATCTACATAGAGTGCTTCAGGTTGCAGCCCCTCTTCGGGGTCTTCCAAAGTCTCTTATTACAAAGTTCTGGCTGTATTTCTCCCCACAGCTCCTTGATTTACACACACCCCATCTGTAGCCCCACAAAGTTGCAAGAAAGCCTCTTTGTCAACCTCTCCCTGGTGCTGGCCAAGATGGCCATCCATTACTCCAGGAGGAGGAAGCTAGACAGAAGGGGTGCTCTGAGACTGTGGGGCTTATCTCCGATTCCTTGTTAAGTTGCACCTCCAAGTGGAGTTCCTCTGACTCTTTAGATGCCTTTGAGAAGCAATGAGGACCTGTTGAGGGTTCTCAGCTCAGTGTTCCCTTCTCTCTCCCTGATTTTTAACCTATGACCTGTCCCTGTTTTCTTCATTTGTTGTCCCCAGTATTTACCTGTGGCTTGGATTCAATGGCCCCTCCTCCTACGTTGAGGGCCTTTAGCTTTGGGCTTGGGCCTGCCATCTCCCGGCAACCATGATAGGTGTACACCTTACAATTTCTGCAACAAATGAGGGAGGGGTCCTACAGAAAACTGCCTCCTTCACTATAAAATCCTGATTCACACCCAGACCGTGGCTCCTGGCCCCTCCATATTTCAGTCAGGTGGCTTCCTTCTCCACCTCTATGCTGCCTGGATGCCGGCAGGGAAAACAGTAAGAGCACAGGAGAGACAGTGTCCCCCGCTCTCAGTTCCTGTGCCTGGCAGCTGGGAGCAGCAAGTGCAGGGAAAGTCCTGCTCAGCTCCTGCAGCTCAAGGCTGCAATATGCTAGATGCAGATGGACGCTTCAGATAATTTATCTGCCAAAAACTAACAAGTCTCTACTGAGCATGCACAGACTTTTAAAAGGCTTAATAGCCAATTTTGGGTGGTTTTTCCACAGGGACATGCCTTTTGCTATCCCTGACACCAGAGCAAACCCTAGTCCTAAATTTCAAGCCCTGCAATGCCTGGGGGGGTAACTAAAACTTCAACAAAATGATTGGAAGAATATTTTTAACCTGGGTAAAAACAATGCATTTTCTCCGATCTCATTTTCTGAACAGTTTGTTCGGCTGATTCATTTTTGCTGAAATTTTCCCCAAAAGAGTCTGTGTGAGGCAGGAACCCAGAGTGGAAAATTTCAGTTGCAATGCTTAAAGTCTAGCAAAGTCATAAACAACTGAAAGCAGGATCTTATAGTAGGAATGTCAGGCAATCCTGCGTGTAGGTGATGCTACTAGCATAATGCTCTTTTGGTGTCCTCTAATGGAAAGAGGAAGTTGTTTTGGTGTTTCCCCCTCACTCTGAGTAGATCATAAGATGGGCCAAATATGTAAAGATTTTAAGCTCACTGAGGCATAGACATTAACTGTGCCACTCAGTCAGATGTGATGGATGTCTGCATTATTTTTAATATATGTAATATTTATGTACATGCATATAGTCAAAAATTTTACAAGTTTGTTTTTGCAAAAACTAAAGTTATCATGATAGTCACGTAGCATAGAGAATGCTGCAGTAAGATTAATTAAAGACATTTGTAAAGATTTAAATGGGGACCAGTCTATGTGTATTACACACTCCATAAGTAGGTCTACAAATATCACTTTGATTAATAATATAGTGTCCACAAACATGTATTCTTTGAAGTGAAAGACATTTATTTGAATAAATCTCAGAAATTACTAACAGAGCTCAAAGTCAGCCTATGGCATCCAGAAGATCCTGTTTACAAATTCATTCAGTGTCTCCCAGGTTTTCTAGAAGGGTACAACAATAGCATTTTAACTTATTTGTATTCTAGTATGGAAGAGAGCTTATTGGATTTTTCTCACTCATCAGTCATGCCCTGAGGGTTTTTAGATCATTACTGACCAACAGATCAGTTTAGATAAGAATGGTAATTCAGACAATTGAAAAACACATAAGCTTCCCTGATGGGTCTAGGGCACAGGCAGCAAATTAATTCATTGTTTCATTCTGCCGTGGGAAATATTTTTTCTTAATGACACAATATGCTATTTAAAGTGTATTTCTTAGAATACCAGAGAGCTTAGATTTGATGTTTCCATGGAATAGCTACAAATTAATGTTCTGGTTTGTCTGTCCAAAAGCATATAAAATTTGCTTTTTTAATCTATGTATTTTATTGAAATCTATAGCCAAGATCTTTAGACCTTTTGACCCCCATGTGTATTTATCTATCACATATGTAGTAATAGCAGACCGCTTCAAGTTGTGATGGATTCCTTGTGAATTTACAACAGGAGCAACGCTAAGCTTTAGGGCACAGATCTCCATTGCCTATGCATTTGGAGCAATCTTGTTCTCTGCATTATGTCTGCCATCACCTCTGCCTATCTCCCAAACCTCTTCCATGAAATGAGAGCAAGAATGGATTTAATAGGAAGGGTCCAGTGCGAAACAAACACAGTGGGGTTTGGGAATGGGTGAGCTGAGGCAGTAGGGGCAGCTTAGTGGAAAGAGTGCAAGTACTGCAGCTGAAGAGGAAGAAACACTAGTGTATGTTGGAAAGCAGTCATTCTTGTCTTATATACTACCCCACCCACTGCACATCACTCCCTCTTAACCCCTCACAGATGCAGGCACTACCTCGCTATCCCTCTCTCTAACTCACCACTCACACACATTTCGTAGCACAAGAACTACCTTCCCCTCTGCCTGCCAATATCCTCACTTTGGTTCCCAACTTCAACTCTCAGAATTATTTATGGAGTAAGGATAAGAAAGAACAAAACCAAGTCTCCAGAGTAGGCACAGTGTGTGTGTGTCTCTGTCCAACAGCAGCCACCGTAAACTGCCTCATGATACTGAGGGGGAAGGGACTAGGGAATCTAAAAATTGTTTTCCCCATTTCAGCACTTTTTCCATCCATAACCAACGCAGGAAACCACTTTACTTGGAATAAGAACATTGAGCAAACTATCTGGAAGTGTTCATACTTTGTCCCTGAAAAATATACTGAGTCTAATTTGAAGACGGTGGGCAGACATTGCGGTGGGGGGTTCTGCAGGGTTCTAACACAAGAAGTTGGATTTTTTTTTTAAACAGCTGATGTTTGGGATAATTGTGTGGATCCCAAAGGCTTTTCAGAAGTATTTTTATTAGCCCCAAGTATACCATCTCTGGCAGGGACAATAAATTAAAGTTTAATTAACAAATACAGACCCTGTTCTTCCAGTGATATTAGTGCAAACCTCCTACTGATGTCAGTGGGAGTTCTGGTGTGAATCAATTGTGACATGTGAATCCTGAAGCTGCTCTCAAAGAGTGGTTTCCTGCAGAACAGGACAGAACATCAATGCCTCTGTGCCAGCAAAGCATGATTTAGTGCAGTTCCCAAGAGACATTTAAGACACGTGGATATTGGACAATGCAATAATGAAGGGAGTTATATGCCATGGTCCACAGCAAATTTGATTCCTTCAAAATCTATGTGAATTTCATTTTTGGAACAGGTGCCAGGTTAGTAGCTCTGGTAACTCAAGTGCCCAGCTACAGAACAGATAATATACGGACACGGCCATGGTAACCTTCCGCTATGCTGCTCCAATGAATCTCCACTCTCTCCTGGACAGACCCATCTTTAGGGATAAGAGGGAAGCTCAGTCTTCATGAGTCAGTCACAGTCTGCTGAGGTGGCAGACAATTTTGATGAAGCTTTTTGGGAAGGTCTTAAGGAGAATCAATGAAACTAACCAGCAAGCTCCTGTCACACGGTTCAGACAACTATTAAATAATGCACCAGTCACTTGTCAGTGAACCTCAGCTTACAGGGAATTGTCCCTGATCCAACACAGTAGTTGAAAAGGCAGCTCAGTGTAATCAGGCCCGCTGACAGCAATTCCGGGCCCCTGGGCAGATCAATGGGCCCCCATGCACGCACAAGCCGCGCCTGCATTGGCTGGTGCCTAGCGAGCTGCCAGCTGCACTGCTGTGCACACTCTTCTGGCACAGCCAGGGCTTCCACATGCCCACCTGGTAGGGTTGCCAACTAATTGCGCAAACCCAAGACCTTGCCCATCCCCTGCCCTGCCCCTTCTCCGAGGCCCTGCCCCCTGCTCACTCCATCCCTGCCTTCCTCCGTCGCTTGCTCTCCCCCACCCTCACTCAATCTCACCAGCCTGGGGCAGGAGGTTGGGGTGCAGGAGGTGGTGTGGAGTGCGGGCTCTGGGAGGGAGTTTGGGTGCAGGCTCTAGGCTGAGGCGGGGGGGAGTGCAGGATGGGGGTGGTGGTGGGGTCAGTGCTTACCACAGGTGCCTCCCGAAAGCGATTAGCACACCCCCTTTGGCAGCGGCTCCTAGGTGGGGGGCCCCAGGGGGTCTCCACGTACTGCTGCCTCCAGGCACTGCCCCCACAGCTCCCATTGGCCACAGTTCCTGGCCAACGGGAGCTGTGGAGTCTGCACTCGGGACTGGGAGCAGTGCGCAGAGACCTCCTTCCCCCACCAGGGTCACGGGGATATGCCGGCCGCTTCCGGCAGCGGTGTGGAGTGAGGGCAGGCAGGAAGCCTGCCTTTGCCCTGCTGTACTGCTGGCCCCCCCCAGGCCCTTTTAAATCGTCTGGGCCCCTGGGCAATTGCCCCCTTTGCCTCCCTATCAGCAGGCCTGAGTGTAATAGACGCAGTGGCCACTTTAACACAAACAGGAGTAAACAATCCAGAAATGGTTCCTTGTAAGGAGAACAGCAGACTTGCTCTTAGCTCACCACTCAGCTGTGTTCCCATTCCAAACTCAGTCTGCATTTAAGAATGGAGTTATGAAGGCCACCCTCAACAGGCAGGGGCAGGGGCCTTAAAGATACAATATCCATACAAAGATAGATTTACCACAATAGTAACAACTTTCAGACAATATCAATTCAACTCGGCAACCTAGAGATGATAGGGGCTCTAGCCCCATCACCAATCCACCTAGAGAATTCAATTTTTAGTACGCTCTTCCGTCTAGCGACGGATCATGTTGTGTCCCATTGCACTCCAATGTGGGAGGAGATGATAGGCATATGTGACCCTGGGGCATATTATGAGCAGAGGGTGAGACTGTACAACTTTCAAATGGCCAGCTATGCTGTTCACTGTTTAGAGAGAGACAAGAGTCTGAACAGGCAGTAACAGACAAGAGTTATTACAGCAGTAGAGGGTTGAGACAGAATAGATGGATGCTTGGAAACTTTCTGAACAACATATATAAAAGATGACAAAACAAGATGCAGTGGTCTCAAGTTGCAGTGCGGGAGGTCTAAGTTGGATATTAGGAAACACAATTTCACTAGGAGGGTGGTGAAGCACTAGAATGGATTACGTAGGAAGGTGGTGGAATCTCCATCCTTAGAGGTTTTTAAGGCCCGGCTTGACAAAGCCCTGGCTGGGATGATTTAGTTGGGGATTGGTCCTGCTTTGAGCAGGGGGTTGGACTGGATGACCTCCTGAGGTCTCTTTCAACGCTAATATTCTATGATTCTATGATGTGTTTTAATGTAGCAAAAGAAGACATGCATTGGGAATTTGGAATACTTGAGCATTTTCAGTGGAAGACAAAACTGGTCAGAGCTTGCTACCTCAAGTTAGACAAATTCACAAGTGATTTTCAGAGGTGCTGAGCAAGTACACCTCTCATTGGAGTCCAGGGGAGTTTTGCCCAAAAAAGGAATGCAAGATTGGGCCCTGAATATAAAAGCTTAGCAAGGCTGATATACAGTTACATTAGAACAGAGCAGTTTGTTGAGTTATGCCTTGGGATATATTTTCCCCCTCTTCTGCCATCTTCTCACCTCACCAAACAAAGCATGCATAGGAATAAAAATTGGGGGGCTTTTGGAGGGGAACTTTCTGTGCCCCGCTGAGGCCCCATGCCTCCTCTCCCACCCCACCTCCCTGGCCACCATGTCCCCGGTGGAGCTGACTCTCCCTCCCTCCCCCTGTGGCCCCAGGGCTGGAGGAGCTGTCATCTCCCACTCCAGCTCGGGGCCCGTGGAGCTCGCTATCCCTGCCTCAGCTCCAAAGGAGGTCTGTGCCCTCACTGATGGGGGGTTCTGCGCCTCTGCTTGCCCCTCCTTTGTGAACACCCCTCTCAGAGTCCTTTGTTGAGAAGTCAAATAGTTCTCAGCAAGAAGTTGAATTGTTTACAATGGATTCTAGTTTCTTATTACAAAGAACTAAGCAACATCATCCATTTAGAATAAGCATTCTGAATGGCTGTCTGCAGGAAGGAAACTGCAAATCACTCAGGACACTATTCTAAAAGTTCTATTGTATCGCGCCATGGGGCCAGGTGGGGCCACAGAGGAGAAATCAAACTCCTGCTTGTTCTCTACCAGATTCTACCTGCACTGCTGGAAGTGACACTTACTGCAGAGGGCAAGTTTGTCTAATACAGTACAGCACATTGAGGGAAGCTGCAGAGGCAAACAGTAGATGGAAAGTGACTCATATGTCAAACGAAAAGGAAGGATCAAAGAACTGACAGCTTAGGTTCTCCCTGCAATCACAGGTAACTGATCCTATGGGTTATGCCCAGCTGACTCCTGCTCAGTGCAGCAAAGAAAAACAAAAAGTTTCTGCCCATTTGTATTAAATCCTATGCAGGTGTAAGAGAATTAATCTTGGTGAGGTATCTCATCCCATTTATGTCCAAAATACGGTCATTGTCTGGATAATTCCCTGACTTTTAATTTTTATTTTTTTACATTATCTATTTTCAAGCTGCTGGGTCTGATTCTCCTGTCACCTACACCAATGTAAATCAGGGGTAACTCGACTGAAGTTGGTAGAATTACACTGGCGTAAGGGTGGGGTGAATAAATAACCATTGCCTGGTCTTCATAAAACCAACAGAAAACTTACGCATAAGAGATCAGAATAATAAAACAGAAGAACTTCTGTTACAGTTATCTAAGCCTCTCAGGAGAAGACTATTAAAAATTAAAACAGACAACCAGGAAAAATGAATGTCATGTTAGCATATAGTGGGTGAGTGTTTTCTTTGCCAATACAACCACATGAACAAAAAGACATCTGTCTATGTTAGTCTAACTCTCAAGAGGAGATTTTGTTTTTTGTAGTCTGTTTTACAATTATGGTAAATTCTCCCAGTATCTTTGGACACACATTTCTTAATGTAGATCATCATCCTTGATGATATATGGAAAAGCAATTTACAACTGAGAATTTAGTAGGAAAGTGCTTGACCCCAAGATAGCTTCTCTGCTGTATCTAGTCTGACAGAATACAATTGTTCCTATGCAATTCTTGGTTGTGGTTTGTAGGCCTCCCACACAGAGGGGTGGACTCAGCTAATATTAGTTCATTCAGAATGCCTGGCTACTTGCTGGCAGGAAGAATTCCCTCATCTGGTACTTAACTCATGGACTAGAGAGCAATATCACTGTGTCTGCAACTGGAGCACCACATCAGGACAGAGTTCCCCACGGCCTCAGCATGAATTACAAGAAAAATGACAGAACAACGGGCAAGGCAATCTGACAGATTGTGTAAGCCAGTGCATAGTATGCATTCCTTTCTATGATCAATCCATGGAGAATACGTCTCTGCTATAGCTCCCTGCTATGGGAGACAGTCCTTTTGCTCAAGCTAGAGACTCATTATTTCAGCTTTGGATGTTCCTGGTTCAATCCCCTGTGACAACTAAGATGACTGTCATTATAGTCGCTCAGTTTAAACTGGAGAAGAAAGCACATGAAAAGGAGCTGTAACGGGTGCTACAGTGCATCAGGGAAAGAGGAGCTTGGGATACCAAACACAGTCATTTAGCCAAAACAAGATCCTTGCACTAGCTGGAGAACCTAGATGATTTCTTGGTACTTCTCCAGTCTTTGGAACTCAGGGGACTGCCCATGTAAAAAGAGTAGCTAGAGGTTTGCGTGAGATGTCAAGTGCTGTTAACGTGTTAGCTCCTCCACACTTCCCAGAGACTCAAGCAGCATTTAACTGCCTGGCATCCTCTTCCTCTCCAACGTAGAACTCTTCCACACTCCCTTGTATTCCTGTCTCACCCCATTTTGCAAATTCATGCTTGTTACCTGTATGTCCTGTCTTCTCTTCTTCCTATCCCTGGGGCTGTGATGGGGACAATATCCCAAATGGCTGTTCTGTGCTGGGGAGTAGAGAAGCTGGGATCCAATGGACAAAGAAAAGATGTCAGCCCATAGCAGCTGCAGAAGGCTGCTCAGTGCACATAAGGCTGGGTCCGGGGAGGGAAAGAAAAGGTACATCTAAGTTGTAACTGCTGTTTCTAAGGCCAAATTCTGATCCCCTTATTCACATGGAAGAGTATTTTATTTCATGATTAGAATTTGGTCCTAGTTCTGTGAACAGCAAAAGCTATTTCCATGTAAAACCTGGAAACTATCTCCAGAGTATAAACTGTATGAGGTCTTCATTCTTAAGGCTTGCATACCCAGTTGTTCAGACTACAAAAGCATGAATTGTAGCACACAAAGTACTGTGTTGTAAATCCCCTGTGTGCATGTTGCAAGAGGACTACATTAATGCAAACCTAGATACCTTTCAGTAGACACTAGCAGAGTCCACCCAGGGCAGTTAGATCCCAGCACTTTGGTGAGCAATGTAATTCACACTGCTGTAGTCTGAACCACTAGGTTGTGTATACAAGCCCTTGGTTTTACCAAACCATGAAAATTTGAGATTTCAAAAAAACTTTCCCAAATCAAATTTGGACCACTCCCCAGCTCCCAAAAAATCAAAGTCCTAAAAATTCCCATGCACTGAGGATCTCGGAAATAAAAAACTGTTTGGGTCCATCAAAATGTATTATTTGATAATTTCAAAGCATTTTATTTTCATTTCAACTTTTTCCCCCCTTTTCCTTATAATTAACTTAAAACTCTAAACAAACTTCCATCTATTTCCAAGTATAGAACTGAATTTTTTTTGGTTTTGAAATTGTTTTATTTCAACATCTTCAAACTATTTTTGTCAGAAATTTCAAATTGAAGGATGTGTCAAAACAAACAAACACTTTCTCACAAAAAGCTTCAGTTACGATCAAGCATTATTTTTGGATGAAAAACATTTCATCGAAGAATTCCCAAACAGTTCTAAGTGTTATAGCAAGAATACCTGACTTGCATCTCAGCTCTCACTGAATACTGACAAATGCAACAAGGAAAAGGCCAAATATTCAGAAAAGCTGGGGGTGGGGGCCCTCCAGTCAGTAGCTGAAATCTCCTGCACACCTTCTCTCTCCTCCCATAGAAGAGTAGGTGTTAGGAGCAGGTCAGCTACGTGCTCCAAGACCTTATTCCCAGAACAGGGGCAGTGGAAAGAGACCAGTCACATGGAAGAGGCCTCATAAATTTGGCCTGAAATAAAGAAAAAAAAGCAGTGATCCTATGGTGGAGATAATACTCAGGAGCACATCACAGAAGAGCCTTTTGCTCCTTTGCTCTGTCTCTTGCTGTGAGGCAACAGCAGCTTAACAGAGCACAACAGAGAATAAGAAGAGCAGGGGGAAATTAGTTTTACTCTGCCAGTATATCACATCTGAGAGCTTGTTTAAATTCTGTGGCATCTTTTGAGACTCATCCCTAATTAGCTTTTCCGTGCAGCAGGAGAGAAAAGCAGAAGTCACACCTTGATAGCCTTTACTAACCTCATTGAGACTTTATGACGTCTTAGTATAGAGGTGGGTGCAAACTATGGTCCGCGGGACCATCCTGTCCAGCCCCTGAGCTCCCAGCTGGGAAGGCTAGCCCCGGCCCCTCCCTCACTGTCCCCCCACCCCCGGAGTCACACTGCCGTGTGGGCATCACGGCTTGCGCCCGCCCACCTCCCAGGCTTTCCAATAAGCCTGTCCTGCCGCTCTGAGTGCCATAGTAAGGGGCCGGGGGAGGTGGGGTGGATAAGGGGCAGCAGGTCCCTGAGGGCAGTCAGGGGACAAGGGGCGATTAGATGGGGCAGAGGTTTTGGGGAGGGGGGTGCTGTCAGGAGACAGGGAGCAGCAAGTTGAATGGGGATGGTGTCAGGGACAAGGAGAAGGGAGGGTTGGATGGGTTGGGGATCCCAGAAGGCCTCTCAGGGGGCGTCAGTGTGAATAGGGGTCAGGGCAGTCAGGGGACAGGGGGGTGGGGTGGGTTGGAGGTTCTGAGGGGGGAAGTTAGGAGGCAGGAGCCAGGCTGTTTGTGGAGGCACAGCCTTCCCTACCTGGCCCTCCATACCATTTCGCAACCCCAATGTGGCCCTCAGGCCAAAAAGTTTGCCCACCCCTCTCTTAGTACAATATCCTTCCATTAAGAAGTCACGTCTTTCCTGCTCTGTCCCCCTCCACCACAGCTTCTAGACATGGTGTTTGTTTGGTTTTTTTTACCCTGTCCCTAACTAGATCCCCAAGGCCCATCTCCATTAAAAGACCAAACACAGCGCTCTGCTCAGCAGGAAGGTGCTTGGTTTTCCTTTTCTCTTCCAGAAATACATCATTCACGAGATTTCCAAACACCTTCTTATAGCCAAGGAAGACAGCTGTCTTGTGTATTTAATAAGAGCAACACACAGCTATTTTAGAGATTGCAGAAATGGCATTGACGCCACAGTTCCAATATTCTCTTTGGTACTCTGCATCGTGTGTGTGAGAGTGTGTAAAATATACAGACACAGATCAAATACTAATACACACATGCTTTTGAAAAAGGAAAAGCTGAACTCCACAATGTGATAGAAAGTTGTTTGGTTTAGTATTTTCCCTCCTCTCTCTTTATTTTGGAATCAGATTTGTAGCCTCAGCCTTTCCCTTCAGGGGAGGTGGGGAGGAGAGGAAAGGGAATAAAATAAGGCTAAAAATTAAATCTGATGCAGTAAAGAGGAATATAATTAATTTCAATGTGAAAACTATATCCCACGAAATTCAACTTGTTTACTTGCTTTAGTCTTCTAAAGAATTCTAGCAGCCCGAGAGAGCAAATACAATTTACCAGGCAAACAGAGACCAGAAAAATGTCATGCTTGTCCTAGTTTTAACAGTGTCATATTCTGCATAAGCCTGATGCCTCAATTACTGCTGGAACGGAAGGCGAGTGTTATTTGGAGCCATTATTTCAAGGTCACCAATAGCATCGTCTCTCTCATGATTAATTTATCAGGTTTTACCTTTTAGTTGAGAGGCACATTTTAAAATAAAACTAACTGACTGATTTGGAGGGAAAGAGAAACTTCATTTGTTCATGAATCATCGCTACTGTAAATGTAGCGGTTCTTTTTTAAAAGAGAGAAAAAAATCTGCTACCCTCCATAACCACACATATTGAATAGGCCATAAAATTTTTAGAATCAAATTGCAGCTGAAAACACAAACTTATTGGACCAAGTCAATAAATAACTCTGTTTCATATAGTCAATAAATAACCAACTTAGGTGCCTTCCAAATCCATTTACAACTCATCGTGCAGACATTATGCTGCCATACAACCGTTACCTAATGGCTACATAATGTTTCATTTATTAGGAGTTAATAATTCCTGTTATGCTAGTAAATGGACTAGCATGGTTTATCATCATCCTTAATAGTTTCTTTATGAACTAAAAGGGCGGCTGTCAGGAGTGATTGGTACACCACATGAATAAGTCTTTTTTAAAAATGCACTGTTTCTCATTTCTGGAGAATGCTGTTCAACCACAGCTGTCATGGGCCTATCATGTTATGTTATGACAGACATTCATTCTCCCTGGTTTTGTTTGCAGAGTACAGAGACTGCAATAAGCTGGAGAGTGAAGAAGCCAAGAAGCTAAACAAGGGGCCCACATGAAAACATATTGTAGATACTGGAGATTATTAAAACTCCTACCTACCAATTATTCTTTATACAGCACTACACATGCTCATCTTTTACTTTGGGATTTCCAGCGCCTGCATCCCACCCACCCACGCACTATCCTCAAGAAAGTTCACCTTGCAGTGCTGTTGAAATCAACAAGCAATCAGCAAGCTGTTGAAATCAGCAAGATCAATAATCTGTCAGCAGGTTGCTGGGGTAAATGCTCAGGAGCATACATACTCTATAACCACCCCCCCCCCCCCCCCCGCAATCAGGTACAGCAAAGAACAGCAAATACAACACTCTTGTATCCTTTAATCAAAAGTAGGGGTGTGTCCCCAAAGGCAGCCTATATTTTGAAACAGGTCCACAAATTTGCTTGCCTCAGTTTTTGGGTGCCTCAGCTGAGACACTTCAAACTGTCTATAATAAGTGGCTATGGCTAAACTGTGCCCTCTAATCTGTGCAGCAGAGGACACAGAAGGGAATCTCTCTTCATAACACTGAAAGCAGTCACAGAATGCCACCTAATGGGTGGTGGGCTCACCAGATCTTCAAAGACAACCTGTGTTCTAAAAGGAGTCTAGTGAATTTTCCTCCTTGCACAGCTACATAGGAATTTAATTCTGGATCAGAACAGCGGACCATCTAGTCTAATACCTCATCTCTGGCAGTGACCAGCACCAGGTGCTTCAAAGGAAGGTGTCAGAAATCCTGCAGTAAACAGTTATGGGATAACTTGCCTCAAGGGAAAGTCTCCTCCAAACCGCCAAACAGTTGGGGGTTGGTTTATGCCCTGAAGCATGAGGGATTATAGCCCTTGACAAACTACCTTCCCTGCCCTGAAAAAGCAAAACACCTATTATATAACTGTAAATGATGTTTATATGGATACCAAGCTAGTTCTTCCATTGCCACTGAACATTCCCAAGCTCAGTAGCACATACATACCATATTCAGCAATAGCTGACTGCAGGTACATGGGACATTGTGTTCCTGCTTCAGAGGAGCAGTAAAATATTCTTCCCATTATGTTCCTATCCTCTTTCAGCTCTGCCTGAGGAACCGTGCCTTGATGATCAGGAGTCCTATAGCAAAGAAACAATGAGCTTCTGCACATCAGTGTGCCGGCCAGGGCAGCATTTGCCTTAATGCATTTAAAACTTACACCTCCTGTACTAGGCAATCTTTTCCTTCAGGCAGACTAGGCTAGAGGCCAACTTGCTTCTTTGTAAACATACAAGCAGCAATTGCCTCTACCGTAATCACAGGGTTACAAACTATAATGGGGTGGCAACCTGAGAATGTTCTAAGGACATGTTGAGTATGCCAATAAAGTCATGTAGACATAGGAGGCAATGTTCATCCCTAAATGTCAAAACCCTCTGAAGTCAGCAAAGTTGCACCAAAAATGAATCTGGCCCATTGTCTCTGGATTCACTCTGCACCTCAGATATGCAGGTGTACATCATTACATATCTAGTTTTGAAAAGTTCTTTGATTTACACAAACTATTGACCCTGATCTCATTGGTGCTGCTTGGAAATGCCAAATGAATTACACTAAACCTTTCCCACAACCACAGAGAACAAGTCGCCCACATTTAAATAGTTGTGTAAATTCTGTGATTTAGAGAGAAATTAACAGAAAAGAGAAGCAGGAAGCTGGAGAGGAGACAATAAGTTGTGCATGTTTATACTCCATTCCACACATTCACACAAGTGACAGAAAAATAATTGTCTGTACTTTGAGTCAGTGAACAAGCACAACACTGGATTCCTTAAAATACAAATATACATAACTGCTACCCAACGTTCAATTAAGCCCTTTAAAAGATGTTGGTTCAATTACATAACTGACAAGTTATTATTTGTAGCCCTTTTGTAGATGCTCCCGCTGTTTCTACATAACTAACTGTCCCAGCTTCATTTGTAACAATATCAGTTTCTATAAATATCAAGAAAAATCTACGAAAGGTGACCTGAGAAGGGAAATAAGTTTGGATTTTTTCCTCTTTGTGATAAAGGGCTGAAAGTTTGTTGTTTTAAGAAGAAACATCATGAGGCTAATGGCTTGTACTTCATGTATTTGCTGGAGGTCTCTGGAGGACCAGAGCTTGAGTTCAGGCTTTCTCCAGCCTTACTTGAAGAAGCCGGGGTGTGGAGTGACTGTTTAAAGAAAAAGAAAAAGGAAAAAGTCTTTCCTTTCACACGTTTGTCAGGCATTGGAGTTACAGTTAACAGAAACAAATGAACTCTGTTCTTATGGTTGGGATAGGAATGGGACAAAAGTTTCTAATTATCTTTGCACTCCTCAAGTTCTGGAGTAGCCTGGTTCACAGCCCCTATTTAAGTTAGGACAACCCTAACTTATGCTTTCCTTCTCGCAATCCCCTATGGGCCTAGGAATCAGAGACCAGCTGTAGCACAATATACTTCAGCCATGTTCTCTTCTCACCCTGCACCACCCATGGCCTGCACCCCAATATGCTCCCTATACTGGGGCTGGGAGCAGGGCAGGCATAGAGCCATTACACCACAACTTGGATGGTCGGGGAGGACCCATGTGCAGGGGATATCTTGGGGGACCAGTTCCTTTCGTTAAGGGCTCTTTATGCTGCCAGAACTGTGCAAAGAGGCCTTAGCACAGGGGTTATCAATCTGGGGTCAGGACCCATCAGGGGGTCAGAGTTATTACATGAGGGGTCACGAGCAGTCAGCCTCCATCCCAAACCCCGCTTTGCCTCCAGCATTTAGAATGGTGTTAAATATATAAAAGCGTGTTTTTAATTTATAAAGGGGTGGGGAATCGCACTCAGAGGCTTGCTATGTGAAAGGGGTCACCAGTAAAAAAGTTTGAGCACCACTGCCTTAGCATAACAGAATCAGGCTCTTGATTATAAATCTGTTCCCCTTTCATTGACTCAGGTTTCACTTCCTTGATACTGGTCATAATCCTGCTTGTTCTCCATGTGTTCTTTGAAATGGCCAGGAAAACACAAAATTTAAGACCTGAATCTCTCTTAAAACAGTAAAGTCAGAAAAATACCTTGCAAAAAAGCCACCCCTCAGGACAGTCTTTACATATCATAAGCAGCAAAAAAGAGCACAAACAATTTTCTTATTTGAAATCAGGGACGTTTCTGACCTAGATGTAATATAACCAGTATACTGAATGTAATAGATTTAGGCTGTAATAATATCAATTTTGTCTCCTCCATTATCTATATTATTCACGTGAACACTGAGGGGAACATGTAGCCACAGCTCCCCATGTCATCCGTGCAATACCAGCAATATCCTGATTTTATACTCATTTAGTTGCAGGAACCTTCTGAGGTGATTAGGCTGGAAGCGGGAGAATGGCAGGACAGGGAGTCAATGCCATTGTAGATATACCTCAGGTGTGTGTGAAAGGAATGTTCATATTCTTAATGACAACACACATTGAATAGATGGGGAAAGAAAAACTGCATCATGGTATCAACAGCAAAAGCGAGGATTTACTATTTAATCTGCCATTAGCCTGGGGTTGGGAATGTCACAAAAAGCTCACTGAACTTGCAGATAACTCAGTGAGAGGATGGTGTCACTTATCATTACATACGATTATCTTATGGCTCAGGAAAAGTTATATTACCATTTAAAGAAATGGCCGTACAAGATATAAACCTCTACCCACTCTGCAATTTAGACTGTCCATTGTATCCCAGCCTGCTGTCAGTACATTTGAATCTCTTCACTGGGACGGCTTTTCCTGAGTAAAGTGCTACACTGATATTCCCCACATCCCATCATAACTTGATCTTTATTCTTTTCATCATTACCTGGCAATTTCTTAATTAAATTAATAGCAATAATAATGAGGCCAAAACATGGAATTTAGCCCTATTGATTACCTGACAATGCATCTCCTGTATGGGTCACATCAGTGTTGCGTTGGGCGAGGAGTCCCACCACCCCACAGGGAGCTTCCATGAAGGATTATGCTTGCGACTCACATACATGCTTCACCACCCAGTGGGATGGTATAGCCTGCTCTCCACAGCCAATTCCACCAACTGGAATGTGGGAAAGGGGGTTTGCCTAGCTCCTCCTCACTCCCTTTTTGGGGTGATTTAGGCCAACAACTTTGGGGACCTAAAGGGGAGCCGTTCTGCTGTCATACCTGGCCCCTTCTCCAGGAACACACTGAGTGGGCATAAGTGTCTCGAACCTTCCTCTCCTTTCCCATCCCCGCAATAGGGCTACAGACAATATCCTAAATGGGATTTTTGCTCACCGTGTCTTGTTTAATTAGCAATCTTTGCCGCTCACTGTCATTACACTAGATCAGTCCCCAATAAGGCGCCATCCTAGGACAAGCATGATTTTTGCAATCCTTACTCAGGCAAAACTCACTGATTTTGAGCTGAACAACTAATTGAAAATCACAATATTGAACTGATTTCAATGGGAGTTCAGCCTGAGTGAGAAATGCAGGGCTAGGCTAAAATGGAGCAAGCGATCCTTTTATAAATAGACAGGCTGTATTAAGATACAAGAGACTTAAAAAGAAAAAAAAAAACACTCGACTAGAATATATTCACAGTCATCACACACAAAACCTCATGGGGGAGGTGAGAAAGGGAAAAATAGAATTTGGTCTTTGAATTTTTACATTGGCTCATGACCATTTTGAAGCAATCAAACATTGCTGGTGATCACAATGTGTTTACTTTAACACTCACCAACCCAGCAGCAGAGACGCAGAGAGAGGAAAGGAAAGTGGGACAGAAGAGCAAGAGGAGAGATGACAGCAATGGCACCAGGATTCTTAGGAAGAGGCCATCCGCTGACCTATTGCAAGTGAGGGCTGGAAACTGCTCATTTATTCTTTCTACAGCTGTCATCCACGTGAGACTCTAATGCCCTGCACACAAATCCTGACCCTAAGGTCAGTTTGAAAGGAAATCATAGCATCATTTCCTAAAACTTGTTATTTAATGAATAACCTCTCACTGGTAGCACAATCCCTGCACAACTGCCCATCCAAATAATTGGTCCAGGAGATGGAGTGGAAGAAGGGGCTTCTGGCAATGAAAAGGAAAGGCATTAAAGCATGCGCATCACTTCATCCCTAAGCCTGCCCCAGGATGTCCCTCACTGCCTTAATTGGTGTATGGCCTATGGAGCGTGAACGATATGGATTTTGAATAGTATAGCTGTTGAGCCCCCTTGATTTCATTCCTGGCCTCAGATTTTCAGAGGTACACATTACACTGAGCCAGGATTTGCTCCATTACATGCATCTAAAATGAGAAGAGAGCTCTGTATAGAACACAGTGGCCAGCAAGTTGAGTTCAGGTTAAAAACTGTCTGTACAAAGCACTATTCAGTGTTGTTGTAGCTATGTCAGTCCCAGGATATTAGAGATGAGGTGGGTGAGGTAATATATTTTACTAGACCAACTTCTGTTGGTGAGGAAGACAAGCTTTTGGGCTACCAAGTTTCCTCAGCTTTGGGAAAGGTATTAAGAATCTCAGCTAAATACAAGATCAAACAGATAGCACATATGCTAAACTAAGGAACCATTCAAGGTAGATGAATGGTCTGTTAACCCCTTCGCAGTCATAGGAAAGGGAGGGAGTGGGTTACAGTCTTGTAATAAGCCATAAATCCAGTGTCTGTTAAGTTAATGATACTTAGTGACAAGCAGAGTTATGAATTTAAGCTCCCAGACTCCTCTTTTGAGAGTGTTGTGCAGGTTTCCTTAGAGCATGAGAACTGATAGGTCAGCTATAGAAGAATCACTTTGTGAAAAGCATTCACCTACAGATGATGTGGTGTTTGTGTCTTATTTTCTTAAGTGAGGTCATTCAAGAGTGTAGTGATGTGTCTGATTTCACCTACATAGTTATGGGGCATTTAGTACACTGGATAAAGTATACCACATTTTTCCAGGTTTTGCATCCATTGTTCTGGCAGGGTCTGGGGCTGCTTTGAGTTGATGGGTCTTGGTCTGTGGGGAGCTTGCAACCTCAGATAAGGTTGGAAAGGTCTCTGTAACAAGTACTAGTAAACGTAGGGAATAAGCCTGTAGGGTTAGAGCCAAGGAGTGGAATCCTTGAAGCAACTCAGGCTTGCTCTACCGCAAGCTGCCTTGCATCAACCTGGTTGGCTATGTGTCTATTATTACATTGGTCTCCAACCTATTTAAAATGACAGAGACAAGGTAGGTGAGGTAATATCTTTTATTGGACCAACTTCTGCTGGTGAGAGACAAACTGTGAAGCTTAAACACAACTCTGAATATTACCTCACCCACCTTGCCTCTCTAATATCCTGGGACCAACACAGCTACAACAAACACTGCATACAGCCCTTACAGCACCACAGTAATACCACTTCCCCAAGTGGCATTGAGCCATAGTTGATGCAGCATGAATGTAGATACTGCATGACCTGTGTGGACCCTCACCGTCCTCCAGCAGCTGCCTCACAGTCCCCGACGCTGACCATTCTGGTCACAATTGTGAACTCCACAGCCCAGTCGCCAGAGAGACCAGAAACCTTCCCCTTGTAGGGGAAAAACTTCGGTGCTTATCATAAGTGTGCCATCTTGAAATGCCCAAACAACTAGGAACCCATCGGCAGCTGCTGTGTGAACGCCACCCACAACAACCCTGATTTATTTTTTGCTATATCCCACAGCAATCTGCCTTCCACAAAATTCTCATCAGCAGGGAACATGACTTCCTTCTTGCAACTCTGCAAATACCAGAGGATTGTATGTCCTGTGCTTGCAAGGCTCATAACAATGCAGAGATGTGCCATCTCTGACAGAAGCCTTGAATCTGCAGACAGCGAAGAAGGCAGTACAGGTTTGTGGTGTTTGTTTGTTTTTAAAAAGCACAAAAATTATGGGATATGCATGATAGTAAGGGGATAGAGAAAGCTGCATATGCTGAGAAATTGACTACTTATTCCTAGTCACACCCGAGATACTCGTTTCTGCCCCCACCATGCGTTGCCAAAAACTTCCCACAAGTCATAGTGCTGAACAGTGGTGAGTTCCACACTGGGATATCTTACACAGGGTGCACCACATCATTCATTGACACAAGCATTCCTGGTGACTGCACAGTGCCAACCCCAAAGAGCCAACGTAATTTGTACTAGCATAGGTGTGGCCTCAGGCGCCTAACTTCCACTCAAGTCAGTGGAGCCTAAATAGAAATTAGGAGGCCAAATTGCTTCAGGGATTCCACCTAAAATGACCAACGAGGTCCTCTTCATCTCTCTTTTCTATGATTTGATGCCACCGTGCTTGTTAATTACATGACATTTTTAAAAACACAAATACCTTTGCTTTTTGCTGTAAAGAATAATTCCATGTGGAAGATGATTTCAATGTCCCCAGCAAGTCTCAAATAAGTTGAATTAAATTTTTGCTGAATTTAACAAATAGTTGTCAGTCACCCAAAACACCACCTCTGAAGGATCAAGCAACCAGGGAAAACTTAACATAGCTCTAAAATGTATGTGCTTAAAATATGCATTAAGTAATTCAAACCAATTTCAGGGTGTTTCAGACTGTAAAGTTTCTCTACAGTCATTGTACATCATTGGGTCTGCTTTACAAGAAACATTTATAAAAATGTATGAAACACTCAGCTATAAAAAATGTTTCCAGGCGAACTCTGGGCATTAAAAGGTCTCAACCAAGGAGTAATTTTTATGACATTTCCCCCCCAAAATTTGTTTATCCATTTGAGATTAAGGGAGTTCCAAAAATTCCCCCCCCCCAAGATTTTACTGGTAACAGATATTGTTTTACATTCCTAGGCTGCAGCAAAAACAATAGCTTGGGTTTTTAAATACCAGTTTTTGGAATATGAACTATTGTATGGTCAAGGCTTTTGGGAGACGTTTTAAAAAGGTAACACTTCTGAAAATGTATCACCTGGAATGTTGTATTGATTGTGAGCAGTTATTTCTTTTAGGAATATAACAATGCATGTATTAATGGTACATTAGGATAGATCTATAAGACAGGTCAATAGGATACCAAATATCCAGCTATTATATAAGCAGCTGTGTGGAAAAAAACCCAACTGTTTTTTCCCATGCTGTTGTCTCTGGAACTGCTGATTCAAATTATCCCAAACGTCTGTCACTAATATTATTCAGCGTTTCCACAAAGCATAGCAAATATTAAGAAAATTTGTGCATGCGGATTTTAGAGCAATATAAAATATTGTCCTTTACTCAGGAAAGAGGATGATGGAGAGAAAGCGGTCCTCTACATATCCATCTGAAGCATGGGAGGCACTGAAAGATATGAAGTGGCCCATTCAATTTCAGGGAATGTTTTCAGCTGACTGAGAACATGGAAATGAATACAACCTGAAACAATAGCTGAGATGTGTGAACTGCACCATTCATCTCAGTGTGTGTTCCCATCATGCTCCTAAGTGCTTTAGAGCTGTGATATGCATTAAGTATACCAGTTCTCAGCTCCCCACCCAAAGGGGCAGGACTTCCCCAGATCCCAGCTCATGAGGGGGCAAGAGGAAACCTCACACTCCCCTGAAAGAGAAGCGCCCCAGAATCCAGCTCACATGAGAGAGATGGTCCAACTGCGGTAGATTAGCATGGGACCCCTAGATCCAGGTGAGCGCCCGCACACACATATGACAACAGGCAGCTCAAACACATCCAGAGGGGCAAGGCCCCCCAGTATCCCAGCTCATATGAAGGGGACTGGAGGTGGGTTCAGAGCCCCCCAAATGTGGGCACAAACACACATAGGAGGGAGAATGTGGGACTGACTAGGAGCAAAGACAACTTTTCTCCCCCATACCTCCTGCTATTTACCCCCATGTTCCTCTCCCCATACAGTTGCCAACTTTAATTGCTGAAAAACAAACATCCTTGCCCTGCCCCATTCCTTCCCCCAGGCCCTGCCTCTTTCTCCAAGGCTGAGGCCCTGCCCCCCCACTCACACCTCTCTCCCCTCCATCCATCACTTGCTCCCCAACCCCCCCCCCGCCACTCACTCCCCCTCTTCCAGTACTTACCTGCTGCCTGCAGAGCCAAGCTGGGAGAAGCTGATGTGGCGCCTGCCTAATTGGGGCACAGTGGGGGTTGGTCCCTGTAGCAAGGGGCCAGGGCCATCAGGGCACAGCGGGGGGTGGGAGGTCAGTGCGGAGAGGGGTCAGTCCCTGTAGTGAGGGGCCAGGGCTGGGGCAATCAGCACAGTGGGAGGGTTGGGCAGAACTCTCCCTCCCTGGGCAGTGGCACCTACCTCTTGGAGCCTGATCCAGAAGCCACGCACTGCTCTGCCAGGCATCAGCAGCTAACCAGAGAACAGCTCCTCTGTTTGTCTCTAGTTGCACCCCCCCGTGACCAGTTATTGTGGCCAACTGGACTTTTAGCATCTGGTCGGCTGTGCTGACTGGACACTGCCTGGTTCCCTTTTTGACTGGATGTTCCAGTCAAAAACTGGACACCTGGCAACCCTACCTTCTGACTGTACCACCTCTCCCTCCACCGTCTGCTTTTATCCCCCTCCCTTCTCTGAAGCCCCCCCCCCCACCTACTTTTCTTCCCCATAAACACTCTTCCCAGGAAGCACTCACATATATAATTTCCCCCCGTCAAGATTTTGGGGATGCAGGGACAGTAGGGTGCACTGCCAGAGCTAGGCAATTCCATGCCTCCCTCACCTGAGCCCCCAAGATCGGTCCCCTCCCCCATCCACCTCCCCATAACTCCTCTTTCCTCACAGCAGCCTTCCCCATTCCTATTCCTCGGCCCCCCTAATATGCCCCATCATGTCTATCAGAGAGGATTTTGAAAGGTTTCTCAACAGTTATGACTCAACCTTAACTCTAGTGGTGCTCCTACACCACTATAATTCTGTCAGTCGTACAATTTTGGCTTAAATATAATATCAGTTGATAGACAAACTCCAATCCACCCTAAACCAATGTCAATATGAATCCTTCTCACAAACATTCCCTTCACTTAAGCCTGTGCCCCCTAGAGCGATGAAGATTTCACAAAGGTCTAGCTTCGTACCTGTTTGGGGGTTTCTATTTTCAGTATGTTGCAGGAGTGGGTAGGTGAGATTCTGTGGCCTGCGTTGTGCAGGAGGTCAGATTAGATGATCAGAATGGTCCCTTCTGACTCTAGTATCTATGAATGTATGTATGAAAATATGTAGAATAGGGGCCTTCTCCATTTTAATAATCAGAGTTTTCTGAAGCAACCATGGTATTATCCATCTTTTGTCTGTATATATGTGGTGTAAAGAGATGCTGTGTTGGGGCAATAATGCATGAAGGACCACAGTTATAATTTCAAAAGATGCAGTGATGCATACCTTACTGGATATTCAAGAGCAGGACTGAACCTGAGGGATTCAATTTTCACATGGGTAAACAAGTTCAACAATCTGAGGGCAAAACCTGGCCCTGTGTATTTATGAAGCATAGGGATGGTGTTACGTGTTAGTCAGCCATGTTAAAAAGGCAGGCTGGGATTTTCAAAAGCTCTCAGCATCAGCCTAACTCCATTCCCATTGAAATAATTTACTATGGCTGTATACAGTTGGAAGCCTGCACACAGCTCTTTTGAAAGTCCCCTAGGGTACGAGTACACAGAAAATAAAGACCCAAGGCAGCAAAGCTGCAAGTCTGTTGATCCTGAGCTGTGGAGCTAAAAATAGCAGTGTAGACATTTCGACTCAGGCTGGAGCCCAGGCTCCAAAACTCTTCCCATGTTTCAGAGCCCAGGCTCCAGTCCAAACCCAAACATCTCCACAATGCTATTTTCAGCACCTCCGCATGAGCCCAAGTCAGTTACTCTGAGCCTCGCTCCTGTGCGACTTCCTTTTGCTCTGTAGACATACCCAGAGAGTCCATTATTCTGATAGCAGATAGTATAGGCAGATAAGAACAGATTGCCCTTTCATCAAACATTCAGATATGCAATACAAGAGTAAAGTGGGAACTGTGGTTCAAGTGATCTCTATTAAAAACACTGCCTTTGGGGCAAATTCTGTTCGTCTTGTTCACATGAGAAATTCCATGGATTTCAGTGGGGCTGCTCATGCCAAGTATGGTGAGCAGGACATGGCCCTGTAAGTGCAATTAAATCAGAAAGAGATCCAGGTGTACAAAGTTTGAAACATTCTTGTTTGTGCTATTCATAGTTTCTGTTCCCTCTGTACAATGTTTCAGCCACCCTGTTATTAAATATTTTGCTGCTCATTGAGCAGGACATGATTTTAATCACTGGTGTAAAGTTAGTTAGGCTGAAACATCTCATCCTCTATGTGGAAGAGAAGCATAAAAATGACAATTAAAGGGTGTTTTACACAACTGCCCCTAACAACTGAACTAAAATGATCGAGTCACCCATTCTGAAAGTCAACTCCTTCTGCTAAATTTGATTTCTGAATCTAATAGGGAATGTAATACAAAAACTTTTACTCCATTTTGCATTAGCGTGCATGTTTGTTTCTCAGATGACTGAAAATTAACAGAACAGGAATGACTCATAGGAAAGACTCAGATACCAACGGGAGTCCGCTAACGCTGTACCTAAATTTGGAAATGCATGATTTGTATTGCTTCTGCTGATGCCAAGGAAAGTGCTGTATATCAATGGCTCATGGCAATTTTGACCTTTAAAAGTACAGAACTCCTTGGGAGGTACAGATGGCAAGACCCACTGTAAAGTGCGTCATAGGCACGATAAGCTTCTGATTTTCAGACTCATCTATCTACTGTGATATAATAAAATAGTCTGATGGATGCCACAACACATGAAAAAGTCTGAATAATAAATATCCCTTTCTGCTGTATCTAACTCACTGAAGTTTGGGGTTTATTTTTGTGTCTTCAGAATCATATGAACAAGAACATAAAACAGTCAGCAATATTTTATTACCATAAAATAAGATGCAGTGTTATTTGTTGTAGATCTAACAAAACAGCGTCTTCCAGTTGCTCAAATATATTTCAAATATTAATTCATAAACCATAAATGAAGCTTATGATAAAGTCTACTGTCACTAATAGATTTGTTTTTGGCAGGGAAGTATAAAAGAAAGAAAACAAATAGCTGGAAATGCACTAAAGACAGCATTACAGTCTTTATCTGTCCCAGATTCATACTATTCTTCTGTAAGAATAGCATTTTCTTTTGCCTCTCCCCTAACTATTACATAGTTTCTTCCATCCTGGAGATCGTCAGTGTGGCCCTAAAGACTGAATTCTGAAAACCGTGACCACTCTATGCAACCATTTATATTGGATTCATGAGTGATAATATCAGAGCATCTCTCCATGCAAGTAGCCTCTTTGTAATATTGTAAATGGGGCTACTTGGACCAACAGGGACTAAATTAAAAACTCATCTTATCTTGCATTTTTGTACAACAGTCATCACCATAGAACTTAAATGCTGACTGTCTGTGTACATGGTACAGAATGAACTCTTTGGAAGTAGTTGCTGCACATCCATGATGGGGATTTCACAGGCTATGCACTATGTTCTGGATTTACTATTTATTGACAGTTTATGTATTATATAAAAGACCTGTATTAGAGCACTGTGAAGCATATCAAGCAAAACTTAGCCATGGCGTACTCCATTAGAAGCATTCCATGTCCTTCTTTTACTTGTTTTCCTGGGTTGTCCTCTTGATCAACTGGGAGAAGGAAGCTGACCTCCCAAACACCCAGCAATTAACTAGTAAACCCAGAATGCTCCTCTAGCTCTCATTATTTCACAGACCCATAGTCTGACTGAGCTTCAAGATCCAACAGAAAAATCTGCATTAAAATTTGTTATGCACAGGAACACAAAAACAATTCATTTTATTCAAAATGAAAGCTTCCAATTTAAGAAAATTCCTAAAACTGGTCTGTAGCTCAAAGCCACAGCCTTAAGTCTTTCTAGCTCCACAGTATATCACTATGTTTTACTTACAAAAAGTTTCACAGCATCAGAGCTCAGTCATTAAATTGTGCTCCCAGTTAAAACTTGCATATAAAGAAAGTTTTAAACCCTAAGTGGTTAAAAATTTACACACATGCACACAGCCAGTTTTTAAGAGTCATTTATAATTTCACACTTTGGGAAAGAGAGGATATTTGGCTACATTCAGCTTTAGTGCAATATAACTGAAAATAATGGCATCTACTTACACCAGTTCTGAATTTGGCCCAGTGCATTCTGGGCATTCATTTGCTACCAGTGAAGTAACAGTGCTTAAAAGGTCAAAACTGTCTGAGTGTCCTGTATCTCTGGGCCTGATCCAAAGCTTACTGAAATCTTCGGAAAGGCTCTCACTGATGTTGACAAGTTTTGGGTCAGACCCAATGAGTGACAGTGCTAATATCAAAACTTATTTCCGTTAGGACTTAAAATTAATTTGGCACATAGGACTATGGAGGTAAAAGCTTATATCAAAATCAGTTATACCTCTTGGGGGTAGGGAGAGGTGCAGAGTGTCATTTTCATTTGAGACATTTTTCAAATAATTGATGAAGTATAGAAAACAATAGTCTAATTCATCTAGATAACTCTGGAAATTTACAGATAGATGTATACCGTTGTATACTAAGGCAATTATGGTCAATTTAGGTCACCGCATAAAATCCAGATTTAAAAAAATATTTTTGAGAGACATGATCTAAATATCTCAGCTACCTGTGCTGGATTTGCCTATAAATCCTGATTCAGGGAAAGAAAAAAAAAAAAACCACAAAAACATCACACTTATGCATGTTCTTAATTTTAAGCATCCAAGCAGTCTCATTTAAGTCACTGGGAAACACTTGTGTGCTAAGAGTTAAACAATTTGCTTAATCAGAACTTTGGATTTGTGCCCCCTACATTCTGTCATCTATAGTTATAAATGTGAAATGCATATTCACAACAAAATAAGACCCAGATTAGCCAGATTTCTCCCTCATATACTCCAATATCACTCCACGGATATCACCATCTATGTCAATGCCATTGATACACACAACTAAGAGCTGGTCCCAATGTTATCTGCCTGAAGATTTCTAGGCATTGTGTAATTAACCTACACTATTCTCAAAGTCTTGCAATAACATCCTATTATCTCAGCACAAATGTTCAAAGTGAGCTGAGAGAATTAGATTCAGCAAAAGATAGGCGTAAAAATAGAACTCCAGTCTTGGTTTATGAAAAATCTGAAAATGCTGCTAAAACACATTTTAAAGATATATTTAACGGGTGGGCAATTAACAGAACATCTGCCAGCGAGCAAATATAGCGTATAGCTCTTCACTGATGTAATTTCCTGATGCAGCAACTCCACAGGTGGAACCTTTTTTGGAAGCACAGAATAGTCTTGCAGCATCGATCTTTTGTATCGATAAGGGAAATAACTGTTTCCGAAAACGGGGCATGACCTTGAATACCTAACAAAACTGGGAGTTCACAGCTAACTATTAATGTAGATCTGAATTATATGAAATATATGAAGATAGATTTCTATTGTGTGGAGGCAGTAATTTTTAAGTTTTGCAATTGTTTTGTGAATTAGTCTGTGCTCTTTATAACAGTGATGTCCTGTAAAGGGCCATTATATTGTTTTGTGCACACATGTTTTATTACAAGTTGGTGAAAAATAATCTTGGAAGTTATCAGTCCATGTATCAATGCTAATAGGTATAGTCATACATTTAAATTTGATATGATCCCATTCAATTTTGTTAGATTTAGACTATCTGCCTGAATTTAAGGAGAGTATTCCTTTTATTTCTTTGCCTGAGCTATCCAGTCTTTGGAATGGGGCCAGAAGCACAAGGGTAAGGGGCAGGTGTACACAAACTTTTAGTTTTTGGCAAGCCAGGGCCACACTCCAAACTCACTGTCTGTGTGGCTCCTGTTGACAGACACTGACAGTTCTATAGTGAGCTTTGCTCTAACTCACTTTGAAATGGAACTAGATCAAAGTGCAATACAAAACCATTAGTGTGTGTTAGCAAGAGCCACATGGACAGTTGGTGAGAGGTAGATTCACACCCTGGCTTGCTGTGAACTAAGTGTTCATGTAGACATGCTGTAAATGGACAAGGCGAACCCCCTACTTTCTCTTCTTTGGCAGGTGGGTAAAAAGGGGTAGAATACAGGGGATCCCGAGCTCTGCTTCTATACCCCACCCACACATTTGCTAGCATAGCAGGCCAATACAAGCGGGTAGTAATTTGGCCTACATGAGCAAAATACGACCCCAGTCCCACCCAAGCATAGGATGAATTGGCCCTCAAAGAGGGAGGGGCAAAGGGTGGATAAAGTATTCTGGGAAAAAAAGGGGGGGGGGGAAAACAGCTTTGCTAGGAAGCCAGAGAAAACCAAACCCGAAAGGGGATTAAGGGACTCTAGCAGAACACATGATCGCTCTGGTGGGAGACTGATGGGGAGAGGGGAAGTTAAGCAGAGAGTTTGAGGATGGATCAAAAACCTGCTGTATTGTTTGAGAGGTTGGACTCATCAAAGGGGAAGGGTGTGAATTCTTCTGTGCCTGTGGAGCCATTATTTTAATTCAATAGGAGAAGTTTGACAGATTCTCAAAGAAGAGTTGTGCCCAGGGAAAGACACTGGTGGAGATCTCAGACTATCACTTTGCTTATTTTGAACTTTGGCTGCTCTAGAAAGGGTGGAATTTGGGGCTTAATTTACCCAGCCCATGAAAGGGAATCTGAGGCACTGGTTTCACTCAGAAGTTCAATCCATCCATCCATCCCAAAGGCTTCTGTTCCATTTGTACTGGTTGTAGAACAACATGGAGGACACCATACCACAAAAGCACAAAGAGGGCTAGGACCAGTAAGAGTAAAAAACTGACTAGATAGCTAGCTCCATGAAAATAGTAAATTCGGGATTGCAAAAAAAGCTAACCTCCCCGCCCCAAACACACACACACAGAAAAACCCAATATGCTGCTTCTCTGGAAGGCTGTGCAATTGTTTTAAGACCGAGTATTGTGTGCTGAATGTTCAACCTGGTATAGATCATTAGAGAAGAGTTCCAGACCATTTGAAGCCTACTCTACAGACAAGCTGATCTGGAAACTATTAAATAAAAATAATCCCCAAGGTAAAAGTACAAATGCACATAATTTCATCAAATTTCAGCCATATATTTTTGATGAAAATATGCCCTCTTTACTACCTGAGATTTTTTGGGGGAAAAAACCCAGAATAGGTTCTAGTAAAACAACAAGATACCTATCACGGTAGGACAGCAAAATATTATTGCCCACAAAAATGAACAGAAAGAAGAGAAACATTTAGAGATGGCAAGAGCCTAACAAAAGCGGTTTAATTTTCAAACTACTAAGAGATATAATTATCACATATGCAGTCATCAATGTTAGATAATCAGCATGACAATGGAGATAAACCCCTTGGGTTTTGACAAGCATCTTAAAATGTGTCTTACAGCGCTGGCACAGAAATGGAAATCCACATCATACTGAAAATATTAGAAAACCATCCAGAAACAGAATAAAGTTGGTCACAGAATAGAACTCTGAAAGATTTCAGTTAATAGCGATAGAAACACAATCTGCATCACTGACACACAAGACAGGGTCTTTAAATATGTAAGACCCAGAGTAAAAATGCAATTCTCACTATCAATGCAGGTTTCAGTACCAAGGTGTTTTAAAGGTGCTTTGCAATATTTTTTTTTAAAAGGAGAGTTAAATTATCTTACAAAATCGTTAGTGAAAGTTAAAAACAACCTCCCCCCTCCCCGACAAGTTTAGACTCAAATAAGAGTTGCCATCATGCCAATCCTCTCCGTACATCAAGGAAGAGTTAACAATGTTAATAGAATCAGTTTGAACACTGGAACTTAAGACTTATCTTATTGGATCTAGACCAGAGGTCCATCTAATTCAGTCACCTGACAGTAGCCAAAAGCAGGAGTGCCAACTTCAAAAAAGTAGTAAGAACTCCACAATAAGCAGATGTGGGATAACTGGCACCTCACATTAGGTCTCATGTGGATCTTTAGTAGTGAGAGACTGACTTGAACCCTGAGGCATGAGTTTAGTATCCCTTCCAATATTATTATAAATAATTGGGATAAGTCTAGATAGTCACAAATATCCAACCTCTTGCAGAGTATTGCTAAGTTTCACAGCATTTTGCGTTTCTGCCTGTGGAGCAAGTTCTTTCACCATTCCATTCTTTTTAGGCTCTAACTTCAGGGTTCCACATTCTGCAGCTGAGAATCGGGCAAGACTTCTTTGGAGTCTGTGGGAAAAGTCAACTCACCAAAGCATCCCTTTGTGGTTGGGCATGGCGTAGTTGTTTTCTCCTTTGGAGTGCACTCTGCCATAGGTCACTCTGGTCCCACAGTGATCTGCCTCTTTTGGTGACTTGGCCCTCCAGTCAGGTCATAATTCAGTTCCACCACTAACAAAAATACAGCTCAAGTCCAAAGGCATACCAACACAGAAGATCCTTCTGTTGGGATTCTATGCCCCTTCCTCAGGGCTTGCAGGGGAACTTAGCCCCACCCTCTGCTCTGGTTTCCAGCCACATATTAAACAGCTACCCCTGCTCCTTCAGGTGTGCTGCTGTTTTCCTGAGCCACTTCCTATCTCTGAGCCCCTCATACTGTTTCCCTGCAACCTGCACTTAACACGGCTGCTTTTCTGGTTTCTCCCTAGGTCCTGCCAGCTCTCTTTCTCTGCTGGAATTCCAATCCCTCAGGACTGCCTCTTTGTGCCCTGCCCCTTTCCCAGACCTGGCACAGGAATTAATTCCAGTCTATGACCTTCTCCAGTCAGTCTCTCCCAGAAAGAGAGGGAACTCCTTACCTCTTCTAGAGCTTTCACAGACACCCAGCTCCTCCACAGCTGGGCCTAATAAAAAAAATAAAACTTGACACCCTCCAGGTGCAGCAAGATGAGCTAATTGAGCTATCAGACTTCTGTTAACCTTTTGTTCACCTGTGCAAGGTGGACCCCATCAGAGTCCATCAGCATTGCTTCTTCATCAGCCACAGGGGTCTCAGTATACTGCTAGGAGGCACTCCTGCGGGTGAACTCACTGCCCTCTCATTCCCTCCTACTCCATGCAGGGCAACAGACAGGAAAAAGAACCTAACTAGCTGGCAGTGCTGCAAATTTACCATACTGGTGCCCAGTGCAAGGAGCACATTAAGCAGCTCAAGACTGAATACAGGAAAACTGGAGACCATAACCACACCTCAGGCAATGTGCTGACTTTAGACCTTTTATATGAGAAGTTTGACCAGGCGCTGGGCACCACACAGAGCCAACAGTGATGCATGATTACCAGGTAAGCTGGGATAATGCCCTGCTGGTCCCAGAATGCAGCGTGGAGACTTGAGGGGAACCATCAGTAGGCACCGAGTGAGGACAATGAAATGACACTGTTGCTGAAACCAGTCCCAGAGGAGGCTTTGCCAGAGGAGGAGCAGCAGCGCATCCTGGTCCCATACTCAGTAAAGCTTACTGAGGCCCCTCACTGCTCCCAAGGAATTGCATGCCAATGGCTCGACTCGGCTCCCCTACACCCACAAGACATTCAAAATGGCAACTGGGAAATACAAACAGTAAAAATGCCTTGAAAGTTTTACTGGAAAGGCTCAGATTTTTGCTACAGCATTCCTGTTTCTTAAAAACAACCACCTTACAGTGCCATGCCTGTCAGCACGCTGCTCTGTAACCACTCAGGGGTGTAACACTCCATATGGAAACAGTAACCTAGAGGGTGGAGGGGCTGGAAGTCCGTTCCATTTACAAATCTAGTCCATTTTAGTTAAATGTACTCCATAGGTGACAGTCATTTGTGCCAAATTCAACTAGCATTTGAAATGTTGTCCAGAAATGTGCCGGGGGGGGTAGGTAAAGGAGGCTGGCAATAGAGTTCTGGGTGTTGACTGCATGCAGTCATAATGGGCTAAACCATGTGGAAGCTAATACAGCATTCCGTTGGTTCCCCCATGAATTCTGACCTAATCCTACGTGCAGATAGATGCCAACTTTTTCTGAAGCAGGAACTCCAAATAGGTAGTTACATTTTGGGGATGTATTTTCTGGGGCCACCTCACTAGCTGACCAGGCCACTCCACTCGGATGTGCTGCTCAGTTACGATACGTTTGAATGCTGCAGGTTTCCCATCAGCAGCTTGTAAAAATCTCTCTTTGCCAGTCAAGCATCTCAAGTACCATTATGTCCTCCAAAACGTGGAAGGCCTGAAGTGATAGAAACAGCTTTTGTAGGACAGCCACTAATGGCCCCCCTCCCCAAGTAGTTCTGCATTTGTGGGGGGGGGGGCGCGGAAAGAGGGGAAAGTAGCTTTGAATTTTTAAGCTTACCCTTGTCTGCACTTTTCGCTACCATTAACCAGGCTGTATCCAGGGAAGTTCTCTGGGCTGAAGCATCCCTCTCACACTATAGTAAGTTCAGTTTGGAAAAAAAGTAACATTTTAGTCCTTGAAATTCCACAAGGATTTTTTGCGCTCCTGCCCTGAGCTATTTGGACAATAACTTCGTGTCTTGTCCTAGTCCAGACCCCTGGACCTCAACAGGCTGCAGCATAGGTACTGACTGGAGCACCCAAGGGGAAAAAAATAGCAGTCACCAGCAGCCCCGTGGGTCAGTGCCTCCCCAGTACTTTCCCCCCACTGGCAGGCCCCGATCAGCGCCTCCCCCTCCTTCCCTCCCACCCAGCGCCTCCTGCTGGCCGTGATTCAGCGTTGTGCAGGAGGCACTGAGGGGAGAGGGGGAGGAGCGAGGGCAGGAAGGGGGTGGAGTGGGGGCAGGGCCTGGTGCCCTGAGGAAGTTGGCGCCTATGGGCTGCACAGTACCTCCACAGCTTGCGCACACTGCAGCAGAAGGCTGCGCCACCATAGCTTCACAGCCCAGTCCACGAGGAAGCTTTTCCATGATGAACTTACGGTTCAAGTTTTAGACAGGGCCAACAAGCAGGTCTAGTACCAAAAAGACAGAGGGACCTACTGCTAGAAGAAAGGCAAGAGGAAAGGCTCAGGCTGGCTGCACAGCTTGAGGAGAGGGTTGCAGCATGGAGCGGGCAATCACTTCACAGTTCCTGGAAGAGGAACAGTGGCTAAAGGAGGAGAACAGAGCTCAGCAGGAAATTGTTTCAGAAACTGCTGTCACTAATGGCTGTAGGAGTACTGGCTCCTACTGAATCATCCACACCACAGCCTGAGTCCCCTCTCCAGTACCTTGTGATGTAGTCCAGAAAGACAATGGAAAACTCCATTGCTCGGTGGCCTGTGCAATCAGGCCCTGTGCGCAGCTGAGCAGGAAGTGTTGGCAGGCTGTACAAACTAGCTGTAATGTGCAGGGCGGGTAGCGCACCACAGTCAGAGGGCTAGAGCAGCCACATTTTATGCAGGCTATAGAGAGCCTGGGATATGGTTGGTTTGACTTGGGTCTGTGTGCTGCATGTGGGGGCCAGAGACCCAGGTTCAAGTGTGGGAATGAAAATTCTTAACATAAGCTTAATAATCTGCATAGATGCTCAAGCCCTGGGTTCTCTAACCCAAGGTCTGCTGACTCAAGTAACGCTAACCCTGGGCTTACATTGCAATGTAGAGACACCAAAGAAAAGTGGGTCTGTGAGGAAGTGTACTGTTTCTTTAAAATCTTCAACAGAAAGCCAGGGAAAGAGGCTTGGTATGGAAAGTTTTGGTAGAAGATCTGCAGCCAACACATTGAGAGAGCAGCTATAGAAAAATACTGTCTTGGATTGATAAATATTAAGAAAATAAAACCAATTGCAATTCTTTGTCATTGCTACAAGACTCTCTTGTCACCCTAGCTCACTTTAGTTGAGTCTGGCACCAAGATTTCTGAACAGGAAGTATGAAAATAATCAAGGTGAATATGCAGTTCAGCTGAGCTTCAGGAAACAGTTATATACCACATGCTCTGTGTACAAAACAGACTAAGAGCAAAAATGATCATCCAAATACACATTCACTAGCCAGAAAAATGACATGTTTATTTCACAGGAGGTGAGTGAATGGTGACTGTCCATTAATCCTTGGCATTTTTCCCAATTTCCTGATCCAACTCTATAATACTTTCAGTAGCAAGTGAAATATGGTGATTTATTTGTCCTTTCCAGCTAGGAGGAGGAGCAAATGGCTACTTTAACTGCTAATAGTTGATCAAGAAAGCTGTGGAGCAAGAGACCCTTGTTCATTACATAGATACTTTTACAGTGCCCAGCCTTTCATAGCTTGAAATTTATTGCTCAGAGTTGAGGCACAAATATCAGTAGACTCCACCAAGAGTTTTTGCTAGTATAGAGTGGTCATGCAGCACATACAGTGTGTTAAAAGCAAACACTATCTGCTTTTTGGAACAGAAATAATGGATCACAGTTTTCAAATGTGGAGATCTAAACAGAATATTTAAATCTAGTAACTAGTGCACTCAAAGCAAATAAATGCTTGTGTTACACAAACAAATGCCCATTGCACTGTCCTAGTGAATTAAGCCATCCATTTGAGAAGTGGGTCTGCAATATGGAATTGTCTAGTTTTCCTCTCTTCCTCTTGTGTACCAGTGAAGATGCTACCTAGATAGGTTCTCCCACCACTGTAGGTACTCTGCTTCCCACCAGAGACAATAGGAGAATGCTCCTGTCAACCACAACGAGGGTTTAGGTCACTCAGGAGTGTGGATTTTTCACGCCCCATAGTGATGTAATTATACCAGCCTAATTTCCTAGCGTAGCTCAGACCTTAGACAGGCATGTTTCACCAGAAGGAAGATAGCTATTGAAAAGGCAACTGCAAAATGACAATGCTGGCAGAATATAAAGAATGGAAGAACAATAGGTAAAGAAAAAGTCAGGGAGTTAGCTTCATGACCTGCTTCACTTTTGGTTCCTGAAGCAGAACTGTGGGGTTATTTTATAGTTGATCGTAAACCAAAAATATATGGCTACATAAAGTCAGAGTGAAAGTCAGACCACGAGATGCTAATATGATGTCTGGCAAAAGTGAACTTCTGTCCCAGAGTAACCCCAGTGAATTCTTCCAGTTGTATTTTTTTTAAACTTGTTTTTAATATTTGCCTGTACTTGTAGTGGAGCGGATGTAATTTCCACAATGTCAGTCTATACTCAATAACAAAACAAAAATTTAGCGGAAGTGAGTTGTCTGCTGACTTTAAGGCATTATAATATATAGATACATACACAATACAAGCAATCCTCTGGGAATATAGTTTGCACTCTGACACACAGTACTTGTCAGTGTATTTTGTAATGCACAAAGCTCAGATAAATAATCTAATTTTATGTTTGCTGTAGCTACCATTCACACTGAATGCCCATTGGCGCTACATTCAGAAGCATTTCACCTTTCTACAGAAGTCAGCTTTGGAACATTTACCTTTATGTTTCTGTAACATAACAATGGGCCTTCCGACTGGCTGTCGGTCTACAGCCACAATTTGGCCCCAGGAGTGACCAGGTAGGATGGAGTAAGTGTGGTATTTAAGAACGTTTACTAATGCCATTGGGGTGATAAATACAAAAATCCAAATCAATCTAGGAAAGTGAGACGGGCTTTTCCCCATCTGAGCAGAAGGCTTTCCTCTGCCTCTTATAGCTCAGTGATGAGAAGACAGACATTTCAGAGTCTTTATAATCAATAGCTTCCCTTTTCCTCACACAAAGCGCTCTGTATCCCAGAGTGAACAGCATGTGGCATGTCTGTTCTCAGTTTAAGAGGTGGGTTCTAGTTGAGTAACTTTTCCAAAATACTGGAGTTAAAAAAATAAGGTAAATTTTCAACAACACAATGCAAAACCACCTCCAGCCCCACCCAGTGACCTGGGACAATTACATACCACCGCCCGGGTGCCTCTAAGAGGCGATACTTCCCCTCTCACAAGCACAGAGTCTGAGTGTAGCAAAAGCCTTTTAATAAAGGAGGGAAACAATGCGGCATTATGTGAGGAACCACCACAAATAGGATTCATAACAAATCATGAGCAAAAGACCCACAACCAAGTAAGTCTGGCAGTGTCCTTTTCCCCTCAGGGTCTTAAGTCCAGCAACCCAACCCACAGTTTCTGCCCTTGGTCAGTGCAGCCCCAGAGTTCCAAAGTTCATCTGCAGAGTTTACCTCCCAGCCTGAGTGGAAGGGGGGAATGTATGGGGGGGGACATCTTACATGCTCTGCTGCTCGGGTCGACAGCCGATTGCCATGCCTCTCCATAGGGTTCTGTTGCAGCCTTCACCGCCAGCTGCACCTCTCCACCAGCCGTCCTGCTAGCCACTCACCAACATGTCTTAAGTCTCGGGGGACTTAACACAGCTCTCAGTGATTTCAGCTCTTAGTAACTTCAGCTCTTTTGTGATTTCAGCTGTTAGTAGGGGAGTCTTAGTGCTGGCACACTCAGAACCACTAGCCCAAAGTAGGTCTAATGCTTAGAACTAGGAGTCAGTGATTCAGCTCTGCAGCATGTAACAAGACTCCTAACTGAGTCAAAATTAGCCCTGTTATTACACTGTGGAGAGAGAAGGGATCGAAGTGGTGTTTGGGGCCCACACTACTCAGTACACATAACCACCCCCAGCCTCTCTCAATTCACTGAGCTTTGGAACCCATGTCCCTTGCCTAATGAGTGCCACTTAGTTCAGGGCAAGTCCCTCCGTCATAAAATGCCAAGTACAATTCTACAGGCCTTGATTCACATAAAGTGGTGTTATCCTGGTTATTACTCCTGCCACAACAATAGAGTGGAGAACCCACAGCAGCCAAAGTGACCATTTGGGCAAGCAGTCCCATCATGCTAGGCAGGGTGGCTGTGCCCATGCAAACAAGATCAGCCCCTGAAGTCCTTTTCCAGAGCTTACCACTAGATGTCAGGGTAGAGCTCCAGATGTCAGGGTATGACTGGAGGCATAAGGGAAAGCTCCAACAAAGGAACTCCTTAAAAAACAAACAAAAACAAAAAACAAAACAAAAAAAAACCACTTGCTTTTTATACACCATAACAAAAAAGTGATGTCATTGCTGATTGACTTAGCTGAACCAGTTTTGTATTGTATTCTGCTTTCTTCAAGGTCCCCCCTGCCCCCATCTCACTTTATTCTATTTTTCCCTGCCTACTGGACTAAGCACTTCTAACCAGTTAGTTGCTGTACCTGTCGCCTAATTAACCATGCCTTCTTTATTTCTATTGCTTAGCCCAACCTTAAATAAGATAAACACTGGTATTTCCATGGTCACTACAAATTAAACACAAACAATCCTTTTTCAAAAAGAAAAGGAGTACTTGTGGCACCTTAGAGACTAACAAATTTATTAGAGCATAAGCTTTCGTGAGCTACAGCTCACTTCATCGGATGCATTTGGTGGAAAAAACAGAGGAGAGATTTATATACACACACACAGAGAACATGAAACAATGGGTTTATCATACACACTGTAAGGAGAGTGATCACTTAAAATAAGCCATCACCAACAGCAGGGGGGGGAAGGAGGAAAACCTTTCATGGTGACAAGCAGGTAGGCTAATTCCAGCAGTTAACAAGTTTCAGAGTAGCAGCCGTGTTAGTCTGTATTCGCAAAAAGAAAAGGAGTACTTGTGGCACCTTAGAGACTAACAAATTTATTTGAGCATAAGCTTTCGTGAGCTACAGCTCACTTCATCGGATGCACAGGTGAACGAGCATCTACCAATGTGATATATGCCATCATGTGCCAGCAATGCCCCTCTGCCATGTACATTGGCCAAACTGGACAGTCTCTACGTAAAAGAATGAATGGACACAAATCAGACGTCAAGAATTATAACATTCAAAAACCAGTTGGAGAACACTTCAATCTCTCTGGTCACTCGATCAGACCTAAGAGTGGCTATACTTCAACAAAAAAGCTTCAAAAACAGACTCCAACGAGAGACTGCTGAATTGGAATTAATTTGCAAACTGGATACAATTAACTTAGGCTTGAATAGAGACTGGGAATGGATGAGTCATTACACAAAGTAAAACTATTTCCCCATGGTATTTCTCCCTCCCACCCCACCCCCCACTGTTCCTCTGATATTCTTGTTAACTGCTGGAATTAGCCTACCTTGCTTGTCACCATGAAAGGTTTTCCTCCTTCCCCCCCCTGCTGTTGGTGATGGCTTATTTTAAGTGATCACTCTCCTTACAGTGTGTATGATAAACCCATTGTTTCATGTTCTCTGTGTGTGTGTGTGTGTGTGTATATATAAATCTCTCCTCTGTTTTTTCCACCAAATGCATCCGATGAAGTGAGCTGTAGCTCACGAAAGCTTATGCTCTAATAAATTTGTTAGTCTCTAAGGTGCCACAAGTACTCCTTTTCTTTTTGTGAATACAGACTAACACGGCTGCTACTCTGAATCCTTTTTCATGAGTTTATTCTTTTTGATCACATGTTTTGGGTCTATTACTTATAAAAAAAATCCAAATCAAATTTAAAACCATAGTTCGTTCAAATTTAATGAGGGCCTATATTCCTACAGTCGGAATAAGAAATCATCCATCAATCAAGTTAAATTATTCAAATGATCTTTATGGCTCTTAATGTACTAGAAAGGCCCTTCTTCTTGCCTTCTGCTCTGTTACTCAGACAGACCCTGTGGGTATATCCACTCCCATTATTAAATTATTATTATTCTTATATTAAAGAGCATGCCCACATTTGTCTCACACATGTGAAATGTACTGACTTCAGTGGAATAATTCTTCATTTAAACCACGATGAAAGAAGAATCAGGCCCATGGTGTTTGGAAAAAGGAAAATCTGCTTCCTAAATGTCCATATTTGGAGAACCCAAAACACTTCAGGCTGGAATAGCAGTATTTAGTGATTTATACAGAGTTAACATCATTGCTTCTGACTCTGATTTTGCAATAAAATGTGCATAAGGAACTTAGACCTGAGTGACTTGGTTGGCCAAATGTATAATAAAAGTTAGCATTGCTAAGAGATGCTTAAAGAAGCTTTTTGTGTGTAGGCAAAAGGTTATCAGGTTAACAGCTATACACCGTCCAAGCCACTACCTCACTTTTTAGGCTATTTTTCGACTGTCATTATATCCTCATTGTCATAGAATGTGTGGAAGTGACAGAATGTATAACCTTTAAATATAAATTCATGATTTATTCATCAAGACATTCAAGTCTGGAGCTAAAGCAGAAGCTAACCTAACAATTCCTTGTCACATGACAGCAGGAAAAATTTGTTTGCTCTTAGTAATAAGATCAGATTGCAATATGTACTCCCTAGTCTGGAACTTTCCCTATAACAACTCCAAGACCAAGATGTTTAGTCATTGATGCCCAATGACCGAATCAAAATGCTGGAATTCCTAAATGCACAAGAGTATCTCTGGGGATAGAATAGAGGAATCACTGATTCCCCACAAAAAATCCTAACCATGTGGAGAAAGATATACCATGTACCAACAAGATACCTGAAGCTGTACCCCGCTTCATTCCCTGGACTGCCCACCCAGAAAAAGGAGTAGTGCAGAGTGTTGACACGGACTAAGTCAAGCCTAAGGAGTAAGCAAGATAAAGGCAAACGTCAGACTTGGGTTTTAGCTAGTCAGGCCTGGGGGTTGGAGCCAGCCACAGAATTGGGACCAGACCAAAGGCAGTGCTGGGGACAGTTTGTGGGTTAGAACGGCTCAGAATTTGTAGGCAAATCAGGATCAAAGTCAGAGTTAGAAGCAGGCTGAAGGTCAAAGCCAAGCTGGAGTCAGTCCAAGGGATTGGGGGACAAGAGGCAGATGCAGTGCTGGAGCAAGGTTGGAGTAGGGCACGATCAAGGCTCAGGCAAGGCTGGGGCAGGAACAGGAATTGGATCAAGAACAGGCTGTAAGCTGAAGGAGTACAACACTGAGGCAGCAGAAAGGTTCCTGGCTGAGTAGTGCTGTTGCCCAGACTGACTTGCAGCTCTGGTGGAGTCAGTGAAACTCCTGTGCTTGGGGGTTTTGATGGACCCCTGGGGTACAACCTGGAACTGTGGGATTGCTGTGTCCCCTTAACAATCCAGCCTGAGCTGTTTCTCATGTTGCTTTGCTAGTGACAAACAGCAAACCCCTCCAGGTGCTGTGATCACTCAGACAACAACATGCAGGGACACACCCTGCTAAGTTGCATGAATGCTCTAAGCCATTCATGAATTATAGAAAGGGAGACACTAGCAAATCGCTCCAGCCCCCAGCCTTGCACCCCCAGAAATGTACTGTCTTACACTGCTCAAGACCTTCCTTTGAACAATGCAAACTCATTAATTAGTTCACTACTTCATCAAAGGATAGTGAACATACACCAGCCTTTGTAATCTGAGCAGATTCCACAAGCACTTTAAACAACTCACTGGTAAGGATAAAACATTAAAATAATGTTATTAACGACAGAAAGATAGTTACATATCACTTAAAATCCCTCTCTGACTGTTATGCCCAAGAAATAAAAGTAAATACATTTTAAATCCTAAACTTTATCAGATTCAGTAAGATTCAAATCAAACAGCTTTTCTCACCCCCTGAATGTTGCAGGAAGCTTGCAGTTCTTCACAGTTCTATAAAGCCTTAAGGGAAAAAAAAGTTTTAAGCTTACTCAGCATAATTCGATCACTAGTTGTGGTAATTGGCAAGCTAGATAAATCAAACCATTGATTTACTGCTTGATATTATAGTTACAATACAATTTGACTGTTTAAATATATTTCTTGTAAATACAGTCAGTAAAACTAAGTTCACCTAGAAACAAATTTCCCTTAAACTAGTTTTATAACTGCCTGATTAATCTTAATAAATTTATAAGAGATACACCGAACTGGTTTGTTTCCCTAATCTTCATAGAATATCAGAGTTGGAAGGGACCTCAGCAGGTCATCTAGTCCAACCCCCTGCTCAAAGCAGGACCAATCCCCAATTAAATCATCCCAGCCAGGGCTTTGTCAAGCCTGACCTTAAAAACTTCAAAGGAAGGAGATTCCACCACCTCCCTAGGTAACCCATTCCAGTGTTTCACCACCCTCCTAGTTTTTCCTAACATCCAACCTAAACCTCCCCCACTGCAACTTGAGACCATTACTCCTTGTTCTGTCATCTGCTATCACTGAGAACAGTCTAGATCCATCCTCTTTGGAACCCCCTTTCAGGTAGTTGAAAGCAGCTAGCAAATCCCCCCTCATTCTTCTCTTTCGCAGACTAAACAATCCCAGTTCCCTCAGCCTCTCCTCATAAATCATGTATTACAGTCCCCTAATCATTTTTGTTGCCCTCCGCTGGACATTTTCCAATTTTTTCACATCTTTCTTGTAGTGTGGGTTCCAAAACTGGACACAGTACTCCAGATGAGGCCTCACCAATGTCGAATAGATGGGAACGATCACGTCCCTCAATCTTCTGGCAATGCCCCTACTTATACATTGCCATTGGCCTTCTTGGCAACAAGGGAACACTGTTGACTCATATCCAGTTTCTCATCCACTGTAACCCCTAGGTCCTTTTCTGCAGAACTGCTGCCTAGCCATTTGGTCCCTAGTCTGTAGCGGTGCATGGGATTCTTCCATCCTAAGTGCAGGACTCTGCACTTGTCCTTGTTGAACCTCATCAGATTTCTTTTGGCCCAATCCTTTAATTTGTCTAGGTCCCTCTGTATCCTATCCCTACCCTCCAGCGTATCTACCTCTCCTCCCAGTTTAGTGTCATCTGCCAACTTGCTGAGGGTGCAATCCACACCATCCTCCAGATTATTGGTGAAGATATTGAACAAAACCGGCCCAAGGACTGACCCTTGGGGCACTCCCTTGATACCGCTGCCAACTAGACGTGGAGCCATTGATCACTACCCGTTGAGCCCAACAATCTAGCCAGCTTTCTATCCACCTTATAATTCATACTTCTTTAACTTGCTGGCAAGAATACTGTGGGAGACTGTATCAAAAGCTTTGCTAAAGTCAAGGAACAACATGTCCATTGCTTTCCCCTCATTCACAGAGCCAGTTATCTCGTCATAGAAGGCAATTAGATTAGTCAGGCATGACTTGCCCTTGGTGAATCCATGCTGACTGTTCCCGATCACTTTCTTCTCCTCTAAGTGCTTCAGAATTGATTCCTTGAGGACCTGCTCCATGATTTTTCCAGGGACTGAGGTGAGGCTGACACTTTCACACAAATTATCCTATGTGGGTGAAAAAAGGTAAAATCTGTAGTCATTCCTGACCCCAACATACGGTGTAAGATACAGGCCATTCCACAGACTATCTGTACTGAAACAAAACTAGGGGCTCTGCTTCTCCATTGCCTTGCACAGTCATTCATACCTGTGCTATCACTAGGGTGAAGGAGTGGAAAAATTCTTATTTGGTACCATTTTAAATCCACTTTCCCCAGGGTGGACTCCACAAGGTAAAAGGCACTGTTGAATTCTGACCAGCAAGTCTACAGAAGAATACTGAATTCCAAAACTGTGCATCTAACACAGTGATTGTTTTGTTTTAAAATACAAGTCTGCTTATGATGAGAAATTCATGTCTAGGCACTACTCCGTTCAGACTGTGGCCCTCCCATAACTGACAAAGGCATTTTGTATTGCTAATATGGTGCTGTGCTTGGCAAAATGCACAAATAGAAAAACTACTGAAAGAGAAAGAGTAGCTGATATGATCTATCTAAATATTTCAGGCTTGAACAGATACATGATTGACATATTTGCTCACTCAATTCACAAAACAACATTTCTGTATGGAAAGTAAAGTACTTTACTGTGGCCAGTTGACAATTAGAGATTTGGTATTTACCCAGATTCACTTGCAAATTACTGGTCTCCTATCAGGATGCTTTTGCTAGTCTACAGTGTTAAGCCTTCTGCTTTCCCATTGCTACAGAGACTTTGAATGCGGTGGAACCAGTGAACTTGCACATTTCAGAGAGAGAAGCAGGACCTGGGGAGCTCATGCACGAGTCCATACCTTGTGCTCCACATTATCCCCACTATGCAGTGGTTTTTTTGTGTGAGCGGATCAGAAGTGGACCAGGGAGGAGGATCTATATAGAGCCACGTGTCAAACCTTCTTACAGAGAAGAAACAGTAAGACCAGAAACCCTGGGACAAACTCATCTCTGGAGGTCAATGGAGTAATACCAAGGATAAGATAATCTCTTTTAGTTCAAGGGAGTTTGTGAAAACCTTTTATACTGGTGGATTCACATCCCTTGAGTTTTACTTAGGGTATGAACAAAAAATACACTGTGAAACTCAGCTACTGTAACTTCAGATAGAAGCCATCCACTTACCACTTCCAAACACACATTAGGCCAGGCACCTTCTAGAGTTGCTACAGGCTTACTTCTATCACCCTAAAGTTTGGAGTTGGCAAGAATTTTGTCATGAAAGTTAAACACAGACCTAGTAACTGCCCTGTAGCATGGTTGCCATTTACAGAGCACTCCCTCATGACAAGTCACTTCGCAGGCACTCTGCCCATTAGCACCCTCTTACAGGCCCCTTGAGAGCTCTGCAGGGAGTCTTTCACATGGCTAACAGCACCCTCACCCAGGTCTGGTTTAACAACAGAAATAGGTCAAACAATCATTAAGGTCCCAAAATAAAGTCCAGAGCAATTAACACAAAAGTTCATACCCCACTTTGCTTCTGCCACATACAGAGCTCTGCTTTCCCTGTCTGCTCTATCAAAGCCACCAGCCTGCTCAGGCTCACACCCTTCACCTGACAGCCACAGCCTGTTCCATCCTGCTGCTCTTTATAAGGAATCCCTTGATCCAGCCCATGTGTGCCTCCTTCATATTCAGGGTTGGCTATCTTAGGCTCACCAGCCCTTAAGGGCAAGCCACCATGTGATATGCCCTAAAGCAGATGTCTTTTTACCAGTGCAATGCTTTCTAGGTAGTTGGATAGGAGAAGTTATTTTACAATGAGACATACTACTGGACTTTGCAGACTGAGGTATTAAAAACCCACTGACAGCTACTGAAAGAAGAAGAGTCCTTTTTCAAATAAACCTAGTAACAAAAATAAGGGAACTGGGGTGGGGGGAAAAAACAAGTCAATGTAGAATGGTTTATAGTTCAAAGATTTCCAGGCAGCCTCAGCAGCTCTGTATAATTACTGCCTGCCAGTGGGGATTTATCCTTGTGTATGGATGGATCCATTATTTAACATTTATGCTAGTTTATGTGCCTTGTGTGTGTTGAAATGTCTCTCTTCCTGCCTGATTGACTGGCATACCCCTTCCCTGATATTAGCAAGGGAGATCATTATTTAAATGGAAAACAACCACAGCTTTCAAATTATATCTAAAGGGGCTTTATTTCATTATCATATTGTCTGCAATTCTGACTCAGTCATAACTCATACTTAAGTTTTAATGTAAACATGTATGCATTCCTGAGAATTTATTTATAATATTTTACATATTTTAGTCTGAGAGCATACAGATTTTCACTGAGAAGACAACTGGAAATAAAGGCACCACTCTGAATAAAATACCTCAGAGTCTCAGTGCAATGCCTCTTTGCACAAAATGGTGGGGCAGACACAATTAAAGTGCCACTCTACTTGGACAAATGGCTTATGTAAAATGGTACCTTCTCACTCAACAAATCTGCTCCTTGTCTGTATTCAGAGTCCTGTCTGAATACAGAGTCCATAGAGCCTATACAGTTATGGGAGAAGGAACTGAATTCTGTTGCAGCTCATGCATCATAATCATAATTGAGATAACAATTCTAACTGCAGATCAAATTATGTCCTCAGGTGGGCTGTACTTCACTGAAAACAGAGGCTCGTTCACCTGCGCATCTACCAATGTGATATATGCCATCATGTGCCAGCAATGCCCCTCTGCCATGTACATTGGCCAAACTGGACAGTCTCTACGTAAAAGAATGAATGGACACAAATCAGACGTCAAGAATTATAACATTCAAAAACCAGTTGGAGAACACTTCAATCTCTCTGGTCACTCGATTACAGACCTAAGAGTGGCTATCCTTCAACAAAAAAGCTTCAAAAACAGACTCCAACGAGAGACTGCTGAATTGGAATTAATTTGCAAACTGGATACAATTAATTTAGGCTTGAATAGAGACTGGGAATGGATGAGTCATTACACAAAGTAAAACTATTTCCCCATGGTATTTCTCCCTCCCACCCCACCCCCCACTGTTCCTCTGATATTCTTGTTAACTGCTGGAATTAGCCTACCTTGCTTGTCACCATGAAAGGTTTTCCTCCTTCCCCCCCCTGCTGCTGGTGATGGCTTATCTTAAGTGATCACTCTCCTTACAGTGTGTATGATAAACCCATTGTTTCATGTTCCCTGTGTGTGTGTGTGTGTGTGTGTGTATATAAATCTCTCCTCTGTTTTTTCCACCAAATGCATCTGATGAAGTGAGCTGTAGCTCACGAAAGCTTATGCTCTAATAAATTTGTCAGTCTCTAAGGTGCCACAAGTACTCCTTTTCTCTCCTTTTCTTTTTGTGAATACAGACTAACACGGCTGCTACTCTGAAATCACTGAAAACAGTTTCACAGATTTGTCCGAGGAGTTCAATGGAGCCACACTGCCAGGAGACCAGAGCAACTGAGGAGGAACAGGGTAGCCTCATGGATGATACTAGGTTTCCCTACAGATCCCCCCCCAAATTCAGGAGGTTCAACTGTCCCCATGGTCTGCTTCTTGGTGTGACGAACAGGAATGGTGGAACTTTATTTCCTGACCCCGTTATCTCAATCTGTAATCTACCCATCATCAAGTGGTTTTTTTTTTTTAAACTATTTGTACTGTTAATGCATTTAACAAGGCATAGCAGGGGCTTGATATTGAGTGCCTGAACTGATACGTCAAAGATAATTACATAAATAAGTTACAGTTCACAAGTGGGCTTTTTTTTTTAAACCCCTCTTACTATGGTGAGCAGATGGCAATTTATTAAGTGCCATTATCTTGCTTCTCAGTGAATGGTGCAGGATCTCAGTTTAAAAAAAAAAAATTTGAGACCGTCATAACTCAAACACTTAACTGTTAAAGTAAACCTATGTGTTCTTGAGACATTGTTATGTAGCTCATTACCTGTAGTCCATTAATACACAGTAATCTTCCATATTTAATTCAAATCAGTCTATTCTAATATTAAGTCAAAAAAACAAAAACAAAAAAAAAAAAACCACCAACACAAATATCTCAAGGGATCCTTACTTAACATTACTAGAATATCACTACACACCTACAAACTGCTTTTTTAGGTTCACCAGTTCAGAGACTGATATTTTGGTGTCAGCATCTAAAAAGCCTCTTGAGCTAAAGACAATCTAATCCTCAAAGTAGTTACAAAAAGGAGTTCTGTGCCCAGAAACTAGAACAGAAGAATTATTGAACCACAAATGCCAGTCTTACCTTTATTGCAAGTAGGACAGAATGTCAGGATCTAAACAGAAAGTAGCTGGCAGCTTGCCAAGGTAACAACTATACCTTATGTACCACACCAAGGTCATGCATCATAACCATCCATGAGGGTCAGTCTCACAAGAGCAACAGATTTTTTTTTCTTAACATGCATGATATGCTTTTGAAAAAAAATTATGGGATGAATAAGTCTATTTTTCTAACTGCCCCATCTCCTCCTGGGACTAACAGACACACTAATGTATATACAAAAAGAAAAGGAGTACTTGTGGCACCTTAGAGACTAACAAATTTATTAGAGCATAAGCTTTTGTGAGCTACAGCTCACTTCATCGGATGCATTTGGTGGAAAAAATGCATCCGATGAAGTGAGCTGTAGCTCATGAAAGCTTATGCTCTAATAAATGTATTAGTCTCTAAGGTGCCACAAGTATTCCTTTTCTTTTTGCGAATACAGACTAACACAGCTGCTACTCTGAAACTAATGTATATAGTATGCAGTTCACAGATGCATAAGTAGGTGCTGATCTTCTTCCCACTAATGTTAATGGAAGCCTTGCCATTGACTTCAATGGGGAATATGTCTATAGAGCATAGTATCCAATTGTTAAACACATTAATATTTGCTTCACCTTTATATAGTTTAGCTTCTTTAAAAGTTTAAATTTACAGGCAGCTGTGTTTGCTCCTCTTAAAGGGGTTTCAGAATGCATAACATTAATTTGTGTATAATACCTCATGTGGAAAATTAAATGACATGAGGCATGAAAAGCAGTGAGGGATATTGATACTGTCTCCCACTGATGTATCAATTCATATTTTGTATTAGAGAGTTCCCCCCAGCCAAGATAGACTCTTGTTCCCATCAGTACTGATTTGTATAAGGGTGTCCTCCTCCCAGATTGCGTGATCAGAAAGTATTCCAAGGAAGATTTACACACAGCACCCTCAACATTGTAACAGCCTTACTCAATATAGCTTTCACATTTATGCCCAAATCACCTCCTTGGTATTTAATGCTACTGCAGTACAACTGTAAGTATAAGTATGTGAGGTATAGGCTACACTTTATTCAAAAGGTATGTATAGTACCAGTACTTTTACATAATATAGCACATTATTTTATTCACAATATAATCCATATTCCTCACTAACTATTTTTATAGACTCCAACTTTTGTTGTATTATATTGATAGTTGTAGCAAAAAGTATCATCTCATTAGTGTATCTGAGCCTGGTTAAGAGGAGTCCATCAATGGAAGTCCCAGCTCCGTTCAGGGCTTGTCTCATAATAAATTCTGCATACATGTTGAAAAGGGTTGGGGACAGAATACAACCTTGTCTCACATCCTGCCCAGTGGAAAACCTCTCACCATTGCCCACTGCTGTTTGCATTGTGGCCAGCTGTTGATAGTAGAGACTTGGGAGGAGTTCAGGGACATGCTTCGGAATCCCCATATCTGCCCAAAGATAGTCATATCGCATGATACTGAATGCTTTTGAGCAGTCAATGAAACACAATCTATGGGTGATTGAAAAATGCAGGGAGCACAATCCTGTGATGGGTCTTCACTATTTGATCATGTGTGCCTCGTCCCCATCTGAAGCCAGCTTGTTGTAGTGATACTTCTGCTTCTATCACTCTTTCTTGTGATCCTGGATTATGTAGAGCAGAACTTTGCTTGTGTGCAATATCAAGCATTACTACATTCTGTTAAGTCTCCTTTCTTTGGTAAAGGCCAAAAGATTCCCTTCACCCAGTCACCCAGCCAATTTCTAGTCATCCATATATTGTAGCAAATTTTCTACATGAGACCAATACTGTGGTCACCAGTGGTGAACAGTTCTGCTGGTATTTTATCCAAACCTGGTGCTTTCCCCAGCTTCATTTTCAGCAGAGTGCACTCCATTTCTACTTGCAGGATTGATGGCTCCAGCTCCCTATTCTCTTTTCTGTCATCCTGTATTGTGAGTGGCTCTAATGAGATTTATCAATTGGCGCACTAGTCTCTCCACCAGTATTTGAAATCATTGACTTCAGGGAGGATTGTGCAATCTTGGTCTGTTATGTTCTATCAGAGGAAGACCTTTTTGCTCAGAAGTTTAGCCACTGTGAACATACAAAAAGGTATTAATCATTTTGTGGTTTTCAAGTTCTGTGCATTTTGCCTTTATGCTACGATAATAGAAATGATAAATAATAATAGTTCTGGGAGCAGAGCCTGTCACCTACCACCAGCCTTTGGGGCACTGAACATCTCCTGTGAAGTAGGGTGGGAATAGTCCCAGTACCCTTCAGAGCACAGACGCTGCAATTCTTCCAGGCTTTTACACAAATGATGTCAGAGGTGAGGGAGGTTCCTTAGGTCCATGCCCCATCTTCACTGCCTGCCCATGCACCTTTGTAGATGACAGGCAGAGTTTAGCCCTAACATGCTATCACTCCAGGTTTGTTCGCTGCATTGCTTCCTCTGTTAATTGGTCTTTACTCTTTAGCAGTTCACCATGCAGTTCTCCCATGCAATCTAAGTAGCCCTCAATACCATATTTTTAGTTTCAGAGTGGTAGCCGTGTTAGTTTCTATCAGCAGAAAGAACGAGGAGTACTTATGGCACCTTAGAGACTAACAAATGTATTTAAACATAAAGCCCATTTCAGATGAATGCAGTGGAAAATACAGTAGAAAGATATATAAATAAAAAAAGAAAGAGCGCACGCACATATATATTATATCCACACACACCCACCCCATGAAAAATGGGGGTTGCCATACGAACTCTTAATGAGACCAGTTGATTAAGATCGGCTATTATCAGTAGGAGGAAAAAAAACTTTTGTAGTGATCATCAGGATGGCCTATTTCAAAACAGTTGACAAGAAAGTGTGAGTAACAGTAGGGGGAAAATTAGCATGGGGAAGTAGTTTTTAGTTAGTGTAATGACTCATCCACTCCCAGTGTAGTGTAATGACTCATCCACTTTATTCAAGCCTAATTTAATGGTGTCCAGTTTGCAGATTGATTCCAGTTCTGCTGTTTCTCGTTGGAGTCTGTTTTTGAAATTTTTGTGTTGAATAATTGCGACTTTTAGGTCTGTAATTGATTGTCCAGGGAGATTGGTTTTTGAATGTTCTAGTTCTTGATATCTGATGTGTGTCCATTTATTCTTTTGCATAGAGACTGTCCAGTTTGGCCAATGTACATGGCAGAGGGGCATTGCTGGCACATGATGGCATATATCACATTGGTAGATGTGCAGGTGAATGAGCCTCTGCTAGTGTGGCTGATGTGATTAGGTCCTATGATGATGTCCCTTGAATAGATATGTTGACAGAGTTGGCGATGGGTTTTGTTGCAAGGATAGGTTCCTGGGTTAATGTTTTTGTTGTGTGGTTGCTGGTGAGTATTTGCTTCAGGTTGGGGGGCTGTCTGAAAGCAAGGACTGACCTGTCTCCCAAGATCTGTGATAGTGAGGAATCGTCCTTCAGGATAGGTTGTAGATCTTTCATGCTGTGCTGGAGAGGTTTTAGTTGGGGGGCTGAAGGTGACGGCTAGTGGCGTTCTGTTACTTTCTTTGTTGGGCCTGTCCTGTAGTAGGTGACTTCTGGGTACTCTTCTGGCTCTGTCAATCTGCTTCTTCACTTCAGCAGGTGGGTATTGTAGTTGTAAGAATGCTTGATAGAGCTCTTGTAGGTGTTTGTTTCTGTCTGGGGGTGGAGCAAATGAGATTGTATCGTAGAGCGTGGCTGTAGACAATGGATCGTGTGGTCTGGATGAAAGCTGGAGGCATGTAGGAAAGTATAGCGGTCAGTAGGTTTTTGGTATAGGGTGGTGTTTATGTGACCATCGTTTATTAGCACTGTAGTGTCCAGGAAGTGGATCTCTTGTGTGGACTGGTCCAGGCTGAGGTTGATGGTAGGATGGAAATTTGTTGAAATCATGGTGGAATTCCTCAAGGGCTTCTTTTCCATGGGTCCAGATGATGCAGATGTCATCAGCGTAGCGCAAGTAGAGTAGGGGCATTAGGGGACGAGAGCTGAGGAAGCGTTGTTCTAAGTCAGCCATAAAAAGGTTGGCATACTGCGGGTACCCATAGCAGTGCCACTGGCTTGAAAGTATACATTGTCCCCAAATGCAAAATGGTTGTGGGTGAGGACAAATTCACAAAGTTCAGCCACCAGGTTTGCAGTGACATTATCGGGGATACTGTTCCTGACGGCTTGTAGTTCATCTTTTTGTGGAATGTTGGTGTAGAGGGCTCCTATATCCATAGTATCCAGGATGGTGGTATCTGGAAAATCACCAATGACTGTAGTTTCCTCAGGAAGTCAGTGGTGTCTCGAAGATGGCTAGGAGTGCTGGTAGTGTAGGGCCTGAGGAGAGAGTCTACATACCAGATAATCCTGCTGTCAGGGTGCCAATGCCTGAGATGATGGGGCGTCCAGGATTTCCATGTTTATGGATCTTGGGTAAGAGATAGAATACCCTGGTCAGGGTTCTACAATACCCACCTGCTGAGGTGAAGAAACAGATTGACAGAGCCAGAAGAGTACCCAGAAGTTACCTACTACAGGACAGGCCCAACAAAGAAAGTAACAGAACGCCACTAGTCGTCACCTTCAGCCCCCCAACTAAAACCTCTCCAGCACAGCATGAAAGATCTACAACCTATCCTGAAGGACGATTCCTCACTATCACAGATCTTGGGAGACAGGTCAGTTCTCACTTTCAGACAGCCCCCCAACCTGAAGCAAATACTCACCAGCAACCACTCAACAAAAACACTAACCCAGGAACCTATCCTTGCAACAAAGCCCATTGCCAACTCTGTCCACATATCTATTCAGAGGACACCATCATAGGGCCTAATCACATCAGCCACGCTATCAGAGGCTCATTCACCTGCACATCTACCAATATGATATATGCCATCATGTGCCAGCAATGCCCCTCTGCCACGTACATTGGCCAAACTAGACAGTCTCAACGCAAAAGAATAAATGGACACAAATCAGACTTCAAGAATTATAACATTCAAAAACCAAATCGGAGAACACTTCAACCTCCATGGACACTCAATTACAAACCTAAAAGGTCACAATTATTCAACAACAACAACAACAAAAACAACCTTCAAAAACAGACTCCAATGAGAAACAGCAGAACTGGCTGCAAACTGGACACCATTAAATTAGACTAAAATAAAGCCTGGGAGTGGATGAGTCATTACACTAAAAACTATTTCCCCATGCTAATTCCCCCCTACTGGTACTCACATCTTCTTGTGAACTGTTTGAAATAGGCCATCCTGATTATCACTACAAAAGTTTTTTTTTTCCTCCTGCTGATAATAGTCCACCTTAATTGATTGGTCTTGTTAAGAATTGGTATGACAACCCCCATTTTTTATATCTATATCCATCTTCCTACTGTATTTTCCACTGCATGGATCTGATGAAGTGGGCTTTAGCTCACGAAAGCTTATGTTCAAATATATTTGTTAGTCTCTAAGGTGCCGCAAGTACTCCTCATATTTTTGTTGCTGCTCACTAGCATTTCTTGCTGACTTAAAATAAGAATGATATACTAATGGTCTCTCATTCTTTCCTCTTGGAGACAGATTGTTACTGCTGAAAAACATGCCTTATATTACAGAGACTCTTCAGTGCCACTTCTCTGTAGCCTAGGGATTGGCAGATAATAAGTCAGGCAGGACCTGGCATGAAAGTCTGTTATTCAAATGATTAACTCCTGGACTCTACCACTTCTACCACCTCGTAAGATACTGGCTCCACTAATGCCAAGCTACTCAACTATAAGATAATCAGGGAAGTCAAACATTGTAGTTACTTCCTGCTCATTTCATTCTGCACCCCCTGAATCTTGACACTGATCATTTTAGATATTAAGGAAAATCATTATTATTTATATTCCCAAAGAGCCCAAAGGCTTCCATCAGAATTGCAGCTTCATTGTGTTAGGCATGGTACAAAGACACATAATAAAAGTCAGTCTCTGCCCCAAAGATTTTGCAACCTATACAGCCAAGATAGACTTCCTGAAACAAATAAAACAAAAAAAAAAAAATCAAAGCTACACATTAGAAATTAACAAATTGCAGCCTCTACAGTTCTAAAAACCGAACAGAACATTTTTTGTAAACTACAGCAAGATGAATAGAGCTTTAGAAATAAGAACTTATACAATTTTGCAGACCACTTTGAGTTGCACTGCATATTCCTTAGATGCAGCAGAGTATCTGGGCTAGTGTCTCTGCATATGCATCCAAAATATTTTGCTACCATAACACATTACAACCTCCTGTCCAGTGCTGTCTAAAAGCACTGAGAGCTCTTAATAATGACAGACTCCATTAAAGAATTAACACATACTAAAACAATTAATTAATAATCACACATTCCCGTGTTCTAATACATAAGCTAGTTTATTACTAATTATTCAATATTATTTTTAAACTTCTCAGTATCACCACATTAGAGATAATTAGTATTCAGTTAGCCTGAAGCTTTCACATTTGCATATTAACGATTGATTCTTTAATCACAGAAAAGGGCATTCTAAAGCCTAGGAAAGCTTTGGTCTTTTTTGACATGTAAGCGTTCTCATTATTAGATTTTTAAGTTTTAAAATCACCAATCTTCAAATGTTTTCTCCTTGGAGTTCTGGTTCCTTTCCTAAGGAATCCGTCTTTAAACAGTGTAATTTTGTTACTGATGCAATCACATAAATCAGAGATTAAAGTAGAATGGCCTAGAATGTTGCATATTTCAGAAGGGTGCTATAAAACACCAGACTCCAACAGAATTCATATTTTCAGAATTAATATTTTATTGATCACAGACTTGATTTTGCTCCTTCTGGGAGTATGTCAGACATTTTCTAGTGAGAAATAAACAGAAATATTGACACAAAATGCACAAAAATTAAAGCTCTTTAACCACTGTATGGATTAGTTTAAAATCATTCAACAGCACAAAATATTGGAACTTAATTATTGTCATTGTAAAAAACTAATGAACATACAGTTGTAACAATGGGGCATTTCGTTACAATAGAGGGGTCATGCATGGTTTCCAAATAGTGGTGATGTGTCTTTTAATACCAGCTGAGATGACATTTTTAAAGGAACTAAAAAAAAAAAAAAAGTTATCACAAAATTTGCACACACCCCTATTTGCACTACTCCAATCTGCATTTGCATGTGCAAGTATATAACTACATGCAACACTGGTAATTATATACATACACAGTTTCAGATAATGTGTAAATACAAACAGGTTCTGTGTCAATTTTACAGGCACATTTTCAGTAGCTCTATGAAAATTTGGCTGTACATTGCAGTTCTACTCTGAAGAATGCTTGGTTGAACTTCTAAACATCAGGCCACTTCCATTTAGGTGCCTAACTATCAATTTAGGAGCCCAGCCATAGGCACTGAGGTTTGAAAATTGTGGCTCTACGGTGCACTGGGTTTAAATTGAGGTTTAATGTAGGTCGTAGCATAGGCCCAGATCTACAAAGGGGCATAGACTGGACCCTGTGTCTGCACCTGCGTGTTCTAAACCACAAAATTAGAGTCACTCTCTAGGTCTAATCAGTGGGTTAAAATTTATAAGGGAGGCACCTCCACTTCATCCTGCTCTGAACAGGTTTTGAATAGGGCCTGATCCAGTAGGCAGCCTCTGAGCACACAGGTGAGATAGGTGGGGGAATGATTTTGCTAAGTCCCCTGGTTGTTGATTGCACTGGGACTTAGGTGTAAGATAGGTGTCTGGCACCTCGAGTGAGGCAGAAAAAATGTAGGCACCGCATGAGTTTAGGTGCCCACAGGATTAGATGGCAGCCTATCAGGGATGGGGGCAGGAAATGGGAAAGGCTGTGAATAGCAGTGGTGCCTAAAACAGGGACTTGGGTGCAGTTATGCTTGAATTGCAATGCCTAACTTTTAGGTACCTAGAAAATTCACAGGAACAACACTGATCCAAAAGCTGAGTTAGGCACCTAGACTCCCTATACAATGAATGGACGAGATAGGCACTTTAGAATGGGATCCACAAAAGCCAGCATGCTAGGCAGGGAGCCACCTAAGGAAGCCCATGGGAGATGCCAACAGGAGGGGGTCCTAAGTCCCACCCATCTCGTGGAGATAGGTGCCTAAATTCAGGCTGCTGGGAGGTGTTTAGTTCTGTTTATCCATCAATGGGAACCCACTGCCGGGAGTCAGACAGCTTGGGCACCTCAGTAGTTTTCTGCAGGAAAGAGTTAAGCTCTGGCCTCACTCCATACAAAATACAAGAGGAGGTGGTAGGGCTGGTGAGGCCCACCATATAGCTTTTAGTCCTGGGATTAGAGCACTGAACCAGGTTCAATTCCCTCCTTGGACAGAGGGAAAAAAGATTTGAACAGCGGTCTCCCACCTGTCAAGAGAGTGCTCCAACTCCTGAGGTTTAAGATATTCTGAGGTGGGTCTCCCTCAATCTCTCCTGTTCCACTGTGAATAAATAATGAAAATCCATTGAGGGACTGTCTAAGTTGTAGCCACCTGCCCTACATGCTGCACCCATACACAAGCATGCAAAGGGAACCGCAGAGAACCACCTGTGGTTGTTTTCTTCAGTTCCTGTGCCTGAAGAATTCTCCCCTAGACAGATATTTTAGAGCCCCATTATGCCACTTCGGCTCTTTACTTGGCATAAGAGAGCCAAAGTGAGGGTGCAAATCTCATCGTAGGGTTTTATCCAAAGGCCACTAACATCAGTGGGAATCTCTCCCTTGACTACAGTGGCCTTTGGATCAGCCCCTAACTCACTGAACAGAGAACTGAAAAATTAATTGCTCAGTTTTTTATTTTTAGGTCATCTGTTCGACTGGGTTGAAGAGATGAAGTACAGAAAGGTATGGTCAGGGTATCATTGGATTGAGATGGGGGCGTTGCTAATATATAAACATTTTTATTTGGGGGGGTTTTTGGGGAAGAAAAATTTTGTTTGTTTTTTTTAAAATACTCACCTCATATGCAAATGAAACAATTATAGGATAGCCTTTGTTATGCAAGCTCAAAGGATCCGAGGTGGAATTATTCTAGTTGGGAGGTGTTTAGCAAGCGGTTTTCACTTATGCTGCTAAGTAAATAAATATCTAAAGTAGCATTAAATCCTTTTCAGTGATGGAGTATTTTATGTCTTTCAAGTTTTAACAATTATCTTTAAAATATCCAGTTTCATTTGCTGATTACTTGGAACGGGCACAGTGATTAGACATAGCAAAAATAGGCCTGAAAATTCTTACATTGTTCAGGAAAGACATTTTAAAAGAAACAATTATATACCCCTCTACCTATGAAGGATAAAATAAAAACAAGCATACTTTTGAAGGCAGATATCCCTATTGTCTGCTCTACATAGCAATACCATTTTGTACCACATTTGATAAATCAGACCTTTTGAGTTTAGGATGGCTGCTATGTTCAGGCGTGGCTGGTATTTCTCGGTTTTGGTTGAAAAAAAATCCCCTTCCCCCAGCTCCTACATAGATCTGACTAGCTAGATATAGAGTTTGCAAGGTTTTTGGCTAGCCATTTCTTCAGCTTTGCTAAACCCCAGACCTGAATCAGCAGGAGCAGCTAATGTTCAGATCAGCTCGTACTTATGCTCCTATCCTAGGCTTGAAGTCTTTGAGGTGTGATATAGGGATGTGCACAATAATGAACACCAAGTGGCATTATTGTGATATTCAGAACTCTGTTTCAGAGCCAAAGTATTGTGGGCTTTGCGTAAAATCCTACAGAAATGTGGCTAAGATTCTAGAAATCTAGCAATAGGCCTGTAGGTAGCCAAAAGCTCTTCCCAGAACAATAAAAATCCAGTTCATATTAGTTTCTAACTGAAAAGTTCCCTTCCTGGGTCATGTTTATGTAGCCTGTCCATAGACAAGAAACAAAATAAAAAGTCCTGAACCTCCCTTTTCTGGATGCCAATCAAATTCAAAATAAAAACAAGTGAACCTTAGCAAAATCTCATATTGAACAAGCCAGCCAGAGATCCAATTTCTCTCAATTTTTCCTTCTAAAGCGAGATCATTAATATTGGAAATACAAGACCCTCTTTCTGCCTGGGATCTGGTAAGAACACACCTGACTTCCCCTCCCTTTGCGCCAGTCATTGAATAAAGAAAGTAGCTGTGCCTTGTTAAACCCCTCTGTGGCCTCTGTTTTCCTATATCTGTGTGGATTTTGTTATTTTCATTTGTGAAACTAGGATGTAGTACTATATCCCAAAAAATGCTGGCGTGGGATCCACAAAGGGATTTAGGCATTGCAACGCTGAGTGTCATGGTGCCTAACTTTTAGGCCCCTAGATCATAACAGAACACCAGTTGATCCCCAAAGCTGAGTTAGGCACCTAAGCTCCCTCTACAATAAATGGGGAGAGATAGGGTTCTAGAAATGCAATCCACAAAATCCAGAACCCTAGGCAGGGAGCCACCTAAGCTAGCCAATGGGAGATATGGAGGAATGGGGTCTGTGCTAAAAAAACCCTCCAAGACAGACACCTTAGCCTCAGCTGCAGGCAGGTGCCTAGCTCAGCTTAGCCATCCACAAATGGGAACTCACCACCTGAAGTCAGGAGGCCTAGCCACTTAAGTAGACTCCTGCAGGAATGAGTTAGGTACTCCATACAAAAACAGCCAGAGGAGGATGTGCACACTAACTTCTATCCCAAGTGAGTACTCTAAGCATCGATACCTGGTGCCTCCCCATACTAGGGGGGCACAAGCTTAAGGGGAGGACACATGATTGCCCCACGTCTCCTCCCTGCCCCACCTCCAGCCTGGGCCCCTTGCCCCACATTACCTGTTCTCCCTCTGCCCCGGCTCCCACCTGGCATGTTCAACTGCTCTCCTTGGCAGCCTAGCCCAGGTAGGAAGTGGGACAGAGCCACTCCCGGTTGCTGCTCTGTGCAGCATAGCCAGCTGCCTGGGAGAGAGCCTGGTGGGGAGGTGCGGCAGTGGCAGTCCGCTCCCTGCCCGGGCTCAGCTTCTGGGGACAGGGGCCAAACATGCTGGGAGGTGGGGGAGCTCCGGCTTGCTCAGCCACTGTCCCTGGAAGCCAAGCCTGGGTAGGGGGCAGCCTGCCACTGCCACAGCCAGGCACTCTCCCAGGCAGCTGCTGCGCTGCAGTGGGCAGCATCCCAGTGGCTGGAAGAGGCTCTGACCCCGCCCTGTTCTGCTCCGGCTCCAATCCCACCCCTTCTGCTCCCCACCCAGGCCGGCTGCTGGAGGGGCACTTTGCCCCACATGCCTCGTGCTGCATCGCATCTGAGTAACCCCCTGGGCTATGGGGCACCCGGATGGAATTCCCCCTCCTTCTCTGCCAACCTGGGGTCTTGCACCTCTCAGGAGAGTGCTTTAACCACTGAACCATTGGATATTCTGATGTGGGACTCCTCAATCTCTTCTGCTGTAAACGTTCCACAGTGGGATAAAACAAAATCTCCCTGAAGGGTTGGAGCAGGGAGAGCGGAATCAGAGTCTTCCACCTTCCAGGCTATAGAGTCACTCTCTCTCTCAGAGCCAATGATCATTTAAGGATCCAAAGTGGAACAGTCGTTGGGCCCAGGAGAGCAAGACTGAGTCTGTAGTCCCTGGTTTGTGAATCGTCCTAGGGCTTAAACAGAGCACAGCATCCTGATGCCAAGTGTGAAGCAGCCATACACACGTCCAAAGGCAGAAGCTTAGGCATGGGGTGAGTTTAGGACCCTAGAAGGTTCACTGAGATTTTTATGGATCACAGGGAAGCCAAAACTGGGACCAGAGTGCCTAAGTCTAGGTATAGGTACTTACGTATCTAACACTCGTTTTATGATATTTTTAAAAAATCATGCTATTGTCCGAAATATAAAACAAAAAGTCTAGATGCCAGGCTCCTGCTTAAGGATTCAAATGTCAGGACCTATGGCCATTTCTAGTGGGACATAGACATATGGATTTTGTACTCTTAGTGAAGATTATGATCAAGTTATTAAGAGTATTCTAGCTCATTTCTCAACAAATAATCAAGGAGGACAGAGGCAATAGAATATTTTGCATAGTTTTTTCTCTGGAATGACTAATGTCACCCTATACCGTGACTATATGAAATGGCACGTGGTATACAATTTTAGTAACTTTGAGGGTGTCAAACAATTTTAATCTCATGTCATCAATCAAATTAAACTGTTAGATCTCTCAAATCCTATAATATTAACTGCTGTTCATAATGTGAAATTCTATGCATGTCAGTCTGTTCTGTCTCTACTTTTTGTTGCTATAAAAATGTATTGTTTGGATTAACGGCTCAGTCTCATATGTAAAGTAATGAACTTCTGCCAGCTTATTTTAAAGGGCATTATATATTTAAATTGACAGTCTATTTTTTGACAAATAGATAGATTCAGACCTCCCCCCCAAAAAAAGACCTCATGTGTGTGTTACGTTCTTCTGCATATTCAAATACTTATTTTGGGACAGATGTATCTCACTTATTCTTTAAAATATGAATAGACATGTTATCAGTATATTCAACAAAAGTCCCATAGATACGCATAATAAAGTTTAAAATTGTGGTTCTGAAAAATCAGTGAAAGTATCCCTCTAATTGGGATTGTGACTGTGAGGCTTTAGCATAATTAAACTAACAATATGGTCTAATGTCACCGTGTGATTTATGTTTTAGCATCAGATTCTTTGGCCGCAAACCACCCTCCTCCAAACATATTTCATCTTCCAATACAGCCTGAGTGAGTGGGTGAGTTGCCAATTTTACTTCTCCTTATTTCATTAACTATTGTAAACAACATTAGATGATACCAGATTAAATATATGCCTCTATCATCAGTCATGAACTGCTGAAGTAGAACTTTCAGTCTGTGTTTAGTGCCCCTTTTCCTAATGAATATCTTCTTGGTTATATTAAACACTTTGATATCTTAATTCCAAATGCAAAATAGTGAGATTCTGTACCTTGGAAAAAATAGATAAGCTGTTACCATAAAACATAAAATACATCATCCCTTTTTTTACTTTTAGAGATTTTTAAAATACAGTACTATTATGAAAAACATCTTTCAACACTGCACAACACAGCATGGTTTCCCCTGACATCAGTGGAGTTGCTCCTGATTTACACCGGGCTAGAGACAAAAATCAGGCTAGTGTGTATTCAGAGTCTTATCTGCCTACTTTAGCAACAAAAAAATATTTTATACTTCTGTTAGCCCTGCAGAGCTGGCACACCTATGAAAGAGCTCGCTGGGTTCTATAGTTAGCTTGATCATCAACGTAATTGTTAATGAAGTTCTAAATGCAGACCAGATTATTTCCATAGTTACACCTCTACAGCCACAGTAGAGAGAGAATTAAAGGACAACAAGGCTTTACAGGCAGATTAGTCTGCAGAATCTTTACTGATGATGATGATGCAAGAGCCAGAAAGAACTCAGCTTGTCCACAGCAACATTTAACTTTATTTTTTTTTTATAGTTGTAATTTTTCTGATATTTGTATGGCAGCCTCTTAATAGTTAATGTCATCATTAAAACAGAAATTCAGCATATCTACACACAAGTAATGTTGCAAGAAGCATTGGAGTTATCTTTCACTACTCGGTACATCAGACTTAACTTTCACCTCCACAGGTCACCCATTTTTTAAAAGATACTATTGAAAGGTACTGCAATTCTCTCCTCAAGCATCAAGTCATTCTGATGAGAGAGGTCAGTGTGCTAAACTGCTTGATATGATCCTCTGTTGTACACGCTTGATATTTTTGTACAGTTTTCCCTCATTACCATAGAGCTACATATTGGGTTACAATTGTAACATTTAAATGAAAGGCAGAAGATTTACCCAACCTGTATTGTAATACCATACAAGTTACTTCAGCTACTCTACAATTTGGGGGAATTTTCATTGAATGTAAGTGTGTGCAAGTTAAATTACCTGAGTCACTTTAAGTACTGATGCTCTGATCTCATCATAAATGGTCCTATTAGAATCATTTATAAATATTGACAGCCTGCAATATAATAGAATGCAAATATCAGCAAAATGTTTAAGAAAAATATAATTAACTGCTCTTTTTCTAACAATTGTGCTCATATAAGAGATGCAAGATTTGTTGTATTAAAATACTGTAAGGGTTTCCTATCTAGCTTTAAAGTAAGCTTTGGAGAACAATCTAGCTATTCTTCACTGAACCAGCTTCCAGCTCACTTTTCTAATCTGATTGTGTTGGCAATGCTATTTTGCTGTCCATATTGCATAATATCAAGCTTATGGAGCACAGATATCCGTAAACTGGATACAGCAGTACTTCTCCCTTTTGGGAGTAACAAAGCTCTCTGTGACTGGAGTCAAATCCTCTCTCTCGGATAGAAAGACACAGAAGCCTTCCATGCTAAACTTACTTACAATAAAACATGCAGATAACTTAAACAGGAGGATGGGTATGAGCATATCTAGTGTTGTAGCTCTCAGGCCTGCCCAAAAGGCTCTCAGTGGTAGATGGAGTAGTAGCTTTGTAGATGCTGTGGACTCACCTCACTTCCCACTGCTAAGCTTCAATAAAAGAAGTTCAGAATACATCAGATACTTTCTCTCATAGTACTTTTCCACATGAAAAAATGTTAAAGGTGCCATGTGGTTATGATGTGATTGGGGGGAGCTCTAGGCAACCATGGCTGGGCCTGTGTGGGGAAGTACAATTGAGTAATTGTGGTCAACTTTGAGGGGGCTGGAGGGCAGAGACAAGGAGTGTAGCCGGTTGGGGTAGCCTATTTGTAGCAGGGTTCACTTAAGGGCCAGCAGACAGGCCACAGCCTTCAAAGTCCTGCCGGTGGGGTGGGAGAAAGAGCGTCTTGTCAGACAAACTGGGTACTTGGTAGCTAAATTACAGTGTGTCCTTCTCCTGGCTGGTTAGACTAGGGGTAGAGGGAAGTGTAGGGGACCCAGGCTCTCTGTCTCTACCAAGTCCCAGCCCAAGGCCCTAGGGAAGAGGCCTGAGAGTGGTTTCCATCCCCTCTAGCTGATGCCCCAGACTAGCCTCCCCTGGGCCACTTCCTAGTCCCCAGCTCCTGTGCTCTCTTCAGTTTGGGACGCTGGAGGATTGTTCAAGCAGTCTCAGGGATTCAGATAGACAGACACTGAAGGGAGTTGGGAAGCCCTAATGATTTCCCGCTTGCCAGGGAGAAGGGCAGAGAAAAGGCGGTTGGGCCTTACCCATAGTCCAGGTCCTACCCAGATTCTTCTGTTCCTGAGGACTAGCTGCTGCCAATACTGTACCCTTCCTCAAAAGGAAGTAGGGGAAGCTGGCTACTTACTGTAAATAGTATGTATACAACAGTCCAGGCTGTGGCATGCTGAAGAGATAATAAAACATGGTGGTGGTTAAGAACACCTGGAGTTGTGGTTGTTACGAGGCTGGAAGAGACTCAAGAGAACCACCTCATGACAGTACCCTTCTTGGATGACTTAATACCCAATGGTCTGATGTTACTGAAGCTCATGCCTCCTTGAAAAAGGAAAGATGGGAAGAAAAATGTATACATCCACATAGACTGGTACACCATCCTTCATCTAAACCTCAAAATTGCTATTTCTGTGAACAAGGTGGTTGGGCAGTGGATGAGGAAGCTAGTTCTCTTATGACATTTCTTTAACTGATCCAGCCATTTGTGGTAAGAGTATAAAGTAGTAGAAGGTAGAGATCTCTATCTTGAACAGAACTTGGATTTATATTGCTCCTTTCTAAAAGGAAAGGTATATAGGCCTAGTGACAGTCTGGCAAGAGAATCTGTCAAGGAATGTAATGGGTCTTCTGTTTTGGGGTTAAATAGACCTTTTCATTAAATAGGAAGAGACAAGTCTTGTACTATACTTTAAGCCTCTTTAGGAAGGAAGGCCTGCTGCTGACAATTATGATTCTTTTCTAATGGAGTTTCCGGTTGCCACAGATCTAGACCACGTGTATGGAGTCCAGGCTTGCTTGAATTGTTTTAAAAATGAGTTGACCCTCTGTGCAAATCTTAAATTTCTCAGATCTGGAGGAAACCTACTTGAGAAATCCATAGCTTTGTTCCACTGATATAGTTGTACTTCAATACCATAGCCACATAGTTTGCAGCTCTGGCCTGAAAAGAGGAGTAGAACTTGTGGCCAAACAAATCCAATATTTTTGGTTCTTTTTCGTGGGGCAAATTTGTAAACCTGTTTAGATCTTTGATTCAATGCAGTGATTACTAAAGAGGATGGTGGTAGGTGAGAGTAAAGATATTCAAAGCCCTTAGATGGGACTTGGCATTTTCATCATCCTTCTTTGAGGTTGCTTGACCAAAACTGGAGTATTCTATGACTCCTTTGAAGGTTCAAGAATTCACATGAATAGGAAGGGCTAGTCTGCCTGTGTAATAGGTTGCAGAATGCCAAATACATACGTTTTCCTGAACTAATTCCAAAGGAACTAGAGTATTCATCTCCCTCCCGCCCCCCCCCCCCCAACCAAGGTCTCGGTATGCCTTAAAATCATCTAATAGAAGTTTCTTCTGGCTGTAGTGTGGAGAAAGTTCTTGTACTTCTTCCTCCTCTTTTTCTGAATTATATGAAGTTCTGATGCAGGATGAGGTTCCAATGAGTGGGCTAAGTCTTAATGGCTCACTACCAGCTCCCCTAGTGGAAATTGAATAGTGACTTGGGAATCTTGAGTGTTGAGGCAAGAGGACAAATATAGCCAAGGTTGGAACCAATTTGGGTCTGGCACAGACCAAGGTAATTGACCCCAAGGAGGTAATGATGCCTCCTGAGAAGGAGCCCTAAAGGCAGCATCCTTATAGCAGTCTTTTTGTGTGTAAGCCTTAACTCAAGGTGAAGCAGGAGAGGATGGTTGAGAGGCAAATAATTCCTGCTGGGTGCCTGGGAAGATGTTGAGGGAGCATCACCACATGCCTGACAGCTGCTGGGGGAGAAGTGCTGCTTGGTACTGAGGGTTGAAGTAAGCCCTTTCAGTACCATGCTCCTTCTCTAAGCCAGTTTGTCTGCTGCCAGTTTCGGTGGCTCCTTTGAAGCATTGGTTTCCACCCTCTTCCTCTGTGGCACCAGGGAAGGTGAACATCTCCCAGCAGGAGATTCAGTGGAGTGGCTCTTCTTACTATGGGCAGCTGGCTTGATTGACCGCTCCAGCAGATGAACCTTAAAGCTCTTTCAGGAGTGATACCTTTCAGGGGGCGTGAAGCACAAAGTAACCTCCTTCACTTGCAGGGCAGCGCCAGGATGAGTCCTGAGTACCAGGCCAGAGGATCCCTGGAGAGGAGGTCTCTCCTCTGCTCAGGCTTCCTGACAGCTTCCGCATGCCCTCAAAAGACACTTCTTTTCTATTCATAGACTCTCAGATGGTCTCTCCACTCTTCTGTTATCCAGACACCGCTGGCTTCACCCTGCCTCTGACCTCTTCTTTTTCCTAAATCCACTAGTTTGTGAACTCCCTCACTGTTTCTACTTCTGTTTCCTTCCTATTCACACTTTCAAATTTCTTCTTCAGGCTCTCACATTGCTCCTGTGCAACTCCACAGTGGTTCCATTTTCTCCCCTTGTCTTTTCCACTTCAAGGATCCACATTCCACACCCATTTCAACTGCAGATCTGGATTTCCTACACCATTCATCTGACAATATGACTGGTAGGAGAGAGCCATAATGGGGGGTCCTTGTAATGGTTCTTTCATATTCTAGCTTTGCTAACAAAAGTGGCAGCATATGCTTGGGAGAAATTCCCTGAGGAGCTGAAGGGAAGAATACAGGACACTGCTATCCAGTTTCCAGGAATGTAAGCATAAGCCCTGATGCAGAAGAAAATTAAGCATGTGGGTGATTTTAAGAACACGAGTAGATGCACTGAAATCAAGGGAACTAGTCACAAGCTTAAAGAATCAGGAACAGGGCAATAAAGATGCCAGTCTACTAGAAAGCGTTACTGCTGCTCTATGAAGAAATAGCTCAAAAGCATATGCATTTTATGTTCTTTAGTTTTGCTTATTTTGTTGGGATCCTTGAGAGCCCAGAGATATGAGGATCTCTTGAGCATTTATTTTGTATTGACTGTTTTTAATTTAAGCATCAATATTCTTTCCCAAACCATGTTTTGTTTTTTCCCTTTGAAAGCGTCTTGTTTGAGAGAAGGGCTTTGAAACTGGGATTGTACCCCAGACAAATTCCAAACAGATTGCTTGTAAAGATAACTACAGTTTCACTGTCTGGGAGAATCCAAAGCAACATTTTGGCTTGAATAAAACAGATATTACTACTTTATGATTAAACACTATTTCAACATTCCATCTTTGAACATTTTATTTTATATGATCAAATGGATTTTTTCCCTTTGTGTTGGAAGATCACCATCAGAGTTGCATATAATGCCATTGAGAACATAAAAAATGATTTGTTATGCAGTGCACAGCATAGCCTATAGATACACACACACAGCTGGACAGTATGTGTTATATTTAACATGCTCATTATTATGGGTAAAACTTCACAATTGTGATCTGTTACACCAATGTTTATTTTACTGACAATCAGTAGCTCATTTCTTCTTTTATTTATAGGTGTTGGGATTACTCCAGATTTATACGGGCATAAGAAAGCACAGAATCTGGCCCAGTGACTCCTGACTCTAGTACATCTTGTCCTTGAATAATGGGCGGGGGAGGAGGGAGGGGAGAGAAATGTTTTATAGAAACTAAATTAGAGGATTTTCTGTTCTAATCTAAAAGTGTTAACTTTTGGCATTTTTGTGTTTATCTGCTTGTTTTGATTTCTTTTTAAGAAACATTTTAATATAATGGTCAGGAACATTAAATGGAATTTGGGGGCTTTATTACATGTTCTTTGCACTACAGAGCCAAATATAGATCCATCTGGGGAGTTTGAGCTGTAGAGTTACTGAAATACATTTTCATTAACCTTAGCTGACATCTTATGGCCATAATGCATGCTTTCACTGAACCTATTTTCTAATAGTGCACCTCTGCCAGAGTATGAACCAATCTAAATTTAAACATTTATCTCTACAGCAAATATTAGAAGAACAACATTCTTTGTAATAAGAAAAGGAAGCCCTTAAATAGTGGAGAAGAAAAACATGATGCAAAAATAAAGCAGTATACGTGTATACCGTTGAGTGGGAAAAGGTATTTTTGGTAGTCTATCTGACATTACACCAACTTTTCATGATTGAAATAAGATATTGAAGATGACAAACACTTCCAATGCTTCCTATTTTATGTTGAGGACTTGCCAGTCAAAGAAACATGACTTTCAATATAATTGAAGAGCACAAACAGGTACAAAACTGTGCCCGGAAGATTACATATAGTGGATCATAATTTAAACTTTGAATTTTATTCTGCTACTATAAATAGTCCATAGTGAAAGTGAGAACAAAACTAATTAGCAGCCCTTCAATAATCTATTTGAGATAAATATCACCTTTGTCATGCATTTCCTTCAGGGACATGCTTTGAAGAATTCCTGATGACAATGTCATCTATTTTTCCTTGTTTTTAAAGTGAATTAAGTGTTCACGAAAGTGCTGGGCTGAGAGTCCTGAAGAATTAATGAAAAAAATCTATTTGTCTATAGATTAGAGATAAGCACCTGCTGTACAACTGACATCTTTTGTTCAAGCTTCCCCACACGTGTGTCTTGCTCTATGGGGGCTACTATGAAGGTGACAGGATAGTTCATTTACTCACTCATTAAGGCCCCCCCACCCCCCCAATTCTCATAGACTTGAAGGTCAGAAGGGACCATCATGATCAACTAGTCTGACCTACTACACATTGCAGGCCACAGAACCTCACCTCACCCACTCCTGTAATAGATCCCTAACCTCTGGCTGAGTTACTGATGTCCTCAAACCATAGTTTTTAAAAAAGAGGACTTCAAGTTACAGAGAATCCACCATTTACACTAATTTAAACCTACAAGTGACCTGTGCCCTATGCTGCAGAGGAAGGTGAAAAACCCCCAGGGTCTCCGCCAATCTGACCCAGGAGAAGATTCCTTCCAAACCCCAAATATGGCAGTCAGTTGACCCTGAGGTTGTGGGCAAGACCCACCAGCCAGACACCTGTATTCAGGAAAGCATTTAAAGACATGCTTAAAGTTAAGCACATGCTTCAAGTGCTTTCCTAAAAAGGAATGGAAATAAGTACATTAAGTACTTTCTTGAATCAGGGCCAGTGTCCTTGGCCTCTTTACAGATACTGCTAAAAAGGCCAGTTATCACCATAAGTGATGCTGTCACCCATCCACTAGAAACTGAAGAACTAATTTCACATAGTCACTGCAATAGGGTCATGTAATGATGTCGGTTCTGGCAGGACTCAACTGAGTGCGCCAATTCAGGACAAATTGCTTAGAGCAGGGCAGTTACAGCCCAAGGCTGGGGTTTCTATGCACACCAAGGCCAACCAAACTGAGAAGACTTTGGTTTTACCCCACTGGCTAACCACAAGTCACACAAGCAATTCCCTTAGACACTCCTGTTTCCCAGTATCACCACCTGTGCCCCTCATTATGGGGACAAATGGTTATGAAAACCAATACCCCAGTAAGAGAAAAAAGGTTCTCTCGATCCCAAAAGAACCAAGCCCCAGATCTAGGTCAATATACAAATCAGATCTTACCCACAAATCATGCTGTTGCCAATCCTTTAGAATCTAAAAGGTTTATTCATAAAAGGAAAAAAAAAAGATAGAAGAGAGCTAGGATTGGTTAAATGGAGTCAATTACATACAGTAATGGCAAAGTTCTTGGTTCAGGCTTGCAGCAGTGATAGAATAAACTGCAGATTCAAATCAAGTCTCTGGAGTACATCCACAGCTGGGATGGGTCATCAGTTTTGTTCAAAGTTTCAATGTAGCAAAGTTTCTCCAAAGGTAAGAAGCAGGATTGAAGACAAGATAGAAAAGTTGCAGCAGCTTTTTATATTCTCTTGCCATGTGGTCTTTCTTTCTGTGTCCCAAAGACAAGCTGTCCATCACATGGCCTGGAAAAACCTCATAGTTGTGTCCATAGGCAGGTCCCTTTGCTGAGTTACAAGGCGTGTCTGCCTTCTCTCAATGGGAGAATTGTATGGCTGATGGTCCTTAATGGGCCACCCAGCAGGCTAGGCAGAGCTGACACCAACTCATCTGGGATGTCACCCAGAAGCATAGCATAAGTTTGAAATACAGACAGTATAGAGCCAATACTTATCTTTAAATACAAAAATGATACAGGCAAACCGATAGCAATCATAACCAGCAAACCATAACCTCGTCTTAGACACCTTATTTGACCCCCTTTATACAAGATTTGGTGCCACTACAGGATCTTGGTTGCAACAATGTTCTATATGGTCCACTTCAAGTCAATAACATTGCAGGTAGATGTCCCATTAACAAACTGCAATCAATGCTCCTGTTCCAGTCCACATGCTTCTAGTTGGACCAATTAAGAGGCCAGAGCAGCCATGTGGGATACAAGAGGTCTGGCGAGAAAAAGACTGGGAAAGTCAGAGCAGACTGAGTCAGGCTGGAGTCTGACAAGGGAAGGGGCAGGAGAGGATAGCTTCCAAGTGGCTCCTAGGGGAAGGCTGAAGGCAGGAAGTCAGCAAGAGGGATTTTGTGGCTCATGTTCCTGAGCTAGGGCCAGGGGGCTGAAAGCAGGAGCAGCAGCAGAGGGAACTGCCTACTGGCTCTGAACTGAAACAAGGGCCAGAGAGGGCTGAAGACAGGGATGAGGAGAGGAGCTTATCTGCTGACATCTCCAGGGCCACAAAGCTGGACTTAGAGGTAGTGTGAGAGGGCCACGGGAGTGAGGGATGCTCTCCTGGCAAGGGTGCTCCCAGCAGAGTAGCTGTGGGAGTACCCACTTGGAAGAGGGGGTTTGTAGCTCAGAAGGAATGGCTGAGGTGGCAGCCCTGGCAGAGGGACAGTTGTGGCAGAAGACACTGGGGTATGGTGAGAATAAAGCTGGATTTTTAAAAACAGTGCACTGTAGTCAGATGGATGGGACTTTTGCACTATTTTGTTAATGGACTTGAAGACATGCTTGTATGGAGTTACTGGATATCCAAAAGGGAAATTAAGGTGAAGGGCCATGTGCACGGCTGCTCCTAGGCCACAAGGGGGCTTTCAACTTTCTAGCAACCTGGGCTACATTTGAACTTGTGTTCTATCCTGTATTTCAGGGCCCATCCCCTGAGCTTTTTAAGAGCCCTATAAACATAAAACTGTTTAAAATTATTTTTGCCACAGATCAGCTTGAAGTTTCCTATTTAGGGCTGCATGTTGCTCTACCCGTTTGAAGGCATAGAAGGTCATACATGCCAGGTTGAATAAAAGGAGCAGGCTGCAGACCATGGTGCCAAGACCAGGGGCTATGGCACCTCCACTTTTTAACATGGGCATAGGTTGAGGGGCAGGAGGTGGCATTGCCTCTGCTGCAAACTGCAAGCCAAGGGCAGGTGTGGAGCAGCGCCAGCCGGGGCTGCGTTTCACAGCAGGGAGCTGATCACTGAAGTGCTGCCCCTGCCAACACCATTTGGTGCCTGCCTAAGGCTTACAGTTTGGAGGGGGCAATGCCATCCCTACCCCCCAACCCATGCCCATGTTTAAAAAATGGGGAGCATGGCCCCTGATCCCCCCAGTTATGGCACTGGTTGTCCCCACACTTCTACAAAGGTTCCAGCTCCCTTGGCTGCAGAGGGTTCATGCAGGAGGACTTTATGCACAATGTTTTTAATCTTCCCCTCCCACTCCCACCCCCCCCACATTACCATGCAGACCCCCCAACCGTTACTGCATCTTAATGCCAGAGCTGCCAAGCCTCACTTATCTCCTGCACTACACCCATTTACTTAGGCTTTGTGGTGGGGTCGGGAGGAAAGAGGAGCATGTAGTCCTTCTTGACCGCTAATGCCCCAACTTCCATCTAATGCCTTTTATAGCTCTCTAACTCTGTCCCTCCGCACTTTCAGAAAATGCAGACCAGCTCAGAGGAGCAATTTTCAGATTAACTAAATTTTAGTTAATGTTTGCGATGCTATTCTGGGTGAAAAGGATCCGATGCATCTGATGAAGTGAGCTGTAGCTCACGAAAGCTTATGCTCAAATAAATTTGTTAGTCTCTAATATGCCACAAGTACTCCTTTTCTTTTTTGTGAATACAGACTAACACGGCTGCTACTCTGAAACCTATTCTGGGTGACTCACTGGAGAGGAGAGGAAATGTTCCAAATCTGAAAGCATATAGGTATGTTGGAAGAAAGACTAAAAAACTAGCTCAAACTGCAGGACAGAGTGCAAGGAGAAGAGTTTCACTGTTATGAAAACTCAAGCTGAAATGCTTGGGGTCCCCAGGGAGGGTATAGCAGGATTACTCGCTGAACGAGCTCAGCTTGAGAACAAGTTATGTTGCCTGCTCTTCCAAATGGAAGAATATTGGGATTATTACTTTAAAAGATAGAGGAAGAAAGATGGTGCCCTGCCCTTAAAATAGGGTCTTAAAGAAAATACAAGAGGAGTGATCTAAAACTCTAAAGAACTTGCTTCCCATGTTAGCAAACAGTATTTGATATCTCCTAGACATGATAGTTTTTGCTTTTTAGGATTCGAGAGCAAATTTCTTTCAGTTCTCTAAGTAGAAAAGGGATATATTTCTCCAAGCAACCTTGGAAAATGTGGTCTTGCTTTAACTATGCACCATGATCTTATTAGGATTATTCCCAAGCAGAGAATCTGGAGAGAGGTATTAAGTGGGCATAAGAATTAGAAAACATTATCCTTCAGCTTGCAGCTAATGGTTGTGATTCATGCTGTGAAATCAGACCAGAGAAAGTACAAAAATCTGTATTGCCTTCCCTCCAGGGAGATCTTCAGCATCCATGACAGAATACCGAGGATCTCCCATATATTCCAGCTTTGAACTCCACTACACCCATGCAATGTAATATCACCGCCACTATTTTTGTGGCCAGAAATAACTAGATCTAACTCCTTTAGGAGCCAATCAGTGCTGCCTTCCAATCAGAAAGAGCAGTGGTTTTCAACCTGTAGTCCACAGACTCCTGGGAGCACACAGACTGTCTAAGATTTCAAAGATGTCCGCACTCTATTTGAAATTTTGGGGTCCACAAATGAAAAAAGGTTGAAACCCCTGAGACAGAGGGATTGCTGTGAAGTGACACTAAGTAGTCCTTCCCCTCTAAAGAATAAGTGAGCAGCTGCCTCATCCACACGCCTGATTATGGTCACCCAGGGAGCAACACCCAATTTTTCCTACATTAACTTTCCTTATTTGCTATTCGTACCTGTTTAAGAGCCTGACACCTCACCACTGGAGTCAATGGGAGTAGGATCAGGCCTAAAAGAGAAATAGAATTTAAAGGAAAAAAAGTGAACACAGGTTGAGAGTTTGTACAAGAGGTTTCTGCTTGGTATGATAAAGCTGTTGAACTACAAGTTTAGGGTGGAAATGCAACTAGAAGCATGGAGGGATAGCTCAGTGGTTTGAGCATTGGCCTGCTAAACCCAGGGTTGTGAGTTCAATCCTTGAGGGGGGCCATTTAGGGATCTGGGGCAAAAATTGGGAACTGGTCCTGCTTTGAGCAGGGGGTTGGACTAGATGACCTCCTGAGGTCCCTTCCAATTCTGATATTCATGATTAACTACAGAGTCACTGGATGGGTGCCACAGAACTAATGTAATTCAATATCCCCCTGCAATTCACCTTTCAAGATCTCTGGGTCCTACACAAGCTTATCACAATGTCTGGTTCCATCCACAGCCGGTATGCTCTCAAATGAACTCATACAGAAACATTAGACAAACACAAAAACCTGTGAATACTTTTCACAAAATGAACACTCCTTGTCTGACCTCTCTGTCCTCATTCACAAAAGAAATCTGCACAACACCTTTAAGACAAGCCTGGGACTTTAAATTCACAACTTTGCAAAACACTAAAAATCATGGATGGAAGAGAGATACTAGATTTATGGCTTATTACAACGACAACAGCTCCCCCTCAGGTGCTTTCCTCCCCTCACTTCCTTTCCCCTCTATGACTGAAGGGTGTTAATGGGCTGCTTCTTCTTGAATGGTCCCTTGAAATGCACAATAACTACTTACACTAAACAATCTGTTCTACCCTCCTATTTAGCTGTGACACAGAGTACTTTTCCCAGACCTGAGGAAGAGCTCTGTGTAAACTCAAAAGCTAGTCTCTCACCAGCTAAAGTTGGTCCAATAAAAAGATACTACCATGTGTCTATCAGAGGACTGTAATGCCTTATGTCAATTAAATTATTTTCACAGCATAGGCTACAAACATAATAGCAAACGTGAGAGCCATCCAATCTTGTGATATATTTTGTTACATGAATAAGGATAAGCTATAAAATGAACACACCTGCCAAAGAGATTGCAAGCACAATTTCACCTAAACCGATATATACAATAGGAGTATCAGACTAAAAGGCATCCCAGAGCTTCCAGGCAGTTTTATTCCCTGTAATAATGGTGCCATCTTGTGGAGAAAATATTTAAGTAGAAAATGTAAGATTTTCAGATTCATGGGTTTAAGAAACATGAAATGCTGCATTCAGGATTGCCTCACATTGAATGCTATGGCAACAGCAGCCTATGCTCAAAGGTCCTCATGTTAAGTCACTTAATATTGGTGTGGTCCAGTGAACAGCCTGGGCTCAGTCTAGATATTTCCCTCATGCCACAAAATATGTAAAGGTTCCTTCACTCTAAAAACTTAATGGCGATCTGTAAGTAACATCGTTATAGACCAAAGGACTCAGAATCACTGCTTAAGAATATTTCAGCAGCCTTATAGTGAGACTGGCATGCTGTCTTAATGGATCATGCCCAGCAGAAGGGCCTTGTTAATTTTAGGCAGTTCAGATTTGAAACAGTCAATATTTAATTCAGAGCATGACATTTCCCAAATCTGCTTCTCTTCATCCCTGGCTGAGAACAGGGTTTGGGATATGGGCAGTCTGTCTCTTTGGTCATTGTTTTGAGGAATGTTAAATCTTAGTTATACTCCTAGGGAAAATATTTATGCACCAGACTGGATGGGGCACTCCAGAGAGATGATGTTTGACTTCAGACATCCTCTCTTCGTACCAAGATGAGAGAAAGGAACATTAGCATGTGCCTCATGTCAACACTAGCCCCGATTCATAGATACATTGGTTTTAAAACCAGATGAGACCATTATGGTCATCGAGACTGACTTGCATAACGCAAGCCAGAGAAACATGATGGGCGTTAATTATTTGAGTTGGTTGAACATTTTCTGATGGAACATTTCTTTTAGAAAGTGCTGATTTTTTTTTTTTAGAAAAAGCAAACATTTTGAAGAACTGTCACCTTTGACAAAAATGCATTTAGAAAAATATTGAAGACTGTTTCAGAATGGAACATTGTGATCTCAAAAATGAAATATTTTGATCAACCCAAAACAAAACTGGAATTTGGATTCACAGGAAATTTTGAATTGTTTTTATTTTTTGTTCTATTCTTGAATGGAAGTTTCATAATGTCTTTTTTTTTTAAATGTTTAGGAGAAAGAAATATAAAGAGAAGAAGTCATACAGGTCCCACAGAGCTCTAGTCATTATCTACTGTTTGTGTGAAAAAAAAATCATGGGGCAGCAAGAATATCCTCAGCATTTGCCGAGGCTATTCAAACAAGTATGAATCTCTTCTATTGGGCATAATGAAATGTTACCTAATTAAATGAACCACTTATCTCTCAGGGAAATTAAGACCATTACCATGATCATATTGCTGTAAGATCTGCCTAGATCTTCATTTTCCCCCTGGGAATACTAAAAATCCTATTTATATTAATATTACCACCAGACCTGGGGACTTCCTATGACACTAGAAGAAAATTCAAATGTTCTCCTACCAAATTCTGGGCTCAGTCCTGCAAGCCTCTCACTGTAGAAACAGTTCCAGGCAGTGAGAGCTTGAAGTTTTGGCACTAGATAGTTTCTCTCAATTTAGAAAGAAGGGGGGGGGTCTATTAGACTAACTGATTGATCAACAGGACTCCTGGATTCTTCCACTACTGTGCAATCTTGCATTCTATTCCTGGCGGTCACATTCTATTAACCTATCTGTACCTCTGTACAGAAACAAAACTAGGGAAATATAGCCTAGACAAACCTACTACAAGGTGGGTGCATGTCGCATGGCAATGACTCACCCTTACGCAGCACCTCCTGATGGTCGTCCTGGGAATTAGCTCTTCCAGCCTCCAGAGCACCCTCTGCAAGCCAGTGTCACGCTTGCTTCTGGCTCCTGTGTCCCTCCAAGACCCCAATGCACCTGTACCTTGGGATGCTGCTCCCTGGCAGTGCCCCCACATGCTGGGTCTCCCCTCCCCAGGGAACCCCCAACCCTCTATCGCCACCTCACTTCAGTCTATGGCTACTGCCAGTCACAGTGTAGCCCCCGCTCACTGGGACAGACTTCAGCATACAAGCTATTCATCATTGGCAAGGGGGGGGGGGGGTTGAACTGGCTGCCTTTGCCTACCTTTAGGCTGCCCCTTTGCAAACCTAGTACCTGCTTGACCTTTGACAAGGCCACAGCCTGGGGCTTTTCCAGGCAGGAGCTCTCCAGCTCTCTTGCCTTACTCCCCAGCACTGCTCCACTTGGGAACCTCTCTCAGTTCCCAAGCAGCCAGACCCTTCTCTGTCAATAGCTAGAGAGACTCTCCCCTAGCTCCTACCTAGCAGTCCCTTTACAGGGTCAGCTGTGGCCTGATTGGGGCATGGTCCCATCTGAGGCCGCTTCCCCAATCAGCCTAGCAATTGGCTCCCCTGGGGCAGCCTTTTTCCTGAGCTGCTTGAAGACTTTTCAGGGCTGGAGCAGGTAACCACCCCGCTACAGTGGAAAACTACTGAAAACTATTACAGTTGGAAAACTATACTCAGAGGGATGTTATCAATGAAGTACATTATGAAGGTTTCATTCACCATAAAAGCCACCTACTTGTGGCCATGTCTGGGGAATCAGTTCTTGCCCAGTCTGGTGCCCCCTTCCATCAGTTATTCATGCTGCAGTCCTTCTTTCTCTCTCCTATATATATAGTCCTCCCCTTCCAGGATGACAAAGTCGCTCCAGACCGGCTGTCCAGTTGGTGTCTCCAACAATCCTGTGCCACTTCCCAGTGGCTGGTAGAGAAACTTCTACACTGGGTTCTAGCCCAGGGACCATACAAGCAGGCAAGGTGTGACCAGTCCTGCTCCTTGCTGCTGTTTACCTCGGCTTTTTCCTACCCAGCTCTCTCAGGCTCTCTTTCCCCACAGCTTCTCTGGGTTGACCGTTCTTCTAGGGCTAGAGTCCCAGGACTTGTTCTCCATCCTTGGTTTTCTTTCCCCACTCCTGAGAAAGACTGCAGACTCTCCCTGCAACCTCCTCCTGCTATATACTAACCAGCTTGCTCCTGCCCAGTTGGGCTTCATGTTCAGTTAAGCCTGGCTCTCCTTCCAGGTGCTGCCAGATACCCTAGTTAGCCTCTCAGGCCACATAAACCCCTTCAGGGCCTGTGTGGGGTGTACTCACCATCACAGGCACGTTAAGTGGGGTCCTGCAGGGATCCCTCTTGCATCCAGTTTTATTCGATATCATCATAAATTTGGATAATGGCATAAAGCAGTGTGTGACTGGTTCCCCCCAGAGTGCCACCTAGAACTGGGGTATCACTGAGCCCCCTTGACCCACCAGCCTGGGCTCCCTTTACACTGTATTGCTGCGACCAGCCCTCTCCCAGGCTCCAGCCTTCACTTTTATCAGCACATATACAGGTAGGGAAACACCCAGGTGCAGTTACATACAGACGCTGCGATCAGCTCTGCATAGGGAGGCTTTAGCTAAGGAACTTCCCGACTACTCAGGTACACACACCCCTCTGTGATGTAAACCCAAAATTATACCATCTTGTGCTGCACAGCGTAAGCTCATGAAATTACCCCCTCCCTGAATGTGGAGAGGAAATATACAACAGCTTTTTGCTGCAAGTTATGACTCCCACACACTGGTTTTAAACACAGCAAAAACAAGTTTATTAACTACAAAAGATAGATTTTAAGTGATAAAGGTTAGCAATCAGATCAAAGCAGATTACCTAGCAAACAAACAAAACACGAAAACTAACCTTAGTATACTAAAGGGATTGGATATGAATAGCAGCTCCTTTAACTGATTATACCAGCAGACTGCAGATTCTTAAGGGGCAAGCTGCACTAATTTACAGCTTAAAATCCCCAGGTGTTCCATTTTTAACCTGGATCCAGCACTTCTTCTAGTTCAGTCTCTCTGTTCCTTAGGTGTTTCCAAGAGTCTTTTTGGGTGGGGAGTCAGTTAAGAACCACAATGATGTCACTCCCCTGCCTTACGTAGCTTTTGCATATTGAGGGAACCCTTTGTTTTAAAGCTTGGTTCCCACACCATTCAGTGGAAAAAACACTGGTATCCCAAGATGAAGTCAAGCACCAGGCCCCAACCATGCCCCCCTGAATGCTCCTCTTGGGCACACCCTACAGATTGGGGACCACTGGCATAAAGAGTACACTTACAAAGTTTGCAGAGGATACCAACCTGGAGGGGTTGCAAGCACTTTGGAGATCAGGACTAGAATTCAAAATGATCTTGACAAACTGGAAAAATGGTCTGAAATAAATAGGATGAAATTCAATAAGGAAAAATGCAAAGTACTTCACTTAGAAAAGAATAATCAATTGCACAAAACACAAAATGGGAAATTGTTGCCAAGGAAGGAGTACTACAGAAAAGGATCTGGAGATTATAGTAGATCACAAACTAAATGAGTCAACAATGTAATATTTATGCAAAAAAAAAAAAAAAAAACGCAAACATCATTCTTGGATGTATTAGCAGGATTGTTGTAATCAAGACACAAGTAGTAACTTTTCCACTCTACTCAGGACTGATAAGGCCTCAACTGGATTACTGTGTCCAGTTCCAGGAACCATACTTTGGGAAAGATATGGACGAATTGGAGAAAGTCCAAAAGAGAGCAATAAAAATGATTAAAGGTCTAGAAAACATGATCCATGAGGAAAGATTGAAAAAAACTGGGCTTGGTTAGTCTGAAGAAGAGAAGACTGAGGGGAAAACATGAGAGTCTTCAAATAAAAAAAAAGTTTATAAAAGAGGAGGGTGATAAATTGTTCTTCTTAACCACTGTAGACAGGTAAAGAAGTAATGAGTTTAAATTGCAGCAAGGGAGATTTAAGTTGAACATTAGGAAAAACTTCTTAACTGTAAAGGGCAATTAAGCACTGGAACAAATTAACTAGGGAGGTTGTGGAATCTCTATTATTGGTGGTTTTTAAGAACAGGTTAGACAAACACCTGTTAGGGATGGTCTAGATAATATTAGTCCTGCCTCAGTACAGGGCACTAGACTAGATGACCTATCAAGGTCCCTTCCAGGCCTACATTTCTAGGATTCTAGCTCAGTCTACCCCTTAGTAAGATATGAGAATACAATATTCCTGTGACTGTGGCATCTGGAGAGGCAACATTGAGAATGCTTTTTCAAACTAAAAAGAATAGGACAGATGATCCCCAGAACTGGGTTTATTCTACAATTAGATTTCACTCACTCAGCCAGTAACCAAACAGCTTCTGTAATACTTTACTGGTTATCAAGAAGCCAAACTACAGTCCCCTTTAAGCAATCCAGCATTTGGCTCCCACCCAGACAGCTAACCCTAATATAGCGAGGGTTACTAAAAACCCTATTCACCATATATAAAGTTCTACCAAGAGACCGGACACATTGGCCACCAGGTCAATGACTATTTCAGATCTCACCCAAATCATGCCTACAGCCAATCCTTAATAACCAACTCTAAAATGTATTAATAAAAAAAAATAAAGAGAGTTGCTATGGTTAAAGATTATACATACCAATATGAATAAAGTTCTTAGGTCAGTTTCATGACAGAGATGGTGAGGCTGCTGATTTGTAAAAAGTCTTCTGGAATCAATGTAAAAGGTTATAGTCCAATTGTAAAGGAGTAGACTCACCCCTGCGGCGCCTCCTGCTGGTAGTCATTGGGAATTAGCTTGTCCAGCCACCAGAGCACCCTCTGCAGGCCAGTAATCCACCACAGCTCTGGCCCCCATGTCCCTCACAGACCCCAGTGCCCCTTTCTCTAGGGTTCTTCCCCCTGGCAGTACCCCCACACTCTGCCTCTGGGTCTTCCCTTCCTGGGGAACCCCCAACCCACTATCCCCACCTTGCCTCAGTCTGGACTACTGCCAGTCATCACCAATCCCCCGCTCCCTGGGGCAGACTGCAGCGTAAAGGCCACTCATCATAGGCAAAGGGGTTCGGACCTGCTGCCTTCCTCTGCCTCCCAGTACCTCTATGGGCCTTGGACCAGGTCTTACAGCCTGGGGAGCTGCCAGCCTGAAAGCACCCCTGCTCAGCCTGCTCCTTCCCCTGCACAGCACCACCCTCATTACCCTGTCAGGCAGGCCCTGCTTTCTCCCAGCATGGAGAAAAATTCCTTGGGCCTCTGCCTCACAGCCTTTTTATACAGGCCCAGCTGCGGCTGCTTCCCCAATCAGCCATCCCCAGCCACAGCCCTCTCCAGAGCTGCTTTTAACCCCTTCTATTTTAGGAGCAGGGTAGCCAACCCGCTACACCAATAGGCAGTCCATGTGCAAAGTGTATTCAAATTCTTCTATGAGAATTGCTGGGCTAATCCAGAGTAGACATGGAGACTTCAATATTTGGTCTTAGATTTCCCTGTCAATGTTTAAGCAGATCTGAGATAGCATTGATCAGACCTGAAACTACTTTTCTATCTGAAGTTCAGCAGATAAGCCTCTTGACAGCAAATGATCACATCAGTCCTTCCTTGGATGAAGTATAGATAATGTATATTGTTGCTTTGAATCTGTTTAATCTGTTTCCTAGGCATACACCAGTAACTAGTTGTATTCATTAGCATAGGGCAATTAACCATTCAAACAGTTCACAGATCATTTTATTATGTGCAGTCACAAATTTCAAAGAGAAATAAAGACTAATATTATTACACCACAAGTCTCATCTAAATGATCCTATCCCCTTTTGACCTCTGAATCAATAGAATACCATAATGAATCATTATAGAAAGGAAAAGAAATTTAGCAAGCTAATTAGAGCTCACTGTTAAACTTCTAACAAGATATAGGTAAACAGACAAATACAATTAGTATCTATTTTTGATCCTCTAATAATACAGGCCTACATATCAAGGAGTCTAGCCTATTTAACAAGGCTTTGATAACAATCTACAAGAAATGGCCCTGTTTACCATTTCAATACTCTGTCCTTAAGGGTTGTTTTTAGGTACCCAGACTTGCTGGCTCAGAATCACAATCCCTTTATGACAGGTTTCATAGTAGCAGCCGTGTTAGTCTGTATTGGCAAAAAGAAAAGGAGTACTTGTGGCACCTTAGAGACTAACAAATTTATTAGAGCATAAGCTTCTCTGCTGGGAAACTGGCTGGTTTAAGGCTACTTTATATCCTAAGACAGAGAATCTGGCCCTATATAATTACAGAGTTTTACACTGTTTGTATTATTAGCAGTGACTATCTCCAATTCCTATTGATATTCCTGTCTCAAAGCATGTTGTACGGAGAGAGACTGCCTCTATCCACTTCCCCTTAAAACACAATGCATTCTACTCATTACAACAGTGCCTTGCATTTTTTAAGATTCAGCACACTGAAAGTGTCTGAAAAAGAAAAGGAGTACTTGTGGCACCTTAGAGACTAACAAATTTATTAGAGCATAAGCTTTCGTGAGCTACAGCTCACTTCATCGGATGCATTTGGTGGAAAAAACAGAGTAGAGATTTATATACACACACACAGAGAACATGAAACAATGGGTTTATCATACACACTGTAAGGAGAGTGATCACTTAAGATAAGCCATCACCAACAGCAGGGGGGGGAAGGAGGAAAACCTTTCATGGTGACAAGCAGGTAGGCTAATTCCAGCAGTTAACAAGAATATCAGAGGAACAGTGGGGGGTGGGGTGGGAGGGAGAAATACCATGGGGAAATAGTTTTACTTTGTGTAATGACTCATCCATTCCCAGTCTCTATTCAAGCCTAAGTTAATTGTATCCAGTTTGCAAATTAATTCCAATTCAGCAGTCTCTCGTTGGAGTCTGTTTTTGAAGCTTTTTTGTTGAAGTATAGCCACTCTTAGGTCTGTGATCGAGTGACCAGAGAGATTGAAGTGTTCTCCAACTGGTTTTTGAATGTTATAATTCTTGACGTCTGATTTGTGTCCATTCATTCTTTTACGTAGAGACTGTCCAGTTTGGCCAATGTACATGGCAGAGGGGCATTGCTGGCACATGATGGCATATATCACATTGGTAGATGCGCAGGTGAAGGAGCCTCTGATAGTGTGGCTGATGTGATTAGGCCCTATGATGGTATCCCCTGAATAGATATGTGGACAGAGTTGGCAACGGGCTTTGTTGCAAGGATAGGTTCCTGGGTTAGTGGTTCTGTTGTGTGGTGTGTGGTTGCTGGTGAGTATTTGCTTCAGATTGGGGGGCTGTCTGTAAGCAAGGACTGGTCTATCTCCCAAGATCTGAGAGAGCGATGGCTCGTCCTTCAGGATAGGTTGTAGATCCTTGATGATGCGTTGGAGGGGTTTTAGTTGGGGGCTGAAGGTGATGGCTAGTGGCGTTCTGTTGTTTTCTTTGTTGGGCCTGTCCTGTAGTAGGTGACTTCTGGGTACTCTTCTGGCTCTGTCAATCTGTTTCTTCACTTCAGCAGGTGGGTACTGTAGTTGTAGGAATGCATGATAGAGATCTTGTAGGTGTTTATAGAGACTGGGAATGGATGAGTCATTACACAAAGTAAAACTATTTCCCCATGGTATTTCTCCCTCCCACCCCACCCCCCACTGTTCCTCTGATATTCTTGTTAACTGCTGGAATTAGCCTACCTGCTTGTCACCATGAAAGGTTTTCCTCCTTCCCCCCCCTGCTGTTGGTGATGGCTTATCTTAAGTGATCACTCTCCTTACAGTGTGTATGATAAACCCATTGTTTCATGTTCTCTGTGTGTGTGTATATAAATCTCTACTCTGTTTTTTCCACCAAATGCATCCGATGAAGTGAGCTGTAGCTCACGAAAGCTTATGCTCTAATAAATTTGTTAGTCTCTAAGGTGCCACAAGTACTCCTTTTCTTTTTGAGAATACAGACTAACACGGCTGCTACTCTGAAACCTGAAAGTGTCTGGTGTCCCTAAAGTCTTTTGCACTCCGATGAAGTGAGCTGTAGCTCACGAAGCTTATGCTCTAATAAATTTGTTAGTCTCTAAGGTGCCACAAGTACTCCTTTTCTTTTTGCGAATCCCTTTATGTATGTTTGAGTTACATAATTAGTATTTATAAAGTACTTGTGAGATCCTTGAATGGGAAGGCTTTATAGTCCCAATTCTCTGTTATGTCCACAGAGCGGCAGTAGAGAGAGGTAGTGGTTTGGAGCTGGATACAGATCTCTGATTCACAGCCCCTTCACCCCAGGAGGGTCCCTCCCACTCCAATGATGCTTCTGGCATAAGATCCCTTACACCAGCAGAAGAACGGATGTAACAGCGTTCAGATCCACCACACGCCTGGTATGTCCTGAGTCTGTCCCAATATTCCCACTTTTCCCCCTTATGCTGAAAATGTGGAGGGAAGCTACTATGGTCTCTACCAGCTGTGTATCAGCAGAGAATTCCCCTGGAAATTCTCTGCTGGGAAACCGGCTGGTTTAAGGCCACTTTATATCCTAAGACAGAGAATCTGGCCCTATATAATTACAGAGTTTTACACTGTTTGTATTATTAGCAGTGACTATCTCCAATTCCTATTGATATTCCTGTCTCAAAGCATGTTGTACGGAGAGAGACTGCCTCTATCCACTTCCCCTTAAAACACAATGCATTCTACTCATTACAACAGTGCCTTGAATTTTTTAAGATTCAGCACACTGTAAGTGTCTGGTGTCCCTAAAGTCTTTTGCACTCAGTGCAGTTATTCAATCAATTCACTGACTAGAACAAGTCAGCATTTAAAAAGAAATTAGAATGGGTTTTTAACTCTCTCTCTGTAAAATGTTTTGGATCTGGTGATAATTGTCTTCAAATCCATGATGCTCTGCATCATCACTTTAATTCTTGTAAATGTAGACATCTCTGGCTCATAACAATGGAGCAGGCAGGCAAAGGGACATGTGACATGCATGCATTCACCCACATTCTTAAACAAAACCAGCACAATTAGGTTTCCTAGTGGTAAATTATTCAGCTGAGAAGTTGAGATTTGTATTTCTATTGGAGCCTTTGTGTTGAGCCTTACGATTTTTTTAGACTCAGGAAATACAGTATTTCATTTGTAGGGTAGGCTGATGCTGTCAACCTTGAAAATGTCCCTTTAACAATGAAAGCTGAGCATAACGTATGAATCTTGTCTATTCATCTGTTCATTTGTCTATTGTTGGGGTTAGTGTGCAGGTACTGGGTGGTGCCGGTAGCCTGTGATATACAGGAGGTCGACTAGGTGATGTAGTGGTTCCTTCTGGTCTTAAACTCTATGACTCAAACTTGTCTCACTTTCTGAGATTGATTAAAATCAGAACTGCTGAAATTGGACAGTACAATGGATATTATTGGATGGGCCGCAATCCTCAATATACTCAAGAAAACAGTATACAAAGCATAGGATGTTTGGAAGGTTGCACAGAAACTGCCATATCTGATTAGACCAATGATCCATCTACTCCAGGATGCTGCCTTTGACAATGCCCCAAACCCACTGCTTCAGGGGAAGGTACAATAAATACTGTAGTAGGAAATTATGAAATAAGCCCAGAGAGAAAGTTTCCCCTAACCCCACATTAGTTAGTTGCTGGTTTATGACCTGATACATAAGGATCTATATGTTGGGAATCATTAAGAAAGGGATAGATAATAAGACAGAAAATATATTGCCTCTATATAAATCTGTGGTATGCCCACATCTTGAATATTGCATGCTGATGTGATCGCCGCATCTCAAACAAGATATATTGTAATTGGAAAAGGTTCAAAAAGGAGCAACAAAAATTATTAGGGGTATGGAATGGCTGCCATATGAGGAGAGATTAATAAGACTGGGACTTTTCAGCTTGGAAAAGAGACAACTGGGGGGAAATGATAGAGGTCTATAAAATCATGACTGGTGTGGAGAAAGTAAATAAGGAAGTGTTATTTATTCCTTCTCATAACACAAGAACTGGGGGGGGGTGTCACCAAATGAAATTAATAGGCAGCAGATTTAAAACAAACGAGTATTTTTTCATACAATGCACAGTCAACCTGTCAAATTCCTTGCCAGAGGATGTTGTGAAGGCCAAGACTATAACAGGATTAAAAAAAGAACTAGATAAGTTCATGGAGGATAGGTCCATCAGTGGCTTTTAGCCAGGATGGACAGAGATGGTGTCCCTAGCCTCTGTTTGCCTGGGAATGGGCGACAGGGGATGGATGGATCGCTTGATGATTACCTGTTCTGTTCATTCCCTCTCTGTCAGAAGACAGGATACTGGGCTAGATGCACCTTTGGTCTGACCCAGTATGGCCATTCTTATGTTCTTATACCCCATCCCAATACTCATGAGGTCTTTTTTGGAGTAGAGTGGGGAGTGTTTTTCTAAAAAAAAAAATTTATCCACAAATTATGGTAATTGTCAAAACAAAAGGTACATGAGCTTTGCAGAATACCTTCACAGATATAACAGGTCAGAACCTGGTCACTGTTACAGCCTCTTTGCACCATTCTGATAGGGAAAAGGAGCCATAAGATTGGCCAAAATGGCCAGATAAGAATTCCCCCAGCATTGGAGAATTCCAATTGATTACAACCAGTATAACTGGCCGTATGCAATTCCCCTTGCAGCTCCTGGCATATGGGGCATGTTGGGGTCATAGTTGGGGATGTGGGGAGGAAGGGGTCTTACAGAGCACTGCTGTGCTCTGATGTAATGGCTCCTTGAAGGCCCCTACAAACTGCTGTACTTTAGTTCAATCCTGAGTCTGCTCTAAGTTTCACCAGAGGCTGAACTGACACCAATAAGAGTAATGGAAGTCTTGAGCCATTGAACTCCTTACAGATGAAGTGGACTTTCAACCTGGATTCCTCTAAGGGTATGTCTACACTACAAAATTAGGTCAAATTTATAGAAGTCAATTTTTTAGAAAGCAATTTTATACAGTCAATTGTGTGTGTCCCCACTAAGTGCATTATGTTGGCGGAGTACGTCCACAGTACCAAAGCTAGCATAGACTTTCGGAGCGTTGCACTGTGGGTAGCTATCCCACAGTTCCCGCAGACTCTGCCACCCATTGGAATTCTGGGTTAAGCTCCCAATGCCTGATGGGGCAAAAACAATGTTGCGGGTGGTTTTGGGTACATGTCATCAGTTGCCTCTCCCAAAAAGCAATGGCAGAGAATCGTTTCGTGCCTTTTTTCCAAGTGGGCGCAATACTGCTTTCAGACGATGGCCCAGTAGGACTGCTAACAGTCATCATCAAACCATCGCTTCCGCTGCAAACCTGCTCTCCTGATGCTATAAATCCACCTCGCAGGTCCACTATATGACCGTCGTCATCCACCGCTTCCGCTGCCACTCTGTTCTCCTGCTCTCCTGGTGGGCTTGCAGGACCACTTCTGCTGCAACTCTGCTTGGCTGCTCTAGTCTCGCCATACCACAGCAAGCATGCAGCCCGCTCAGCTGTTGTATCCTGGCAGCAGATGGTGTCGTATGTCTGCAAACCATCATCATTGAACGACTGCTTCTGTTGCCACTCTGCTCTCCTGGTGGTCTCGCAGGGCTGCTTCCGCTGCAACTCTGTTCGGCTGCTCTTGTCTCGCCATACCACGGCAAGCGTGCAGCCCGCTCAGCTGTTGTGTCCTCACAGCAGATGGTGCAGTAGGTTTGCAAAACTGGTCATCCAACCACCACTTCCCCTGCAACTCTGCTCTCCTGCAGACGCCATACCACGGCAAGCATGGAGCCTGCTCAGATCACCGCGGTAGTTATGAGCATTGTAAACACCTCGCACATTATCATGCAGTATATGCAGAACCAGAACCTGCAAAAGCAGGCGAGGAGACAATGGCAGTGCGGTGACAAGAGTGATGAGGATATGGACACAGACTTCTCTCAAAGGACAGGCCCCAGCAATTTGGCCATCCTGATGGGAATGGGGCAAGCTCATGCCAGGGAACACCAATTCTGGGCCCGCAAAACAAGCATAGACTGGTGGGACCGCATAGTGTTGCAGGTCTGGGATGATTCCCAGTGGCTGCGAAACTTTTGCATGTGTAAGGGCACTTTCATGGAACTTTATGACTTGATTTCCCATGCCCTGAAGCGCAAGAATACCAAAATGAGAGCAACCCTCACAGTTCACAAATGAGTGGCGATAGCCCTCTGGAAGCTTGCAACGCCAGACAGCTACCGGTCAGTCGGGAATCAATTTGGAGTGGGCAAATCTACTGTGGGAGCTGCTGTGATCCAAGTAGACAGTGCAATCACAGAGCTGCTGCTATCAAGGGTAGTGACTCTGGGAAATGTGCAGGTCATACTAGATGGCTTTGATGCAATGGGGTTCCCTAACTGTGGTGGGGTGATAGACGGAATGCATATCCCTATCTTGGGACCGGATCACCAAGGCAGCCACTTATTGAATGCCAGCCTTCTGTTGCTTAGGCAGTCCTCTGGAGTGGAGTGGTTGGGTGCCCGGAGCACCCCCCCCACCTCCCACATTCTTGGGCATCTGGGTGAGGAGGCTATGGAACTTGGGGAGGAGGACAGTTGGTTACACAGGGGTTGCAGTGGTGGTCTCTGCCTTTCCTGCACCTCAACCACACGCCAGAGCATATCAGTTTGATCCTGCAGTAGCCTCAGCATTGCATCCTGCCTCCTTTCATCATGCTGCCGCCACCTTTCCTCTTGATCCCACCACCTCTCCTGTTGCTCCTACCACTTGTCCTCGCATTCATTTTGTGTTTTCCTGGACTCTGCCATTGTCTGCCTCCACACATTCTGCTGGGCTCTTTCAGTTTGGGTGGACTGCATGAGCTCAAAGAGCATTTCATCGCAAGTGCTTTTTTTCACCTTTTTACCTGCGCTAGCCTCTGGGACAGAAATGCTAGTTGCAGCATTGAAACATTTTCAGCTGTGGGAGGAAAGAAAGGGAGATTAAAATTGAAAAAGACATATTGGCCATTTAAAAGGAGGGGCTGATGTTTTCGGGTTAACGTGCATCACAAACTCAACTAAACCCCCCACCCCCACCCAATTCTCTGGGATGACTGCTTTACCCCTCACCCCACCGCGTGGCTAACAGCAGGGATTATTTCTTTTCAGCCACAGGCAAACAGCCCAACAGGAATGGCCACCTATGAATGTCCCCTTAATAAAATTCCCCTATTTCAACCAGGTGACCATGAATGATATCACTCTCCTGAGGATAACACAAAGAATAAAGAACAGATGTTGCTTGAATGCCAGCAAACACCAGGACCACACGCTGCCATGCTTTCTTATGCAATGATTCCAGACTACGTGTTACTGGCATGCCGTGGTAAAGTGTCCTATCATGGAGGATGCAATAAGGCTGCCCTCCCCAGAAACCTTTTGCAAAGGCTTTGGGAGTACCTCCAGGACAGCTTCACTGAGATATCCCTGGAGGATTTTCGCTCCATCCGCAGACACGTTAACAGACTTTTCCAGTAGCTGTACTGGCTGCAAATGTATCCCAAGTCTTCAGGGCAAATTAATCATTAAAAGTGCTTGCTTTTAAACAGCGTATTATATTTACAAAGGTACACTCACCACAGGTGCCTTCTCTGCCTTCAAGGTCCGGGAGCCCGGGTTGGGAGGGTACTGTCTCCAGGGTGATAAACAGTTCCTGGCTGTCAGGGAGAACTGTTTCTCCGCTTGCCTGGTGTGCGCTATTTTCCAACTTACCTCCTCATCATCTTCCTCATCCCCAAAATCCTCATCCCTGTTGCTTGAGACTCCCTTGCAGGAGTCCATGTACAGGTGTGGGGTAGTTATAGGGGCACCCCCTAGAATTGCATGCAGCTCATCATAAAAGCAGCATGTCTGGGGCTCTGACCCTGAGCAAGCGTTTGTCTCTTGGGTTTTTTGGTAGGCTTGCCTTAACTCCTTAAGTTTCATACGGCACTGCTGCGGGTCCCTGTGATTGTCTCTGTCCTTCATGCCCTTGGAGATTTTTTCAAATATTTTGGCATTTTGTCTTTTGGAACAGAGTTCTGATAGCACAGATCCATCTCCCCATACAGCGATCAAATCCACTACCTCCCGTTCGGTTCATGCTGGAGCTCTTTTGTGATTCTGGGACTCCATGGTCATCTCTGCTGATGAGCTCTGCGTGGTCACACCATGGTGGCCAAAAAGGAAATGAAATTCAAAAGTTTGCGGGGCTTTTCCTGTCTACCTGGCCATTGCATCCAAGCTGAGAGTGCTGTCTAGAGCGGTCACAATGGAGCACTGTGGGATTGCTCCCGGAGGCCAATACTATCAAATTGCATCCACACTAACCCAAATTCGACCCGGAGATGTCAATTTCAGCGTTAATCACCTCGTCAGGGAGGACTACAGAAATCAATTTTAAGAGCCCATTAAGTTGACAAAAATGGCTTCATTGTGTGGACGGGTGCAGGGTTAAATCGATCTAACGCTGCTAAATTCGACCTAAACTCGTAGTGTAGGCCAGGGCTTAGGATGCAACAAATCTAGTCTCTAACCGTCTAAAATTTCAGAATTACCGAACATCCAAAACACCAGTTTATGTCAATGGGAACTGTGATTGCTAGGTTACCTTGAATGCTATTGAATGCTGTCGTAATTACTACCTAAAAAAAGAGTGAACTTTTTTTTTTTTTTATAAGGAACCAAGAAGTGACAAAAATACACAGCAAAGCTGACTCACCTGCTTGGGTAGAGGGAGGGGAGTTCTGAGAAAAATGATTATAGGCAGCATACAATCAAACATCTCTGAAATCAAAAGCAATTACCATCAGTCTCCTAGTCATGCAATGAAGCACCATATTTATCTTATCTTTTGTCTACCCCAGCAAGACTTTCCCATTGTCAGCATCCCAGCAAAAATATTGCTTTCTGTGATGGGATGGATGCTTGCCTGCAGATTGCTTGTTAATAGTTTGTGTTTGGAGCACCTTTCAGTAGTAACAAGAGCAAAGCTCACTGATATAAATGAGGACAGCAGTTCTCAAACTTTAGTAACCCAAGAATACCCATTTTGATTTAAAATTTTGCCATGGACCCCCAAGCCTACCCCACCCCCAGGCCCCACTCCCACTCCATCGCTTCCCCAAAAGCCCCATCCCCATCCACCTCTTCCCCCCCGCTTCACCTGTGCCCCTCCTCTTCCCCGTCTCTTTCCACCCCCAAGTGTCCCTGGCCCCCCTCCTCTCCCAGTGCCTCAGCAGTTCCCCTTCATGCAGGAGGCGCTTGGAAGGAGGGGAAGTATTTGAGGGAGGGGAAGGAGTTGATCAGTGGGGCCTGCAGACCCCCTGGAGTTCCCTCACAGACCCCCGTTTGTAGATGGTGTTTGTTGACAGGCCTAGCAAAAGTTCAGAGGCACATTTTGCCTGTGTTTTACTCCTTGGCAGTCAGTTTTCTTCACCTGAAATCCACCCCTTCTTTCTTTACCTAATTTTCTGCAAAGGTGGGGGGGCTCTGGAGCCCCCGATCTTTATTATGGTTTAAGTGGCTTTTGTCAGGCAAACCGCCATCAGTGGGCAGGCACATGTTTATGCTAACATGGGGACACAAAGGAGAATCTATGTTGAATAGACACCTAGGAAGTGCTCCATTTTTAAGTGATATCCAATACCTTTAATTGTATTTGCTTGAGAGCACTAACAATTAATAATAAAATCTGTATAGGAAAATGGGGATTGATCCTGCAATTCACATGAGTACTGAAAGCAGCCTCATTGGAGGATGCAGGGAGAGAGTCTGCAGTCAATGAGGGTTTAGAGAAAGGGCTGATTACAGGATTGGTCCCTTGCTTGCCTAAATGTGCAGTCAATACACTAGAATTGGAATGGTCCTATAAAAACTATTAGTTTTCAACATTAATGATGTGAAACTATATCTCTCACTGTTGCTACTTATCTGGTCCCATATGTCACTCTCAAACCCATTCTTAATGAATGATGTAAGCACAGGAGCATCTGTTCTGTTTTCATAGTTTGTTTTTGGTACAGTAAAATCTGATTGAGTCTCACAAATGAGTAAGAAATCTCTTCTAAATTACCATATTTTACAAATTAGCAAGTTCACACACACACACGAGCAAATATAATGAATTAAACATACTTTGTTCACTTCTTTTGAAAACTGTAGCTTAACTCAATTATTTATAAGAAGCCAATGTATTCTAGGTAATGTATATATCACATTTTATGTAAATAATGAAGTCTTCATAGCATGAGACCTATAGCACAGTTATATTTTTGCTGAGAATTAGGGAAGAACCATTTTTGGGTTTAAAATGAAGTGCAAGAATAAAGCAGCTTAGCAAAGTTTTACTGAAACTCTCTAAAGTATTTAAGCAGGTTCACATTTACAGCTAGAAAGGAAAAGAGACATCAAACAGTTCAGGTTGCTGGGTAAAGGATAATGAAGAATGTTCCCTGTATATAAATTAAGTTCTGAATTTTAAAATGTAGAGCACTTTCTGTCACCATTCAAAAATACTATCTTCTACAGTCACAGTAAAGAACAGTTTTGTTTAATAAAAGGCAATATTTAATTTCCAAATGCTATAAAATTGTTATAATTAACTTTTAGAACATATGTATGCAGAAGCTAAGAATATATAATCTACCACCTAAGTATGAAGGATAATTAACACAGTGAACTATTTTTCTTAATACCTCTGTCATCTGGAAGACTATTATGTAAGTTTTAATTTTTAAAACAATGTTTATTTCTCATGCTCTGAAACCTGGAGGTTTAAGTGTAAGAATAAAAACAAAAAATCCGAAGTCAAGTAGACACCAAAAAAATCTGAACAGTACTGCATTTGACTGAGGCAACCCACAACAACCAGTATTTTGCACATTTCCAGATAAGTGTAAGCTTGCCAGGTACGTCTAGAAAAGGGAAACAAAAAAATATGACCTGTCCTACTCCACAATAGAGTAGGTCAGGACCTGAAGGTGTCATTCTTTCACCAGAAGATACATAGTTGTGTCTTTTTCATGACTGTCCTTGCTCACCATTATAGGTGCACCAATAAAATAAAAAAAAAAAAAACCACGACATCATCCAGATTTTTCTCTTTGTAATGTTTGATTAAACACCTTCCCTATTTATTTGAATTATGCAGTATAAATTTTGGGGAAATAAAACAACTTACTTTTAAATTACAGAATTAGACTACAGCTAACCCTAACATAGAACAACATAGTAACTGAGTAGCATATGATTCATTTGACGATCTCATTAAACTATTCACTTAAAAGTTTTATGACAGGATATGTTCTCACAACATACATAATACACAGGATCACTTGGTCCAAAGTTAAAGCTACAACACGAGTGTAGTTTAACAGGTGATAGATGAAAATAGATAAGCAGCACAGACGGTGTATATGCAAGTTACTGTGTGAAAAAGGCTCAGTGTGAAGGTTGAATTCAGTAAATTAAAACTTTACCTGCTATAAATTTCAAGTGTACTCCTTTCCAGCCTACCTGCTATCTTCTGCTGTTCTGAAATAATGAATAAAGCAGTCTTTGAAATTAAAAATCAGTTTGAAAAATATATATAAAGAATGTGTCTATATGCAGACTATTTATTCAGATGTGTAGGACCAATACACTTCTCAGCTAGGATTTCTCCTGTCTTGTACTGTCTACCACTATTCTTTTTTTGTTGTTTCCTAACTTTGGCTTCACTAACTGTGTTCTAGAAACTATATTATCTGAATCACCTTTCACTTTAAAGAAATAGGATGAATTAAGCAGCATCTGAATGTATTTCACTTGATCTGATTTTTGAGATTGAGTGAACACATGATTTTCTCTTTCCTCCTCAAACACTGGACCAGCAGGATGATTTTCTATATGACACACAGGCTCTAATGTGTGTTTGGAAGATACATGAACACCATCACCTGCACCACCCAAGGACAGTCTTCCTGTATTCTCAGCACTTGACCTAATTCTGTAAGGCAAACTGAGGTCCAGAGGTTGTTCATGGCAATCTGTAAATCTCTCTCTCATTCTTAAGGAGGAAGCAAGTGCTGGAGAGCTGAAAAAGTCTTCTGTCTGAATTGCACACTCTCTTGTAGCTGACTTTCTACCCCTACTTGGTGTCAAACCGTACTGAGAAAACTGACTCTGTTCATCACATGTTTCTCTCTTTGAAGACATCTGAGAAAAATCCAAAGTATCTGTAGAGTTTTTTTGTCTAAACCTTCTTTCTACACTTGCATCTTTAACATGGTTTTGACTGTAGAGGGATAAGCAAGTACTGCTATTATTGGGAATTTGCACTGGTAAAAAAGACTTCTGGGTAATAAAAAGCTCTTGACTAAGATCAACGCTGCTGCTTATTTCTTCAGTTTTTGAGTTCATATGAGAAACTGTCTTATCTCTCAGGGTTTCCACATTGAATTCATCTTCTGAGTCATAAGTTTTAATCTCCAGAGCTGCTGGACTAGATGACAAAAGAGGCTCTGTACTACTAGCGCAGCTGTTTATTTCAGTAGTGTTGGAGCCTAGTAAACAGCCAACAGGGACTTCCTTATCCAATTTCCTGCGCTTTTTAAAACCTGCTATGATTCCACCACTAAAATAATGCACAGTAGAATCAAGACCTTGACGTTTGCAAGTTGTCTGAGACCAAGAACTATTTCTACAACTTAATTCATTACATTTACCATTCTCAGTTACAAAAGAATTATGTGATGAGGGAAGGCAAAGACGTTTTTGTTTTCCTTGAGTAATACCCTTCTGTACTGTTCCAGAATTTTTATAATATTGTTTGTGATTTACTTCTCTAGAGCTCTCTTCATTACCATCAATTACTTTTTTATCTTGAAGTAGCTTTATTTTCTTTGCTTTCTTTTCAACAAATGGCCAGGGGACAAAGGAGTTTTGCTTATTGCAAAAGTCTTTTTTTGTTGAATCCAAATGACTTTTTGCTTTAGTATCATGTTTGTTCTTTTTAAGATGTTTATTCTTTTTAAGATCAGTGTCATTGGCAGTGTTTTCTTCATACAAAACCACATTTTCCTTTCCGTTACAAAGATCAGGCTTATTTTTCCTTTCGGTTTCCCGTGTCTTCCATTCTCTTCCATGCTTTTTGGATTTGCCTTTCTCTTTGCCAAGACCTTTTTGGGGAGTTTTTATGTAATCAAGATAGCTTCCAAACTGATATAAAAGTTTAATTTCTTCATCTGGTTCAAACTGTGTAAGCTAAAAAACAAAGTATATAAGTAATGTAACTAATGTATCCAATATACAGTAACCTATGAAACAGTGTTAATACAATAGCACATACTAGCTAATCTCTGCTCCCATAATCTAAACATGTAACATCATGTGTATAATAAGTGCTACAAACCTACAACAGCCATGGGAAAAATCCAATCTGACATGCTGCTCCCACATCTGCAGCGTGACAAAAAATATATATATTTTTCATATGTTCTTTGACAAGCATGTATAATATATTAAATTCGAAGAAGCTACATTAATGCAGTGTTAATTTGTTCACATTTAACATCTTGAATTGGCTCTGGTTTAGGTAGTTTTTGGCACATAGGCACTGATGCTGTAGTCAGGAAAAATCAGTAATATGGTAATTTACCCAGAAAATATTAGATAAGAGCATTCTTTTATTTTAATGATATAACCAAGAATGTCAAGGTTACAATAGTGGAAAACATCACTTCCTTGAAATCTGCATTTGGCTAGAAGATTGACATTTTCTTCTAGGGATGGGCATTGCTACAGTTATTTCAAGACACCTGAGGACTGGATTATTCTACCTACACCTACATTGCAGGAGACTCTTTTCATAAGACATATACAATAAAATACATAGCAGGAGAAAAATGGCTAAGTTAACCTTCTTGTTGGAACCATATGTTTAGTCTAGTTTGCTTTTGTGGAAATATATCAACCTAACTGGATAATAGTCGTTGTTTGTAACTGCAGTACTATCTATTCTGGAGAGGTTGTCAAAAACACCAATGTTTTTGTGGAGTAGATAAGGCTTGTTAACGTCCTTATTCCTAAAATGTTTTGCCTCAAATTGGTGCTGTTTGGAATTAGGCAGATGTAGGCATAAATAAAGAGGAGAGTGGTGGTTGGGGGGGGGGGGGGATCTGGAGTAGGAGAACAGCAGAAACCAGGGTCACTTTAAGTAGAAACCGGGAGGCTGCAGCTACAGCCTGGATTTTGGGGCAAGCTTGGGAATAGTAAAGAAATGTGGATGATTGGATGGAATGGGAGGATGGTCAGGTAAAGCATCTAAGTTTTCAGCCTGTAACGTGTATAACAGGGAACCTGAGACTTTCCCTTCTCCCCAGAGTTAAGCACAGCCAGAAGACAGAATTTATCTTCATAAAGCTCATATATTTTAATCTCATGGTTTTTGGTCAGGGATCTCTGATGTTCTGGAGATTGGCACTCTCCCTCTTTGGGAATTCCTCCCACAGCTTTTTTTATTATTAAGATCTGGATAAATAGTATATGTAAGATTTTTCCTGCATACGGTAGAAAGCCTCAAAATATCAAAAAGGGGAAGGATCGTGGCCTCTTTCACTTCTTATATCAGAAAGTATACACGTAAAGCTCAGAGTCTGCCAGAAAATAAGGACAAAGAAGGAAAGGGGAGTTGCCTAGGCAAGGGATGGTTGCAGAGATCCATTCTGAGAAGTTTCAGAGTTACGAAAGACTAGACTCATCCCTGTGCCCTTACAAAGCCTGGGGGTATGAAATAGTTTTCACTCCCTCTCTCATGGGGCTCAGTGCAAGTTTCTGACAGCAGGTCAAGTTAAAGCAGAACTCAGCCTGTTTAAGCTGCCATGGCCCCCTGTGGACACTGTGGGTACGACTACACTGCAATGTAAACTCATTCTCAAGTCTAACCCCTCTTCCATCTACACGCAACTCACACTGACCTTGGGTCCTAGGCTTGATCTCGGGGTGGGGGGGAGGGTTGGAAGGGTTGAGCCTGAGTCAAGTTGGGATTCAGGGTTCAAGCCCTATTGCTTTGCAGTGTGGACACAACCCCACAGGACTTGTACTCTGGGAGCCTGCCAAAAGTATTTCATAATCCCACAGCCAACTTTCTTTGTCCTCTGGACAATCAAGTTTGGTGGACAGTCAAGTTTTTCCACACTGCACCATGAACGAAGGGCCAGAGCAGCCACGTTTTGGGATGGCACTAGGAAGTCTGGGATATGGGTGGTTGTACTCAGGCCTGCATAATGCAGTGTAAACACTGGAGCCTCAGGGGCCAACAATTCCTAATCTGGTATTACAAATAAGTATAGACACTCAAGCCCTAGATTAACGAACCCAGACTCTGATAATTCAAGTTCTACATGCCCTGGGCTTATATTGCAGTGTAGACAAATCCTATGACAGCTGGGGCATAAAGGAAATCCTCACCTTGGAACCTCAGACCACAGTCATGCCTCTGCTGCAAACAAAAATACAAAGGGGCTGCAGGACACCAATGAACTTCCCTCTTGTTCTTCAGGATACATTCTGAATGGAGCTGTTCCTTTGAAACCACAATTTAGAGGAAACCCTTAATGGAAATAAGAGTCTGAATCCACTGCTGGGAGTCTTCTCCAGCCAGGTAAGAGACTCAAGAGTATGTCTGCACGTAAAGGGCCAGATTAAAAGGTGGAGACAAAATCAGAGGTGATGTGTAAGTGCGTCTGAGCATAATTTAACACTACAAGGTGTGTTGGGGGAATGTAGCAAAAAGGGCTATTAACATGGGATAAAATATGTCAGTTAAAATAGCCACCAAGGATAAGCTTCCTGCACATTACAAAGTCAATTCCCTTTCCCCAGTCCTCAGATAAAAATGCTAACACCATACCTGCTCTCCAGCAGCATCTTCCTGCAAAGATGGTGATGACAAACAAGGGCAGCACTTGTATTTCTTTTTTTTTATTTTGCCTTTTGGAGCCATTTAGTTCATCCAACAGGTGTATTCTAGAAATTTTTTAAAGTTGCTTTTAGAAAAAAATATTCAGGTTTTATATTTATGTAAACAAATATGCCTTTTACTAGAAACATGATTCCAAAACACTTACATCATTTAAAAAAAGAAAAGGAGTACTTGTGGCACCTTAGAGACTAACACATTTATTTGAGCATAAGCTTTCGTGAGCTACAGCTCACTTCATCGGATGCATCATTTAGTACCTCAACTTGCAATCCTTAATCCAGCAAAATGACCAATGACTCCAGTAGGTGTGCTGGCAGAGTAAGGATTGCAAGATGGGGCACTTAGCATAAAGATGTTGAATTACAGGAAAAAGTAGCAGAAATCTGGGAGCGAGTTTTGAAGAGCCCTTTAAACTACATACTGCTTGTACTGTAACATAAGAGACAGGAGCCTTAAGTCTTCTGAGTCAAATCAACAGGGCACAAAACACTACATCTGGAAGCTTTCAACCACACTATTTTGTCAGCCTCTTAAAATGTTCTGGAAAATGCTGCAGATAAGGAGTGAGTCAGTCTATGTCTACACAAGGGGTTTTTTATTTTGCCATTTCTCAGCTTCACTTGTAGCACCTGTTACTGGATGGGGGCATTTTAAACACTACCACATCAAGCAGCACCCCCTGTTGCTACCATAAGTAGAGCTGTACTAATGTAGCGTAAGAAAAAAAATTCAGTTGTAGATAAGGTCTTAAAGAACAAAGGGTACTGCAGGCTTTCAGGAAACAGCTTATCGTGGGTACAGAGCCAGTAAAAACTCCAGATCAGGCCTGGGTTACAGATACCAGTTGCAGGAAGAGCTTCAGGGCAAACTTTCCATCAAACTGAAAAGGAGTACTTGTGGCACCTTAGAGACTAACAAATGTATTTGAGCATAAGCTTTCGTGAGTATGCTCAAATAAATTTGTTAGTCTCTAAGGTGCCACAAGTACTCCTTTTCTTTTTGCGAATACAGACTAACACGGCTGCTACTCTGAAACCCTTCCATCAAACTGTAATCAGCATGTAAGTGTTGAGAGATGAGCCCAAACTACACAATTCAGATCTGGAGTTGAACCACTGTGAAGTCTGCAAGAATTTGAATCGCAGGGGTCACACCTTCCCCCCCCCACCCCCCAATCCTGGGTTTGGATATTAAACCCTCTCCCTGCCCCAGTGGAGGGGGGTTACACAGTAAGGGGGTGGTGGTAATTAACCCCACACCAGGGGGTTACACAGTAACAGATTAAACCCTCTCCCTGCCCCAGTGGAGAGTGCTACACATTGGGGGGGGGGACATAAACCCTCTGCTTGCCCCCAATGGAGGAGAATTACACGCTAACGTGGGGGGATATTAAACCCCTTCCTCCCCCAGCCCGGGGGGGCTACATATTAAAGGGGGTGTTAAACCCCGCAGCCGCCTGGGTTACAGGACAACAACGAGGGCATGAAGCCCCCCCAGTGGCAGGGGCTGCAGCTTCCTACCCCCTGGAAGGGACACGGCGCGCTCCTGTCCCCCCTGCGGGGCCGGGGGTTCGGTGCCTCCTTGCAAAGGCTCTGGCTCGCCCCGCCGAGCTCCCAGCGGCTGCTACGTTTGAACGGCGCCCGCCACCGCCACCGCCCCCTCTCCAGGGGGGAGGGGCTGATACCGAGCTACTGGGCGCTGTCACGTGACAGAGAAGCCATTCGTAGCGCGTGGCGGGGGTGGGGGACCCGCGACCTGGGAAGCGCCCAGCACGCGCCACTGCTGCCCGCCAGCTACCCCATCCTCCCGCGTGGGTCAAAGGAGCCGTGGCTGGCGGAATTAACACTTCCTACTCGATAGGCAGCCTCCGTAGGAGTTACCCTGAGCTGCTGCTGCTGCTGCTGGAGAGTCCGCCATGCAGCCTCACCTGTAGAAGCAACTCCCGGCCCTGGGGCCGCTAGTAATGATTGCAATGGGTGACGGATCCGGTTTGTGGTCCTCGATCTGATCTCCAGCCGCCCCATTTGGAGCTCTAATTTTTCACTTTACAGAGAGTCTGATATGACCCCGCCTTTGCTCTCTCATAGTGATACCCCCCCCCCCCCGAGCTACCTCTTTGTGCACAGGCGTGAGTTCATTGTGTTGCAATATACCTGTTACTATCACTGCAAGTTTCCTTGTCGGTGAATCTTTTCCATCGTTACCATCATGGCATGCATTCAAAGTGACTCATTTCTTTCTCCTTTACCTGCCCCCCCCCCCCAAACTTAAGGCATTCTGCTCATGCGTTTGTGCCAATGAATTAGCTTCTCTCACCATGCCTGTCCTCTGCAGACTGCTAGGAGACGTCAGCTAACATGCTAAACCGTGCTCCAAAAATGAAGGGTGTGAGCAGTATGTCCAGACATCAGTTTGCTAGCTTGTACTTTTGGAGTCAGTGACAAATAGGAGTTGGGAGGTGCTGTTCCCACTGTACACTCCTCCTATTTGGAAGAGCTGCAATATGTTCCCTATTGCAAATTGGGCTCTGATCCTAAATTCATCTAAGTCTGTGAGAATTTTACCAGGATCCTATACCTAGGAGGTACCAACCTGTATTTCTGCCCGCCCCCCCCCCCCCCCGCCAGTAGCATGGAAGGTAGAATTTGGCCTTTCAAGGTGCATAAACTACTCTCATTAACACAAATGGGATTTCCACAAGTGCATTAAGAAGTCATTACAGCTCAAAATGCATTTTGTTTAGACTGCTAGCACCAGAAACTGCATTGTAGTTTTGAGTACATGATATTGGGGACAAAAATAAGATGGCAATATGATACAATGTTAATAAAGAAATGTGCAGTCCTACAAATCCTCATGAGGAATTTTATTTCCCACAAGTATTTGGAATTTAGTTATACTCCCATAGGGAGTTTATAGACAAAGTTAATGGTTTCATGGAAAAGAAAATTAACCTCATCAGCCAATATCTGAATGTCCCCTGTTCTGAAACCAACATGAAACGATAATGTAAGCAAAACAAGAGTCCTTCTTAACTTTGATGGATCCTAAACTGCTAATTTGCTGATGGTGAAGTATTGATTAATAATTAATTAAAAGCACTTCAGGATTGGCTGGAATGCAAAAGGCTAGGTATGTAGCTGAGAAGAATAGGAAAGGATTTACAAACTCACTAAAAATATGCCAGAAAGCAATATTTAAAAAAAGTATGATAAGTACTGCTTACTTTATAACATCACCGTTTTGTTTTGTTTTTTAATATCCTGGAAAGTTTAGTTCCTTTTATAATGACATCTCATTCTTTTGTTAGTACAAGATTAATCACAAAGGTATAATTTCTTTACACATGCCTTTGTCATATTCTTAATTGTCCTTCTTTTAGCTTTATATTATAGACAATAGTTTCTCCTTAGTAAAGGCTACAACCAGCTTTTCATTTAGAGCTTGATTTTACCACCACTCTACCCTGTTCTAAATCTCTCAGAAATAATTTTTTGTACCTCAAATTTTGCATGCAGATCTTCAGCCAATGGAAATTTTAAGAGGAAAGGTTAAGAGGAATCAGACAACCCATTTCCCAGTTATAGAACTTAGCAAAATATAGGTGTACTTTAATGATACTATTATAGATATTTATATTCCAACTCTTGGGTCTCAGCTCAGTAGAGTGAGACAAACCAATAAGGAGCTAAGGCCCAAGAATGAGAATCCCTTTGAAATTATACCTTCAGAGAAGCAGAATTACAGGTAAGTAATTTTTCCTTCTCTATAGATATCATTCAGAAGGAATTTACTCTTGTTTCTTAGCTTGTTAGTGGCCTGACTCGTGTTAGAGAGCTGAGACCCACAAGTTGAAAGCCAGTTAAATATCTCCAGAAATGCAGCATTATAGGTGAGTAATTATCCCTTCACTTTGTGAAAATTCTTCCAATGCTTTTTGACATTGCATAACCAATAATAATAATAAAAAAATCACCTGGCCTAGAAACTTCATATTTGTTTTACTGAAGGGGAGGAAGGATGCTCCAGTGGGTAAGGTACTTGCCTGAGATTTTGGAGATCTGGATTTAATTTCCTGTACAGCTACAAGTCTCCTGTGTATTCTGTGGGCTCAGATACACGAAAGGACTTAGGCCAGAGGTCCCCAAAGTGTGGGGTGCACCTTCCTAAGAGGGGCATGGTGGGATCTTTGGGGGGAGCATGGCAGGTCTGGGCCAGTGCCAGCCCCCCTGGTAGGGTTGCCAACTTTCTAATCCCACAAAACCAAACAGACTAATCCCGCCCCTTTCCCAAGGCCCTGCCTCCTGCTTACTTCATTCCCCCTCCCTTGGTGGCTTGCTCTCCCCCACCCTCACTCACTTTCACTGGGCTGGGGCAGGGAGGAGATGAGGGCTCTAACTGGGGTTGCGGGCTCTGTGGTGGAACCAGAAATGAGGGGGTTCCAGGCTGGGACAGGGGGTTGGGAGGGAATGAGGGCTCTGGCTGGGGGGTTCAGGCTCTGGGATGGGGCGGAGGATGAGTGGTTCAGGGTGTAGGAGGGGGGCTACAGGTTGAGGCAGGGAATTGGGGTACAAGGGGGTGAGGGCTCCATCTGGGGTTGCAGTCTCTGGGGTGGGGCCAGGAATGAGGGGTTTGAGGTGCAGGAGGGGGCTCCAGGCTGGGGGTGGAGCAGAGGGATTCAGAGTGGGGGGGCTCTGGCAGAGGGTTGGGGTGTGAGGGGGTGAGGGCTCCATCTGGGGGTGTAGGCTCTAGGTGGGGCCAGGGATCAGGGGTTTGAGGTACAGGAGAGGGTTCCGGGGTGGAGGGGCTCAGGGCTGGAGCAGAGGGTTGGAGCGCAGGCTTATCTCAGTGGCGCAGCAGGGGAGCTAAGGCAGGCTTCCTGCCTGTCCTGGCACCGCACTGCACCCCGGAAGCGGCCAGCAGGTCTGACTCCTAGGCGGAGGTGTAGCAAGCCGCTCTGTGCATTGCTCTCGCCCTCAAGCACCACCCCCACAGCTCCCATTGGCCACGGTTCCTGGCCAATGGGAGTGTGGAGCCGGTGCTCAGGGTGGGGGCAGCGTGCGGAGCCCCGGAGACCCCCCACCTAGGAGCCAGACCTGCTGGCCGCTTCCAGGGCACAGCGTGGAGCCAGGACAGGTAGGGACTAGCCTGGCTTAGTTCGGCAGCACCGCCAAATGGACTTTTAATGGCAGTGCTGACTGGAACTGCCAGGCTCGCTTTTTGACCAGGAGTTCTGGTCAAAAACCAGACACCCGGTCAGCCTACCCCTCAGGGGGAAGGGAGTAAGCACCACCCAGGCCCTCCCCGCCCCAAGGTCTGCTCCAGCCCTGCCCCAAGCCTCGGCTATGGCTCCTGGCCCCGTCCCCAGCCTCAGTGCAGCTCTGCACCTGGCTGGGGGCCCAGCTGTAGCTCCGCTCCTGCTCCAGCCTCAGCTCCCGGCCACGGCTCTGTCCACAGCCTCACTCCCGGCGAATCCCTACGGCCCCTTACCCCTCCCCGTGTCCCTGTCCCCAACCACATCTTACTCTGGGCTGGGAGGCAGGGGGACATGGAGAGGTGCAAGGGGGATCCCAGTCCTGAAAAGTCTGGGGAACCACTGCTTTAGGCATTGCAGTGCTGAGTGTTGTGGTGCCTAGAAAATCACAGGAACAGCATTGTGAACCATGAACCTGAGTTCAGTGCTTAGGTACCCTACACAATGAACTGAGGGGGGAAGGCACCTTAGAACACAATCCACAAAAACCAACACTCTACACAGGGAACTACCTAAGATAGGCAATGAGATACGCTGATGACAGAGGCATGTGGCAAGTCTTGTCTCTCTCAAAAATAAGTGCCCAACTCAGACTTTGTGGATCATAATGTTGTTTCTGGAATTTTTTTAGGCACCATGGCACTCAGCATCACAATGCCCAAGTCCCTTTGTGGATCCCACCCTCCGTACCTCAGTTCCCCATATGTAAAATGGGGATAATAGCACTTTCCTACTTCAGGGAGATGATGGGAGCCACAGACACCACCTTTCCATTGTGCCGGGGGTTGCTCAACCCCCGGCTCTGCCCTAGGCCCCGACCCTGCTCCACCCCTTCCCCTAAGGCCCCACCCCATTCCACTCCTTCCCTGAGTATACTGCATCCTTGCTCCTCCCCTGAAAGAGCCCCCTGCAAGCCACAAAACAGCTGATTGCGGCAGGTGGGAGGCATAGGAAGTGCTGATCAGTGCAGCTTGCCGGTGGGCAGGAGGTACTGGGGAGGTGCTGATAGGGGGGCTGCTGGTGGGTGCGAGTCCTGCTTCCTAACCCAATTTCAGGCTCCCTGGTATCTTCTCCAGCCCCTCTAGGCTCTGTTCTTGTCTCTACCCTCCCACAACACTGCCCAGCACAATGGCAGCTGCTCTAGCCCCTCTAGGTCCTGTTTCCCTCAAGGTCCCCCTCCCACCTGGGCCATGCCAAGAATTTACAAGGGTGCAGCAGAGCCCTCAAATATTTCCATTGTGGGGGTGCTAATGCATCCCCCGGTTCCCAGCCCCTGTGGTATACAGTGTGACGGGTTCAGTCACAGAGATCCCCTTGGGACTGTCATCTGATGTGCTGAAATTACCTCTGAGCCCATTTTCCCTGCCAGCTTGGGACTTCCAGAACCCTGCTTGTTGAGCCAGACACACTAGCCTGCTGCAACACAGACCCAGGGTGTGGGTCATGCCCCAAAAGTTGCAGACTTAACTGGTTACCTCTCTCCAGCACCCAGACATCCAGTTCCCAATGGGATCCAACCCCCCTGGTAAATCCGTTTTACTCTGTATAAAGCTTATACAGGGTAAATTCATAACACTGATAGAGAGATATGCACAGCTGTTTGCTCCCTCAGGTATTAATCACTTACTCTGGATTCATTAATAAACAAAAGTGATTTTATTAAGTATACAAAGTAGGATTTAAGTGGTTTCAAGTAATAAGACAGAACAAAGTAAGTCACAAAGCAAAACAACACTCTACAATGTATATAACAAAATATATATTCAAAATATAACAAAACAAGTCTAAGCCTAATACATTAAGAAACTGATTACAGGCAATATCTCACCCTCAAAGATGTTCCAATAAGTTTCTTTCACAGACTAGACTCCTTCCTAGTTTGGGCCCAATCCTTTCCCCTGGTAGTCCTTGTTAGTTTCAGCAAACATCTCAGGTGGTAAGCAGGGGTATTCTCATGACTGGCAGCCCCCTTTGTCCTGCTTCATCCCCTTTTATAGCTTTGGCACAAGGCAGGAATCTTCTGTCTCTCTGGGTCCCCACCCCTCCTTCTAAATGGAAAAGTACCAGATTTAAGATGGATTTCATTATCAGGTGACATGGACACATGTCACTGTAAGAACCCTAGTCTCCATTTTTCCTGGGTTGGTCCACACGTACACAGGAAGACTTGCAGGTAAATAAACCATTTACAACCAAGTGTGCTAGTCAATGGGAGCCATCAAGGTTCTAAACCACCATTAATGAAGTTTCAATGAAGTCACACAAATGAGAGTCATTCTTGTCAGTTGCCAGCTTGTGCAGATCAAGGAGTGACTGGTTCACATTCTTTTCCAGGTGCAAGGCACACTCCATTGCCATCAACCCATTCTCCCAATCATCACAATCTGGTTTCTTGATGTCCTGCAAAAAGATGCGACCGCCCCTCTGGTTCTGCAGCTTCATGAGTTTTTCAGCATGCTCACACTTTGCATAATTACAATAGGACCTCAGAGGTATACTTCATATTCCTCACTTCAGGTACAAGAATGATACATGCATACAAATAGGAGGAATATATTCAGTAGGTTATAACCTTTGTTATGATACCTTACAAGAGACCTTTTGCATAAAGCATATTCTAGTGACATCATATTCACACTCATAAGCATATTTCCATAAAGCATATGGAGTGCAATGTCACATACAGTACATCCTCCAGGAATTGTAGAGATGCCATGCTTCCTCTACATTATGCAATCTATTTTTCTGTGAGGTGCTGCATATTGGGGGAGAGAGTAGTTTCTCAATAGTAAAGCTTTCCATTAAGAGCTTGATTTTGCCACCACTCTTCCCCGTTTTAAATTTCAAAGGGGGAAACAAAGGCGCACACAGGTAGTCATAGGCTACAGCTACAGACTAGCAGGAAGTTTGTTACCTTATTTCTGTACATAGTTTCCATTCTTAATAAAGGTTTATCTGTAAAATACTACAGGAGCCACGTAAGTACTTAAGAGAATGAGAACTAGTGCATAGAACTAGTTTAGAGAAGACTGGCAGAACTGCCAACAGTCTAATTTTAGATAGAATTATCCCTGGATTTGTAAGACAGTCTTGGATGTTTTCAGTACTGAGCAGAATTTGGTGGATTGTGAAAGCTGCTTCATGAATTTTCTAAAAAATTGCAACACAAGCTTTCACTAGTAGGGGGCAAGTCTGTGTGCTGGCAGAACACAGGAGAGAAAGGATGGCTGCGCCCTGGCTGCTGGCTCAGAAGAGCAAGCAACACCATCCCTAGCAAATTTTTTACAGTGCTGGCAACAATGCATTGGATGTTATTTATTAGTGATTTGTTAAGATTTAGGAACTCTGCGAAGGTTTCTGGGAGAGTAGCACTGAGGAAAATGTCCATTGCTATGCTGATGCTCTGGATAGCAAGATCACCAAATGGTAATAACTCCATCACAACTAATCTTGCACTGATTTTAATGGTACCTCAAAGATTAATATTTTATCTCTTACCAAATGTCAGGGCCACTAGTCCCCTATATGCAACAATATTTTGATATATATATTCTTAGCACAAGCTGTTTTTCCCTTAAATTAGGTAATTTTTTGTGTTAGAAAAGAATAAAACAAAAAGCTCAGGACTTACAAATGACAAATAGGCCTAACAATTCTCCCCATGCCTTTGGTAATGTTGATCACCATTACATATATACAATGAGATTTTCTATCACAACTTAGTTGATTTTCTTGGAGGCTATATATTTTATTGTATGTGCTGTGCCTATGGTATTGAAAAGCCTAGAAAGAAAAGTGGCCTTAACTCAGCCTCTAAATGTGTGCACCCAGGACTGCACTCCCCAACTGTTTGAATATTCCCAAACTGATTTCTGCACCGAACCCAAATTGGGTCATTAGGTATCTTTCTGATTTGCATGCTTAGTTCTATGCACACTAATTTAGAGGCTGCTATTGTGAATTTGGCTAGGATTGTCCCTTTAGCTTATGTAACAGGTGTTGTATTATTTAAAAAAAACAAAAAAAAACAAAACAAAAAAACACACCACTTTGGCCATCTTTCTAACCACAGACAACTATCATGTGGTTTTACCCAGCTATGGTAAAACCCCGATCTCCAAGACTATGACGTTCTAAGAGAAGGCAAACTGGTTATGCCATAAAATCCAAGGCCTAATCCTTGGTGATTCAGGAGAAGTCCATGTTTTCAAAAAGGTCTTGCTTTTTTATTTTAATTTCCTTTATCTCTGCAAATATAGTTTGTATAGGTGTCACTAGATATTCCATTTGGAATGTCCATTCTATTTGTAAATTTTTTCTTTAAAACGTTTTTGCATGCGTTTTTGTTTACTACAGTTTTCTCCTGTCGTCGGCGAATAATCTACATTTTATTTTCTTTCAGAGTAGCAGCCGTGTTAGTCTGTATTCACAAAAATAAAAAAGGAGTACTTGAGGCACCTTAGAGACTAACAAATTTATTTGAGCATAAGCTTTCATGAGCTACAGCTCACTTCATCCAATGAAGTGAGCTGTAGCTCATGAAAGCTTATGCTCAAATAAATTTGTTAGTCTCTAAGGTGCCTCAAGTACTCCTTTTTATTTTATTTTCTTATCACTCTTATCTCCATTGCTCAATGCTTACTTTACAGTTTCTAGGACATTGGACCCTGTAGTGTAACGATAGGATTACAGTTGAATATGATTTAAGAGATATTGGGATCATTTAACTATTCAGATCAAAAATTGTTTTCTAAAACCCTTATCTTATTTGCGCTAGCTAGCTTGTTTGCTCTCCCTTACCCTAGTTAGTTGGGTTTTCAGTTGTAAGGATCAGATTGAAATTCCTTTGTATACAAAGAATATACTTCTAAACTTTCCTGAATGCAACTCAGCTGCAAATAAAGAATGTTACAGGATGGTAGAATCTCAATTGGAGTCTAATATTGACCTCATTTGGCAAAAAATGCCTGGCAGGACTCAGGGCCAGATTATCAAAGATATTTAGGCACCTAAAGATGCAGATAGGCAACTAATGGAATTTTAAAAAATGCCTAACCAGGTTAGGTGCCTAATGCACTTAAGCACCTAGTAGGATTTTAAAAAGCACCTATCTTCATCTTCTGGCATGTCACAGGATGCTCCCTGAGAGTCTTTTCCAGCCACAGTAAGTGACCACACCATACTTCACTATATCCGTTCAGCAGCCTAGAGAGTTATTTACATACTATTAACAGTTAGTAGCCAGTTTCCCCCACTTGCTTCTGTGGAAGGGTACAACATTAGCAGCAATCAGTTCTACCTATTCCTGCCTACTCTTCTCTCTAGCCCAGGGTGGGCAAACTTTTTGGCCCAAGGGCCACATCAGGGTGCAAAACTGTATGGAGGGATGGGTAGGGAAGGCTGTGCCCCCCAAACTACCTGGCCCTTGCCCCCATTCACCCCTCCCACTTTCCACCCCCAACTGTCCCCCTCAGAACTCCTGACCCATCCAATCCCCCCTGCTCCCTGACCTATCCACACCCCCATCCCCTGACAGGCCCCCCAGGACTCCCAGGCCCTATCCAACCCCCCCATTCCCTGACCGCCCCAGAACCTCCGCCCCAGCCAACTGCTCCCTGTCCCCTGACTGCCCTCCGGGATCCCCCCACCCCATCTGTCCCCCAGGACTTCCTACCTACCACCATGTGTGCCACCATCGCCACCCACTTACCTCAGAGTGGCAGGAGCTTACAGCCCCACTACCCACATGAGAGGGGAAACAGTACGGGAGGGACCAGGTGTGAGCCTCCCGAGCCAGGAGCTTAGGGACCAAGGCAGGATGGTCCCACTAACCATAGGTAGCCCATGGGCTGTAGTTTGCCCACCTCTACTCTAGCCATATCTTCCTGTTTGCTTACATAGACCCAGATGGTGGGGATTATACTTCCACCCAATTAGCCTTTCAGCTGTATCTCTACTCAGTTAGTTAGCACCCTCTGACAACTACCTGTGTTTCGGTCAGGTCCCAATTAATGTACACTGGTGGGGGCTTTGAGTGAAAGAGTGCTGAGCCAGCTCACCACCATAAATACCTCCATAAGTTGAACAGTCTGGCCCTCAGTCCTTCAAGAGCACTCTAGTTATCCATTACTGATAACAGTCAGCAATGGATGCAGCTGAACTTGTGCTGAAAACTGTTTAACTACAAATGAAGATGGACCCACTTTTTAGAACAAGGGAGTTTGAACCCCATTGCAGTTAAATATCCTGGTATAGACAATGATCAACATTGATATTTTGTTTCTATAGCTGGTATCTGCTTCAGGTTATTTTTTTTTAATGTAAGCAGAACTAGTTCAGCCAGTTCCAAGAATTACATTAGGGAAAAATACATTGTTTTGCCCATGTTTTTTAAATAAATCTTACAACTGTTTAACTGATAAGTTTTAGTACCTCCATGCTTTCAAACAAGGAATTAACATTTAGCAAAGGGGTGGCCTTTGTGTCAGCACTGGGTCTTTTGTTGTCTACTTGCAAAACTGCCCAAATTTAGCCACATTATAAGAAAAATCTTAGACTGCAAATGCTCAGTAGTGACTTGTTAGCTTGACAACTAAATTCTCTAATTTCCCCTGCAATTACTGCTCCCAAGTGCTGCAGGCCACTGGGCAGAGGAGCAGCGAGCAGAAAGACTATCTCTTGCTGGCACCCACCAGCAGCATGGAAGAGGAAGAAAAGAATGGAGCCTGAATAAAATACAGAGGGGACAAGAGCAGGACTAGGGGTAGGAGTAGAAGAGTACTCTGAAAAACCAGGCCCTGGGCATCTCAAATTGGGCACCCAAAATGAATGAGCACTTTTGACCTTAATCTATCTGTGCCTCACCACAGCCTCTGTAAATGGGGATAATAATGCCATGAGCATGGCGACCTTCATAGACTCTGCTCTTTCCGAACTTTGGAGTGCTTGACCGTATAACTTTAATGTTCTTTTAAAATAGTTTCTATGTGGGTTATATATAACAGTGCTCTATGGATATTTAGGCTTTCACAATGTATTGTTTTATTAATAGTCAAGCCTCAGCTTTGAAAGTGCCGTAGGGCTTATTGTCAGAGAAATGAGCCTGAGGCTAGGATTTTGACAGGTGTCTAAAGACAGAGGTGTCCTATTCTCATCAAATTTCAATAGGAATTAGGCATCTAACCACCTTAGGAACCTTTTAAAATCTCATCCTAAATTGTTGTCCTTTTTTACAAGTAGATCCATGCACAGTTAAGATGTGACATAGTTCCTGTCAAATGATTTTGACATTTTTAAAATTTCTGGGGTAAAAGGAAACAACCTAGAACTCCTTAAATAGGAGCTGCACCTTGCTTCTGACAGGAGTCAATTAGATTTCCCGAGAATACCAATAGAATTCAGAGAGATGTTTGGGATTTGTTAGTTTGTTTTTATGTTGAATGGTCAAAAAAGCTTTTCCAAACACTAAATGAGCCCAGGACTGAATTAAAACTAGTAGGAAGTGTCACTCTCTGAAGACTGACAGATGTGTCAACACTGTTGTTGGTCATAAATAGATCTCTGAGGCAGAGTTCAACACCTGCAGTCTGATATGTACATTTAAAACCTTAACTCTAACTTTTTTCTTGTCTGAGTATACTAATTTAGTTCTGATCCAGGAAAGCTTCCTTATACAGGACAAGTTAAGCATATGCTATTCTGAATCAGGATTCTTATGCTATATAGAAAAGTCCTTTTACCTCAAGATGGAACTAGAAAACATTTAATTGCTATATACTAGAGTCTTAAAGAGCAGGCTACAAATTCCTGTTTAGATCAGAACAAATGCTGGAGTCAATTATATTAATTCTGCTAGAGGAGTTTCATATATACAACCTATCACTCGTTTCAGAGTAGTAGCCGTGTTAATCTGTATTCGCAAAAAGAAAAGGAGTACTTGTGGTTTAGAGACTAACAAATTTATTTGAGCATAAGCTTTCATGAGTTACAGCTCACTTCGTCGGATGCATTCAGTGGAAAATACAGTGGGGAGATGATTTATATACACAGAGAACATGAAACAATGGGTGTTATCATATACACTGTAACAAGAGTGATCACTTAAGATGAGCTATTACCAGCGGGAGGGTAAGAAAATCTTTTGTAGTGATAATGAAGGTGGGCCATTTCCAGCAGCTGACAAGAATGTCTGAGGAACAGTTGGGGGTGGGGGGAAAATAACATGGGGAAATAGATTTATTTTGGGTAATGACCCATCCACTCCCAGTGTCTATTCAATACTTGTGCTACATTGATGACATCTTCATCATCTGGACCCATGGAAAAGAAGCCCTTGAGGAATTCCACCATGATTTCAACAATTTCCATCCCACCATCAACCTCAGCTGGACCAGTCCACACAAGAGATCCACTTTCTGAACACTACGGTGCTAATAAGCCATGGTCAAATAAACACCACTATATACCGGAAACCTACTGACTGCTATTCCTACCTACATGCCTCCAGCTTTCACCCAGATCACACCACACAATCCATTGTCTACAGCCAAGCTCTACAATACAACCGCATTTGCTCCAACCCCTCAGACAGAGACAAACACCTACAAGATCTCTATCAAGCATTCTTACAATTACAAAACCCACCTGCTGAAGTGAAGAAACAGACTGACAGAGCCAGAAGAGTACCCAGAAGTCACCTACTACAGGACAGGCCCAACAAAGAAAATTACAGAACGCCACTAGCCATCACCTTCAGCCCCCAACTAAAACCTCTCCAACGCATCATCAAGGATCTACAACCTATCCTGACAGACGACCCATCACTCTCACAGATCTTGGGAGACAGGCCAGTCCTTGCTTACAGACAGCCCCCCAACCTGAAGCAAATACTCACCAGCAACCACACACCACACAACAGAACCACTAACCCAGGAACCTATCCTTGCAACAAAGCCCGTTGCCAACTCTGTCCACATATCTATTCAGGAGACACCATCATAGGGCCTAATCACATCAGCCACACTATCAGAGGCTCATTCACCTGCGCATCTACCAATGTGATATATGCCATCATGTGCCAGCAATGCCCCTCTGCCATGTACATTGGTCAAACCAGACAGTCTCTACGTAAAAGAATAAATGGACACAAATCAGACGTCAAGAATTAAAACATTCAAAAACCAGTTGGAGAACACTTCAATCTCTCTGGTCACTCGCTTACTAAGAGTGGCTATCCTTCAACAAAAAAACTTCAAAACCAGACTCCAACGAGAGACTGCTGAATTGGAATTCATTTGCAAACTGGATACAATTAACTTAGGCTTGAATAGAGACTGGGAGTGGATGCGTCATTACACAAAGTAAAACTATTTCCCCATGTTATTTCCCCCCCCCCCGCTCCACCCCTCACTGTTCCTCAGACATTCTTGTCAACTGCTGGAAATGGCCCACCTTGATTATCACTACAAAAGGTTTTCTTCCTTCCCCTTCCCCCCCCCCCGCCCACTGCTGGTAATAGCTCATCTTAAGTGATCACTCTCCTTACCGTGTGTATGATAACGCCCATTGTTTCATGTTCTCTGTGTATATAAATCATCTCCCCACTGTATTTTCCACTGAATGCATCCGATGACGTGAGCTTTAGCTCATGAAAGCTTATGCTCAAATAAATTTGTTAGTCTCTAAGGTGCCACAAGTACTCCTTTTCTTTTAGGGTACAACTAGATGTTCATAAAGTTATTTCTGCTGATAAATGGGGCCAATTGATAGAATATTTTTCAAAAGGATTACTGATAATCTAATGGCAGCAGATTTATGTTAGCTTTTTTATCCAGATATTAAAATATATTATTTCACAATATGTTTTACTGTGCCAAATGGCGCCATAAGTACCATCAGTACAAGATTCTCATTCTTGGGTCTCAGTTCCGTAATTCATAACAGGAAGAATTCTCCAAGCTCCAGAAGGTTTGGTCCCAAAGGAAACAGTAATTCTAGGAGCACCAGTCAAATGAAGGTGGTGACATGCCACCCTTGGAACCTTCCAGGCAGTTCTTTCTTGATTGTATTATTTTCCTGTCAGGAGCTTCTGTCACTGTGTTCTGACTCTTCAATCCAATCAGCGTCTATCCTGCTCTTGCTATTCTCTCTGTCTCTCTCTGGCCTGCTTCCAGTCTAGGCTAGTCCTTGTTATTTGCTTTTATTTTAATAACCCTGTGACTCTGTAGCCACTGGTCCAGAAACACCATTAAGATGCCAATTTCCACAAACCCTGAAGAAATCTTGGTTCCATGTCCCAAGTCTTCCTGTTTAGTACTGAGAGATTTGGTGCCTTTCTTGCACTATTTATTTCTGTGATTGTGCCTCAGTACTTTTTTGCTTCAGCCAAAATGTCAAGGGCTCCCTGAAAAATTTCTGTTTCAGTCAGTGACATATCTGACATTCCCTGGATAAAATATTCTCTCCCCAGAACAACAACAACAACAAAATCCTTAATTCCATACACTCTTTCTCCCCTCAAATCCCATCAGTTCCATATGGTCCCCACCCTAAATCCACAGATATTTAAAACAATTCCAGATCAGTCTTTGTGTTTACGAAGGGCAGTATATACCTGATGTAACTAAGTCTTCAGGAAACTGAGTGCAAGCAGGCTTCTCTTTTGAGAGCTCTGTGACCTCTGGCTGCAAGAAGGGTTAGCTCAACAGTAAGATCTATTTTCATAGTAGCAGCCATGTTAGTCTGTATCCAGAAAAAGAAAAGGAGGACTTGTGGCACCTTAGAGACTAACAAATTTATTTGAGCATAAGCTTTCATGAACTACAGCTCACTTCATCGGATGCATTCAGTGGAAAATACAGTGGGGGGATTTATATACACAGAGAACATTAAACAATGGGTGTTACCATACACACTGTAACGAGAATGATCAGGTAAGGTGAGCTATTACCAGCAGGAGAGCGTGGGGGGGAGGGGAGCGAGGGGAACCTTTTGTAGTGATAATCAAGGTGGGCCATTTCCAGCAGTTGACCAATTTGAGTTGACCAGCTGAGGAACAGCGCGGGGTGGGGAGGGTGGGGAATAAACATGGAGAAATAGTTTTACTTTGTGTAATGACACATCCGCTCCCTGATACATCCTTGATGATGTATACCTTCAAATCAACGGCACTGCTATAGGTACCCACATGGCCCCACAGTATGCCAACATTTTTATGGCTGACTTAGAAAAACGCTTCCTCAGCTCTTGTACCCTAATGCTCCTACTTGCACTACATTGATGAGATCTTCATCATCTGGACCCATGGAAAAGAAGCCCTTGAGGAATTCCACCATGATTTCAACAATTTCCACCTCACCATCAACCTCGGCCTGCACAAGTCCACACAAGAGATCTACTTCCTGGACACTACGGTGCTAATAAGAGATGGTCACATAAACACCACCCTATACCAGAAACCTACTCACCACTATGTCTACCTACATGCCTCCAGCTTTGATCCAGACCACACCACACGATCCATTGTCTACAGCTACGCTCTACGATACAACCACATTTGCTCCAACCCCTCAAACAGAGGCAAACACCTACAAGATCACTATCAAGCATTTTTACAACTACAGTACCCACCTGCTGAAGTGAAGAAACAGACTGACAGAGCCAGAAGAGTACCCAGAAGTCACCTACTACAGGACAGGCCCAACAAAGAAAATTACAGAACGCCACTAGCCATCATCTTCAGCCCCCAACTAAAACCTCTCCAACGCATCATCAAGGATCTACAACCTATCCTGACAGACAACCCATCACTCTCACAGATCTTGGGAGACAGGCCAGTCCTTGCTTACAGACAGCCCCCCAACCTGAAGCAAATACTCACCAGCAACCACACGCCACACTACAGAACCACTAACCCAGGAACCTATCCTTGCAACAAAGCCCGTTGCCAACTGTGTCCACATATCTATTCAGGAGACACCAACATAGGGTCTAATCACATCAGCCACACTATCAGAGGTTTGTTCACCTGCACATCTATCAATGTGGCATATGCCATCATTGTCAGCAATGCCCCTCTGCCATGTACATTGGTCAAACTGGACAGTCTCAATGTAAAAGAATAAATGGACACAAATCAGACATCAAGAGGGATAGCTCAGTGGTTTGAGCATTGGCCTGCTAAACCCAGGGTTGTGAGTTCAATCCTTGGGGGGGCCATTTAGGGATCTGGGGCAAAAATTGGGAATTGGTCCTGCTCTGAGCAGGGGGTTGGACTAGATGACCTCCTGAGGTCCCTTCCAACCCTGATATTCTAAAAACCAGTCGGAGAACACTTCAATCTCTCTGGTCACTCGATTACAGACCTAAAAGTGGCAATTCTTCAACAGAAAACCTTCAAAAACAGACGCCAAGGAAAGACTGCTGAATTGGAATTAATTTGCAAACTGGATACAATTAATTTAGGCTTGAATAGAGACTGGGAGTGGATAGGTCATTACACAAAGTAAAACTATTTCCCCATGTTTATTTCCTGACCCCCCCCGCTGTTCCTCATTCTTGTCAACTGCTGGAAGTGGCCCACCTTGATTATCACTACAAAAGGTTGCCCCCCCCCACGCTCTTGGGCTGGTAATAGCTCACCTTACCTGATCACTCTTGTTACAGTGTGTATGATAACACCCATTGTTTCATGTTCTCTGTGTATATAATTCTCCCCACAGTATTTTCCACTGAATGCATCTGATGAAGTGAGCTATAGCTCATGAAAGCGTATGCTCAAGTAAATTTGTTAGTCTCTAAGGTGCCACAAGTCCTCCTTTTCTTCTTAGTATGATCTAGTTTCTAGTAAACTGATAGTGGCATTAAGAGCAAGGGACTTCTGTGTTCTTATCCTGCCTCTGACAGCTGTTTGCATTGCAGTAGCACTCAAATGCCTCAGCCGGGTTGGGGCCCCATTGTGATTGTACAAACACATAGTAAGAGACGTCCCTAACCCAAGGAGCTTACTGACTTTTGCTGTGGCCCTAGTCAAGTTATTTAGCTCAAAATTTTCACATCAGCAGCTTCTTGGAAAATGAGTTCAGTTTCATTTAAGTGTCTAAATGTGCATTTAGGTGCCTAATTTAAAGCAGAGAGCTAAGGATAAAATTTTCAAAACAAGTTGCCTAATTTATTCAATCTGACAAATGAGGATGGAAAAGAAGGCTATGTAGGGTTTTGTTACATGGACAAATGTCGCTTAAAACCTTTTGAAATATTCATAGTTATGCACTGATCCCTGAATAACCAATTGACCCCTACTTCTCTTTATGTGGATGATGGAAATAGCCTGAAGAACATCTCCCCACTTTTAATATAAAATTAATCAGTTCAGTTTGGGTGAACCCTAAAGCAATATCTTGCTGAGATCTTAACTCCTAATTCTCAGCATCCCTGTGTGCAGTGGATTTGATAGGCATTGGACTAAATTTGTTTCTGTGTACAGGAAGGTAACCTCAATTCTGTTTAATTTTGCTCCTTTCCACCACACAACACTAAAACAACGAGGAAAATATTCCTATGAAAATATATAGGTTTCATATATTGAATTTCATTCTCACGACGGAGATATACACACAAAATGTTTTCTGTGTAAAAAAAAAAAAGCCTTTTTTTGTATAAGTACAAGTTAATTATAACTACTTTTCCTGTGTGCATTTCAGAAAATTTGAAGACTAATATTGTATTCAAATTATATTTGCTCTTGTACAAAAAAAGTTGCCATACACAATTTTTTTTTTTGACAAAATCTCCAAAGCAAAATAATCTTGCCAAACCGTTTAAGGTACTGTAACTGAATAAATAACCTATACTTCACTTGTGGTTTTACATACATTGGTCCTGAATTTGCCAGACTTACGCATGTGCTTAACTTTCACTTTCCATTTAGTCCTTTGATTTCAAAGAGATAACTCCTATATGTAAAGTTATACAAATGCACAAGGGTTTGTAGGATTAGGGCCTTGTTTGCTCTTCTCTCTCTTATTTTTAGGCTTGGAAGTATTAGATTTTTATCAGTAAATGTCAATTTCACCATACCCACACGAAGTGAGGAAAATATATTTCCATCTAGAACAACTGAAAATTATAGAGAGGCAAAACTAAGAAAAATGCTGCTTCAATTTTTTTAAAATGTATTTTACTTTACAATTTGTAGCTCAGATCCTTTAAACACGGGAATCATCCCATCAAAATTAGTGGAACTACTCATCTACAAAAAGTTAGGCAAGTTTGTAAGCCCCTTCAACTCTTCAATAATCCGACTGCTACCATTTGCAAACAAAAGATTCTGATCTTGTTTGCCTTGAGTTCCTAAAATCACTACCAAAGTCAATGGAGTTGAAGTTGATGGAGTTTTCGGTGCACAAATAATTCAGGACTGGGCACCAACTAAAACTATGATCCTAGATTTAAAAAAGAACAAACTAAATCAAAAAACCAGAAAGTGCCTTCCTCACCAAGTGCAGAACTATTTTTAAAGACTGCTTAAAAATGGTGAAGTGGCCAGTTTATAGCTACCTTTCCAGGGAGAGAATTAATTTCTTTTTAACGGTTGCTGTCAAGCGGCTAAAAAAAAATAATTAATCGCGATTAAAAAAAAAGTACATAGATGTAAAATACAACAAGTAGTGGCAGGTCTCCTGCAAGCACTTATGCAAACGCTTCGTTTTAATGACACCTTGAGTTCCATGACGCTACCCAGGCGCTTAAAAGTAAAGCAAGTGCTTGAGGCTTTGCAGGGTGGAGACCCCCACGTGGCCTTTCGGGAAGAGCTGTCCGGTGCAGGAGGGTTTTGGGGGCAGCGACACTCCCCCCCCCAGCATCGCTCATCTAAAGCGCCGGGGCCCGGAGGCCGCCAGCCGCGGGAAAACCCCCGCTGCTCCCCGCCGCTGGCCTCTGAAAACTTTCTACAGTGACATCATCTGTTTTGTGTAAAAAGTCGCCCCTGCCCGCGAGCGTGTCGCGTCAGGGACACGGGGACTGGCCGCGAGGTGATTTGATCAAACACGCCGCGTTCAACCCCGGCCTGCCCGGAGGGGTGAGAGCGGGACCCGGGGCGGGCTAGGCGCCCGGGCCGATGACGTAGAGAAGACGCAGGCAGGGGCTCGGCGCCGGCGGACTGGCGCGTGCCCGCCCCGCCCCGCCCCGCAGCCCGCCTGCCCAGGGCGGCTGTGGCAGGGGTGGGGGGCGCGAGGCCGGCCTGTCTCGCGAGGCTTCTCGTCGGCCATTTTCCCATTGGCTGGCGCTGGCGGAGGGGGTGGGGGCCGCGGCGCTGCCCTCGCGGGGTGGCGGGTGTGTGTGTGTGTGTGTTGGGGGGGGGGGGGGATGAGCCGCTCGCGTCCCTCGGCCTCCTCCGGCCGCTGCTGACGACGACTCGGCCCAGCCTGCTGCGGGCCCAGCGCCGCGCCACCGACCATGGTGCCCAGCGAGGAGAACCAGCTCGTCCCCAAAGAGGTGGGGCCCGTGCGGCGGGGTCGGGGTGGAGGCTCCTGCCCGGGAGGCCTCGGGCGGGGGCGTACGTGAGGGGGGAGGTGCGCGGCGGGAGGCGTCGGGCCCGGGCTCGGGCTCGGGGCTGGGGGCGGCGGGGCGGCCCCGCCGCAGGTCGGGCCCGGGGGGGTGTGCGCGGTGGGGGGGATCGGGCCGGGGCAGATGTGCGGTGGCCCCTCTCTTTGTGAGTGGCGGCAGGAAGGAAATCCCTGTCCGAGTGCGCCGGGAGTGCACGTGTGGGCCCCTCTGAGGGGGCCTGGGGTGTGGGGCTGAGGTTGTGTCTTTGCAGCGTAAGTGCAAGGCCCGCTTGGGGCTGCGGAGGGGGTGGGGGGAGGGTAGTGAAAGGCACCTGTCAGTGTCACTGCGTGTGGCCAGTATCAGAGGGGCAGCCTGTTAGTCTGTATCCACAAAAACAAGGAGGAGTCTGGTGACACCTTAAAGACTAAAAGATTTAGTTGGGCATAAGCTTTCCTGGGTAAAAAAAAAACCCCGCGTCTTCACTTTATGTGGGAAGAAGAAGGCCCTACTGTTGTGTCGCTGTGTGAGCCTGGGGGAGGCACTCCTAGCATGAAGGTGGGAAGGCCTTGGTTTTTCTAAGGTTGAGGGGAGCGCCTATCCGTATGAGAGGTCTGAGGGGGAACTTGGTTGTCTTGAGGCGTATGTAAAGGAGGAGGAGGTGAAGCTTGAGTAGCGAGATCCCTTGTCCGACCCAGGGCTCATGTGCGGGAAGAGAGGGAGGTTAAAGGATAACCCTGTCTGTGTGGTTCCAGGGAGCCTGGGGTGTTGGATGGCCAGGTAGGAGCAGCTCCATGCCTATGTGAAGTTACCTGGGGACCCGTATCTGGGGTTTAAGGAAGATAAATTGTCCATATGACACCTGGGGGGAAGCAGGCCCGATTCGGTGGTGTTTGAAGGAGGTGGGTTTGTGGGAGGGCACCAGGGTGGGATTCAATCTGAGAGTTTTGGGGAGGGGAAAGCCCTCTGAGTGAAGAAGGGGTGGAGACAGGAGGGAGGGCCTCTGTCTGAGGCTTGGAGAGGCTGGGCCCAGGGATGGAGTTTGGGGGAAGAAAAGGTATAACCTTCCCTGTGTGGTTCTTTGAGGGTGGTAGAGAAGGGCAGGAATGTTTGTGGTAGGCTGGGAGTGTGATAAGAGAATTGATTTGGCAGCTGATTGTGTTCCTGTTTGCTGGAAAAGGCTGCTGTCTCTCTGCAGCAATGGGGAAGGAAAGAGAAGGTCTCCCCCTTATCCCTAGTCTTTTACAAACAGCAAAGTGGAAGAGAACGAAGCCCCTATCCTTTTGTGCTGATGCTTCTCATGTAAATCACATGTGTCCAAACAATACTGTTCAGGATTGAGAGAGTGGGAGAGTAGATTTTAAGTGATGGACAAAGTGATATGTAATTATCTGTTAAGACAATTAATAATATGCAAGGTATTCAGCAAATTCTTTCTTTTGAGAACTGTGTGTGGATCTGACAGATAAATTAATAGGCTCAGTTAATTTTTAAAATGATTTTACATTTCTATTAAATTGTTCTAACCCTTATTGTTACGTTGTCCTCCCACCCAAATTTGCTTATTTTCTCCATCTGTTCTGTCTTGTTGTATATCTACATTGTAAGTTCTCTAGGGCTAGGCCTGTCTTCTTATTACTGGTTTGTACAGTGCGTGGCATTTTGAGACCTTGATTCCTGAGAACTACTATAGTACAAATAATCCTGAATTTCATAGAAATGTAAGATATGAGAGAGTGTGTGGGACAGTACTGTATAATTGAAGGAAATAAGGTAATGGAAAGCTGTATTTGGAGGCAAATATTTCTAAAATGTAAAAATAAAATGTTTGGTTTAAAAAACAAACAAAAATACCACAAGGCAGGAGGGGATATAGCCAGTATAGGTGGATGAAAACTGGGACATAAAGGAGACTGACAGAAAAAGCCTGTGGCACTTGTGGTGGGTTACTTGACTAGATAGGGATGATTAACAGAAAAATCTAGCTGTGACCATTTCTTTAGTTTTTTAGTTTTTATTCCTTTTTAATTTTTTGTTTTGTTTTAGTGTATGTGTGTGTATATACACTTTAAACTCAACGGGTTTAAAATGTATTCAGAATATGTGTGCTTCAGATGTGTATTTTTAATTGCTCAGTTTAAGATTTTTTTTCCTTTGGTATGAAAGAAGTAAAGGGAACAGATAGAGGAAGATAACTGTTTTAAAATAATTAATGGTGTGATGTCCTATAGAGTTGTCATGGATTTGGATATCTTAAAGAAAACTTCATGACATTTGTCAATGATGTATAGTGATAATCCCCTTGTAAGTTACATATTTGATTATGATTCTTCTCAGATTCTCTTCTAAGTTACACCTCGCTACTTTTTGTAAGTAAACACAGTGGAACACCACTATGAATGGTGTAAGCTTTGACAGTTTACTCTGTAATGAAGTAAACTGTTCTGTGATTTTTTTGTAAACCGAATTCAGTTTTCTTTATAATGCAAATATGAGACCTACAAAATAGTTGTTTTGATGGAGAAACAGATTGGGGGAGGGGAGTGACTTAAAACCCTTCAAGATCCCTACTTCTGTTACAAATAACACACATGATATTGGCATTTTATGTTGTACTTTTCAGTGTGCCCTTCTTGAATTAGGGTGTGTGAAAGATTAACAAATCTCTTACTGCAGCATTCATGAGCTACACCTGTTGGATTCAATAATAGTGTCATAAGGGGAACACTATTTTGAGAGAGGTGTGGGTGAGCTGTGTCCTCCGGGGTCCCAGTTGAAACTCAGAAGATCCTTCCTTGATTTTGCTGTGAGATTCCTGCATTACTGTACTTCCACAAGTAGAAGATAGTGTGAGCCTTTTCTGAATTTCAGTTCTGCTGCTTATTAGGTGGAGAAGGAGTCACCGTTTTCTTACCACCTCCCAAAGGGCTGAGTGACTCTTTTTTTTTTTTTGGCAGCACATGCTGCCTTCTGCTTCAGGAAATTAGTGGGATTTGAATCAGGGTCTCTTGAAAGACAATACAGAACCATGTTGTTTTACTTAATACCACTTTTGTTTGCTTGTGACAGAAATGGCAAGATGATATTTAAAATGTCAGTTTCCTTGACTAGTCGGCTGAAGGTGTGAATGTAAAAGTCCTAAATGGTATGGGTCACAGATACAAGATTGGAGATGCCTCTTTCCTCATGTGAGACCATGGTAGTTGAGGTGGTCTGGGGTGTTTGAATTTTAATTGATTCTTGCTTTAAGTGGGAAGCGGTTAATGGCAAAGTATTTTCAGTTAATGGTCCTCAATTCTGGAATGCCTTCTTTTCCGGGCTACAGTCCCATCGACTACAAGCAGCACCTGCCAAGCTGGGGGCTCTCGGGTTATAGCTTATTTGGCATCAGCAGCCTGCTCCTGGGTTACTACAACCTGGTCAAGGGGAACAGAGAGAGGAGGTGCCTGCAGATTGAGGATATGGAAACCTGTTTCCCCTCCTGCAAACAGAATCAGATCGAAGGACCCTGTGGCACTTGCAGGAGAATCTTGAGGAGGAGGCCAAAATCATGAAAGATGTTTCTGGGTGGAAGGTGTGGGAGTCCGCATTCCACACTGACCGCTGGGTTCCTCCTACACCAGATGAGCTCTATTACCTCAGGCCTCTGAGTGAGCTGCACAACCAGAAGTTTGGCTTGCAGTGGTATGTCTGAAGCTTGGCCAGGGCTCTCCCCAGCCCGCTGGTTCCTCCAGTTATTGCATCAGTAGCATTATCTATGTCAGGCCTGGTCTACGTTATGGGGTGGGGTTTGATCTAAGTTACGCAACTTCAGCTACATGAATAACATAGCGTCTTCACTGCGGTAAGTTGACGACTGATGCTCCCCCATCGACTCTGCCTGCGCTTCTTGTTCCGGTGGAGTACTGGAGTCGACGGGAGAGCACTCGGCGGTCTATTTATTGCATCTAGACTAGACGCGATAAATTGACACCCCCCGGATCGATCGCTGCCTGTCGATCCAGTGGGTGATGTAGACAAGCCCTCAGATGCAGTGCTCAAAGGCCACGTGTTCCAAGTGTGTGACATTAAACAGTCGGGGGGCGGGGGGAAGACCCACTGTACAATGGTTATTGGTTTTCAGAGGCTTTTGTTTAGGGGAATGTGGGTTTGGCATTTGTATGTGTGGGAGAATTGTTAGTCCTGTGGGCTCAGAGGGTTTTATTGATGTTAATCCTATCTCAATTTGTTGACTATTTTATAAAACTGTTTTACTTTTGTGTAGAGCATCTGATAGGTACAACTTACTTATCTAAAATAAATGTGATGTAAGGTTTTGCTTTTATCTGCCTCTTCTTGCTTTACTATCTACTAGCTATTTGCAGTGCTGGTACTGGGCTTTGAGTTCAGGATGTCCTTTAGCTAAAAAGTATGCTAAGGCATTCTAACTACCCCAAAGCAGTGCTTATAGAAACTGTGGTATTTTTTAATTGGTTTTTTTTTTTGTTCTTCCAAGTTCTAAATGATTTCCATGAGTTAATAGTGTGAGGACCAAATTTAGTTGTTGAAAGGGCTGACTTTTAAACACTGTTTTGTTCCAGCTGTTAAGGGGTGAGTGATACAGCCTATATCCGAGAAGACTGGAAGCTACTTACCCTGTACGCTGTATGAGTCAGTGGTTATGTTCAAGTGTAGCTGTATATAGAAACATGTTACTATGCTACAAACAAGTTACTTATAGCTTTTTGATACTGATCACATAAAATTTAGCAAGGATTCAGTGATATACCATTAACTTTGGGACTTCTTGTAGAGCTGTAGTTGCCACATTCTGATCTGTGGAGCAGTTTGCCCAGGGAGGAGTTTGGTCATATGATGTTGGTTGCTTATTTTTCAGCTGCTAAATTGCAATTAAAATGCATTATTACATCCTAATGTTTCTTTCCTACGTAAGCAATTTCTGTAGCTGCTACAAGGAGTCATTTAATTTGCAATTGGTGGGGGAGGAGAGAGAATGTGAAAACTTGAACTGTCCAAAGTACGCTTGTCAGTGTAAAGTGTATGTACTTGCTGTCATTAGATCAATGGTGGGAGGGTGTGAGACTGTGTTGCCTTACAGTTACCTGAAGTGAATCCTCCCAGTCCAAAACTCGATTAAATACAATATTTCCGTTTTGTAGATGAACCTGTGTTTCAAGGTGGAACAGCTGTTGATACGTAGATGGCTTCTCTGCACTGCAGAGGGCATGTGTGAGCTATTGTAGCTCCTCACTGTAGTGGCATTGGAGGCACTGTGACTGAGCGTGTGGAACTTTCAATGTCCATGTTGGTGGTGATTCTTTTGGGACAGTTGGAAGATTTCACGGCCACTTGAGGTGGATGCTAGTTCAGCTCATCAAGCTGGCCACACTCTTGATTCAGTGGTTGGATTGGAATTGGAGATGGGGAGCAAGGGCTGGTAATGCAAATTGCTGGCAATGGCAATTGAGATATTGTGAAGGTGTAACATCCTTCTGTTTTCTTGTTTCAGGAAAACTTCTGATTTTATTCTTTTATAATTGTACTTCTAGTTATTTTAAAGGTTACAGAATAGAGGATTTTGAAATTACTTGAAAATGGAAATAAATGCATGGAAGAGTTCTTTTTCTGAGTTCTTTCTATTAGGCTTTCCTGAATGTTGAATTGTTAGTTTCTACATAGCGAACACAATTTTTTCTAAAATGTTCATTTCTATTGTCCCTTGAGGAAACAAATGATATTCTTGGTGGGGAGTTCACCCTGATATCTGATCTGTTCTTGAGAAAATTGCCCATCTGGATAAATAGGATTTCTGAACTATGTATATGTTAAAACTAACAGTGTTTTATCAAGTTCAATGTGCTCATGAGACTAAAAGCATTTTTGCAGTATTTTTAAAGAGGAAATAATTAAAATATATTAAAACTTAGTTAATGTTGCTTCTGTAAAATCTTACAACTTTATTCCCTTCTCCATTTCTATTGTGTTCTAATCCAGAATACTAACATATATAGGTGTGACAAACAAGTAGTGAAACTTCCTACCCCATTGTTAAAGTGGATGATCGAACGTCCAGTTAAAACCAAAACAAATTAGGCTGTTTTTGCTACTGTATACTGTTAGCTCTTTCATTGTAATAGCTATAAGTGTCTTCCATGACAGTGGTCTGAGCAATATTCACTGGGCTACGCAACATAATAGAGTGCTGAAGTAGGACTCTAGATCTGCCATTGTCCTGTTGGGTGACCTTTGGCAAGTCACTTCCTCTGGTTCCCTATCTCTAAAATGGACATCATGATACTGATCTCCTTTGTAAAGTGTTTTGAGATCTATTGAGGAAAAGTGATATACAAGAGTTAGATAATTATTTATTTGCCACTGAAACTAGGCCTTTCCACAGTACCAATTTTACACTATTAATTTTCTTTACATGGTGTATACCGGGTGTCACAGATCCTAGCAAGCACCCCTTCATGGTCACTTGCTAGGATTGATGTGTGGGAAATTCAAACCTCAGTCCTGTGGATTCCCCAGGATGTTTTAAGATGGTGGGGCCTAAATGGGGTCAATCTCAGGGCTCAAATCTCTGTCTGGCACCCACTTGCACAGCGGTTTCCAACATTTGGAATTTGCCTAGCCCCTCTGAGTGCAAGCACTGCCCCTTCAGACTCCCCGCGTCTTAAACACACCTCTCTCCAGGAACTCCACCCCAAAAGATATGAAACTTCTGGTTTACAGTTTAAGTACCTCTGAGATGTGAAGCAGTTGACAAGACATACATTTTGTTCAGACTATCACTTTTATGCTCTTTATTTAACAATTATGTACAGGAGAGTACAAATCATACTAAACAATAGAACATCCAAAATACAATGTCATTCGCTAGCTCACCCTTCCCTTAGGAGTCCTTTGGTGGGGGAATCTATATTTGTTCTGTTAGAAAAGCAGGGTCCCTGCCTCCTTGCCTACCCTGCACATACAACAGTCTAACTCATCTTAGTCTGGTACAAAATGGTTCTCCTGCCACTTTCCCCGTGAGTCCATTTATAGAATCCTGTTGAGGTCTCCTGCTTCTTTTGTTCTACCGTTTGGTAATTTTCCATTACACCCAAACCCACCTCCCTTCAGACAAGAGGAGAAAGTGTTTTCTCCTATGCAGAACAAACATATTGTCTCAAGGTGTTTTACTCTGAATATATTATAATTGAGTCTGATTACTTAGCACTGTCTGTGGCCTGGCAGAGACATGACACAGTCTGGCTAGCTCATGGGGGACTCGTATACGTATAGGCTTTCCATGACACAGTAATTTCATGATATAGTTTCATAAAATCATCCAAAATTCAGAAGTGGTACAGGGAAAAACCACCAATAATCACATTTCTCCCCCTTTATTTAAAAAAAAAAAAAGAAAAAGAAAAAAGAGTAGGGGTATATAATAGGTACCCTAGCTATGTTCTGGAATCCCATTTCTAGACAGAGCATCTGCTTTACTACTTATTCACTTGATTTCCTAGAATTGTCAGTAAACAATTCTAATTATCATACCAAAATACAGTTTAATGACAACGTTATATGTAAGTTACCATGTTTACATCCCTTAAAGGAGAAGTTAGTGTCATCTTCCCCATTCTCCCCCAGGTTTAGTTACTTTTCAGCAGACCACCCTGAAACCATAGAGGAAGGGGCACCACACCCCATCCTTAACAGATACACTCCCTCCATTTGGGGCTTTTCCCACTCTGCCGTGTATCATGAATTTGGCAGCACTCTTAACTACCCACTGTCTCCCTCATTCCTGGGGAGCTCTGACACACATCGCCTTTGGCTGTGCCTCATGTTCCCTTTCCCTGCAGAGTCTTGAATCATAGCACGTGTTAGCTGCGCCTCTGTTTCCTTACTCACAGTGGAGTTCTGGCCCCCAGCATCTCCTCTCTGTACTGGTGTCTCACCACTCCTAGCAGCATTCTTGGCCACTCAGCACTGACTCATTTTCCCCAGTGATGGTGGGCAGTAATCTTGCTCCCTTGGCAGCCTGGGACTGCCTGATGGTCTGTGAAGATGTAAAGGACCTTGAGCCAGGCAGGAGAAGGAGTTCTGCTTACCTTGACTTACTATGTGGGGAGCAAAAGGCCATCCCAGTGGCGTATGTGTTGGGGGTTAATACTCCTCCCTTTGAGAAGCTGAGGTTAGGCCACTGGAGTCACTGGGCCCTGAACTCCAAGAAGGTGGGGCAGAAAAAGGAATTTGGCTGTGGGGAAAGTGTTGAAGAATCTCCCTTGCTTGACTCCTCTGCTGTTAAAAGCTGTCAGAGATGCCTCAGATGGAGGCAGCCCTATCCTATTTCTCCCTTTTTGCGCAGAAGAATTGGTGCTTGTAATATTTCCAGGGTGTGTGGGGAAGCTCAACCCATTGCTGGGGCAGCCAGTCCCTTGAAGGAGAAAAGTAAACCACACACATTCCTAGAAACTGGAGTGGGAGGACTAGATTTCAAGTTTACACCCAAATGTTTTGGGGGGTAAGAAGGAGCACATGAGAGCTCAGCCCCATAGATTCCAAAGCTGTTCCATTTTGGATAAATAATGAGTGATTAGAATAAGGAGACTGGACCCACCTCCCATATAATTGTCCTAACCACAAGGCAATACACGCATTTTCAGTCTGTCTCTCAGACCCAGTGACTATTTAATTATGTGTATAAAATAGGAATGTTTATAAAAAATAATTTTAAATAGATCTATGCCCCCTTCCCCCAAAAGCTTGTTCTGCTGATAGAATTTATTTGCATTATTAACATAGGGTCAAATCCCTTTCTCAAATAGTCCTTCCTTTGGCCTTAAGGAGACTTTATTTTTGTAAAGACTGAGCTAGGGATAGCATAATTAAGACCTTTGTTTCTTCAAGTCTTGACTCTAATCTTTTTTTTCAATAATTTTGAATTAGTATGCTACTGGCTTTAAAAAAAACTTACTTAAGTATACAGACACAGACTCCAGGCCCTTTTACATTCTGAAATAGATCACCATTATATAGAAAATTTAAATCTCTAAGGTTGCTGTGTCATCAAAAATTAAATGTTTGTGCCATCCATTCATGTTTATCAGTTGTTAAAATGTCCCAAGTTCTAAGAAACCAGCTTGAAATTCCTGGTGCAGATGTGTCTCCAGGCTTAATCAAATATATAATATTTGTTATCTTTTACTAATTTAGCAGGGGAGGGGAAAACCTTCTTCTGTTTGTCTTGCTGCTCTTCCGAGAACATTTTTCTTATTGAACACATCTGAATATGTGGCTTAAAATGAAAATATTGCAGGTGTAACAATCTGACTTTTTCAACTGTCAACTACAGTGACAGATTGGAGAAGAAACATTTTCTTTTTGCGTATTTTAACTACAGGTAGTGTATAGCTACTTTAACTGCTATCCCATTTGAATGGGTAGTCTTGCATAGCAATGGGGGAGAAAAAATCATTTTTAAACATAGGAAGAATTATGGTAAAATAATAAAAAAAAATTGGCAGGGGTCTACCTGAAACTACATTAAAATTATTTTTGAACTGACTGAGTAAAATTTTCAAAACACTTAAGTGAGTTAGGCACTTAAGTCACTTTGAAAAAGTGCTACAGGTTACTTAAGTGCTTTGGAAAATTTTGTCCATGATCTCAGATTGACGGCCATGTTAAATGGGGGCGAGGGTTAGCTTAGTGGTTTGAACATTGGCCTGCTAAACCAATGAGTTCAATCCTTGCAGGGGTCATTTAGGGATCTGGGGAAAAAGTTGGGGATTGGTCCTGCTTTGAGCAGGGGGTTGGACTAGATGACCTTCTGAGGTCCCTTCCAACTCTGATATTCTATGAAAAAACTTGGGACTGGTAGATGTGCAATAGTTCATCCTAGTTAGAGGTTCTTTTGATTAATTGTAATTGCACATCCTGAACATTTAAACACCGCCTCTGTGTCACTGGCTGAGTCACTACTTGTCAACAGGAGCCCTCTAGTGAGGGTGAGGGAGAAGGTTTACGCTGTATGCATGTGCACATTTAGCATTTTATTTATCTGTGTCACTTAGAAATTGTGTTACTGTGTTAATAGCATGATAGGTTAAAAACAAAAACATGGGGGATTCTGTACTAGCTAAGATTCTGTACTAGCTAAGTTAATAGATAGAAGAAATGGTTTGGGTTGTTTTTGGTTGCGCTGAGTTTTTTTTTTTTCTTTTTAGAAAACAGTGACAAAGCTAAATCTAATTGAAAATGAAAGATGAAATAGCCACGGCATTATCAAAAATTATTTAAAAAATTTCCTGGTCTATAATCTAGAATTATTTTAGTAATACTCTGTAGAATTTTGAATTATTTCCCCATAAGTGTTCTTCCTTAAAAATACCATCTGTGCAGGATTTTCACTTCTGGGTACCAGGGTTTAAGGGTATTTTGCCCTCTAAGGGCTCTAGTAGCAGGAGTACAAGCTGCATCTTCTCTTCACAATATTGTGCTTAACTGCTGCTGTTTGAACATTCCAGTCAGTTCCTTCTTGACTGCTATCATCAATGAACCTCCATGCAGGAACAGCACAACTGCAGCTGGCAACTCCAGCTTGTCTTTATCCTGCCCTGCCAGCATAGGTTCTCTCTCTCTCTTGGTAGCTTTCCCTACCTTCTAGTCAGGTCTGTTCCCCCCCTCCCCCCTTCCCTTTCTGTGGCTGCTGGAGCAGAAACGCTGATGAATTGCCAGCCTCCAGGGACTGGAGATTGGACAAACTTTGGTTCCATGGTCATTCTTCAGATATTTGTATTTTTCAGTCAGTGATTCAACACACTCTTGCTTCATCATCTGTCTCAGGGCCTCTCTTCCTATTAATTTCCAAGGTTTCTTGATTTGCATAGTTTTCATGCTCCTTCTCTTCCCCCTCCTTCCCCCCACCATGTTGGTTTCCTGACTCTTCAGGAGGAAGAGAGACCACAGCTTTGAGAAATGGCAGAAAGATAATAGACAAGCATGTTCACTGCATCTGTAGCTGGAAGATGGGCACATGGTGTGAGGGTGATCTCTTATGTGTAGGCATCGCCATAAGTGCAGTTCAGTCAGGGAAATGCTTCCATTTCCATGTTGAGGCAAGCTTAGAGACTCCACTAAGTCTTTTACATTTTAGTACAGCCTCATGCCAAATGAGAAATCTGTAAATTATAAGGCTGAGTCACCTTTGATCACTGAATGCTAGGACACTCTGGTGCTGCCCACGTTGGCACAACTTCCCTCTAGGCCGGGAGTACCTTCATCACTGAAGTATTTTTGGTTGTACCCTTCCACCCCTTTTGACTGCAGCTAGACTGATGAGGCATTGTTTCATTGTAAGAAGCATCAAGGGTGAGCCTGCTACTGGCAAAGTAACCACATCAAAGTGCCTGGTGTCACCACTCTACATTCAGGACAACGAGACTGATCTTGGGAGACTTTGTGGTAGTGTATATGTTCACAGACCTTGCCATGTCCATCTTAGTCATCTCAGAGGCTGCAATATTGTCTTTGCTTACTTCAGGCCCTGTTTTGAAACCTACTGGTGATGTCTATACAGTTGGAGTGTTTTGCCCCAAGATCAAAACCTGTGCTCTGGGACTTTGCTTAGTTGGCCTTTGAGACCAGCTGTGGTACTATGGCTTTGAGATGGTACCCATTTGTGAATGTACCAGGGCCAAAATCAAGAGACCTCTAGGTCAGGAGTCTTCATTCAATATAGTTTCTGTGAGCTTGAACTCTGTTTTCCTGTTGTCTAGCAATGGTGTGGCAAACACCTTACATAATTGCCTCTGCCTTTAACGTGGTCAAGAAAGTATTCCCCTCTGAGGATGTCTGTCTGTTTCACAGCTCCAGTATGGTGATCGAGGCAGTGATGACTAGAGGAAAGACTGGACAAAGTCTTTTCTTCCAGAACCTTAAACTATATTTGTGCCATGATTTTATTTGTATTAAGGGTGTACTATTTTGCGGCAGCAACCCTTCAGTTTGTCGAGTAATAGGCTTTCATGGCCAAAGAATCACTCAAACTCTTCTTTTGAGATCTTTTCCAAGGATAAATACTAAAAAGTCAAAGTAGTGCATGATGATGTGGACATGTGTGGTGCAAATGGGTCCCTTTATTTGTCCCACCCCAAAATAGCTTGCTTGAGCGTTAAAACAAAAAACCGAATTTCAGCTGGGTTCATTTGACATCTCTCAACTAGTCATGAAATAAAGACACAACCCTCTGCAACCCCTTGTCGTCAGATTCATGGGAAGTTTGATGCTTTCAAAATTTGGATCAAAAAGGCCCATATTAATATTGTCTTGACAAAACTTACAAAAATGCCTTTTTAGCCAGGTCATTTTGCTGGTGGAAATGACCAGCTCATAAAGAGTGACAGAAGTTTAAGCTCCCCTGTGTCTGATCCACTTAATACCAAGTTTGACAAGGATAAGGTGGTGCTATGATTTCATATCTGAGATTCTTATCCAGTACAAAAAGAAAAGGAGTACTTGTGGCACCTTAGAGACTAATAAATATTCAGTACAGTGACAGTTCTACTTAATAAGCCTATGTATATTCTCACCTGGGTAGGCATATGGGTGTAGAAAGGCCTTTCTCTGGTTTACTTTGAAATGTTACTTGAAGAAGACTCACTCTTGAAGTCTATCCAATCTTTGTTTTATTTGAAGACAATTTGCTGTGTAGGGTAATGACTAAAAGAGCCATGTTTAAGTGAGCCACTTCTGGTGAGTGGTGGCGGCTCACTCCTCTGCTGTTACTCTTGCCTGTAGGGGCTATAAAACCTGATATTGGCCTGATATTGGCCCATATAGATATTGCCCCATTTTCTGCTAAGTTTCTCAAACCAGAAATGAGAATTCTGCAAGATATCTTAAGAGAAACAGAATAGCAATTTAAATAATTTCTTCCTTGTTTCATTATTTGGCAATAACTATTGTTCTTACTGGTCTGCTCTGAAAATCAGCTTTGGATTTCCTTCACTGTGGATGAGCAGTTTCCCCCTTTTCCACTTCTGGTGATTTATGTACTAGCATGTTTCAGAGTAGCAGCAGTATTAGTCTGTATTTGCAAAAAAGAAAAGGAGTACTTGTGGCACCTTAGAGACTAACAAATTTATTTGATGCATCCGATGAAGCGAGCTGTAGCTCACGAAAGCTTATGCTCAAATAAATTTTAGTCTCTAAGGTGCCACAAGTACTCCTTTTCTTTTTTATGTACTAGCATGTGGCTGTAGTATTTTGAGTTGCAAGTATGTGGGAATGTTTACATTAAGTTTTTTAAGTATTTTAAAAAAATAGAAATATTAGGCTTTTGGAAAACATTTAAAATGTTTAATATGTCCTAGGGCCTCAATTCTGCTTACTCTCATATGCAAAATTGCTGTTAATTTCACTTGGGGTGTTTTGAGATTCTGATTGCAGTATTGAACTGAAATTTCCCTTCAAAATTACTTGGATAAGTAGCTGGAAAACATTTTGCTTCATTACAGAGTAAACGTTAAATAATTTTTACAAAATGATATATGTTGTACTGAGGATTACAGCATTAAGAGAAATTTTAGATAAAACAAATTGTAAGACCTGTTTGTTATATTCTAAAAGAGCATTCTTCAAGTTATATTTGAAAGTGCCTTTTTTCATTCTGTAAAAACTGTCTGTGGATTGGAAACTTTCATTTTGCAGCTTTATCAGATGATTCTTCTAAGCTAGTTTTGGCATTATTTTGTAATCTGGTCTCCAAATATGCTGCTGTTCACATACATACTGCTCTTCTCCGCTTTACCAGACTTGTCCAGTTCCCGCATGAATGCACCCTCCTTGTTTATATTTACTTTTAGAAATCAGAGGTCATCAAGTCCAGTCCCCTGCATTGAGGTGGGACCAAGTAAACCTCATCATCCTTCATTGGTGATTGTCCAACCTGTTCTTAAAAACCTCCAATAATTTTGCTGGATGAATTCAGTGCCCTAAAAACTTCTTTTTTTGACTATTAAAGAGCTTCAATGCTTGCTGTCTTAATTTTATTTAATTACAGAGTATTTTGTAGAAGATAAGTACACAGTAAGTGTGTTAGAGGTGTCTGGTTTAACTCTGTACTTTGGTTAAAAAGAAAAAATGTATTCTACTCAGGTGTGCGTTCACAGTGTACCAAAGCTGGAGAAATTTGCCTCGCAATACCTGTAGGAGTGGCACTGTGCCATTTGCCTCATAGCTCCTCCTCAGGCTATATAAGGGCAGCAGCACCCTGTCTGCTTCAGTTCCTTCTCACTGCCTGCTGCTATAGTTGCACCACTCTTAATGGTGTTTCTTCACACTGCCCCTTTTTTCTGTCTTTGAGAACTTCTTGTAAATAGTTTAGTTAGTTGTTTATTCGTAGTACCTTAGGTTGGCTAGTTAGGTTATTTAGCTGTAGTTTCCTGGTGGAATTCCTTCTCCAGGATTTAAACGTAGCACCACAAACACATACAATGGGCAGTTGTGAATAGTGATACCCACACGTTTTTTGTGCCTGTGAGAGGGGCATATTAAGGATAGGTGCTCCTTCTGTACATCCTTTAAGAAAAGGACACTGCTGGCATGGGATTTGAGACTCAAGCAGCACCAATGGAGCAAGCTATGAGGCCTATATCGTCAAAGACGCTACAAGCTCCTTGGCCACCGTTGAAGCCACAGCATTCTGATGTTCCTTGGCAGGACTCAGAGCCTGCCTCTAACAGGAGGGGAGATCATTCCCTTTCCTTGAATCCACCAAGAAAAAGGACCCATAAATTGGACCATAGCCACTCCAGATCTTGAAGAGAGCTGTCGGTAATCTGTGCTGATTGGCACTATGGCTCCTTGGGTACCTGTGAGAGAGCTGGGCCGTTGACCCATTCCCTAGTACCATGACAATATCGCAAGGCTGTACCGTCTACTCTGGCACCGTACATGAATCCATTACCGATGACTTCGGTACCAATGATGACCACATCCCTAGCCTACTGGGCAACGTCAGACCTATTTTCCCTCTCGATCCCAGGTTCTACAATCACACAGGAACACTTAGCAGTCATGACTTTATCAGTAGTTATGGCACCGACACCGTCCTCAGTACTGCACTTGAGCCTAGCTACCCTAATGAGACTAGTGCCAGAACTGGTAATGACCTCAGAACTGGGATCTCTTTCAGGGTGGTACCAAGTGAGAACGTGTTGCCCTGAGCAACCTTTTGTGCATCAACTTCTCTACCAACGTTGAGCCGATGCAGTCAACATATTGGATCTCAGATGAGGCTGGACTGTGGTTGGCTCTGCCAGAAATTACCTACTTCCATTGCTTCTTGGATGACTTTGGGGATTCATCAGGGTCGAGTTTGAGATCTTCATTCACTTTCCCTTCATCCCCTAGATGCTGGTATATGGTTTGATCTGGGGATATGTCTGGTACTGATCACACAGTAGATATAGGGGTACTCAGCCTGCTACTTATTGGCCACTGATGCCATGGAATCCATGGGACACTCCATTCCTTTAGGTCCCAATCTTCAACCCACTCTAGGGTAAGATCACCAAACAAACCTCTGGCACAGCCACCCATGCTGCATAATCAGCTGGAGGATGCTACTTCTGAGCAGGTACAGCCTGACTTAATTGGACAGAGTATAGTACTGAATCAAGAGCAGCCAGCTCCTCCTTGTCACTGGATGATGCCATGGCATCAGACATTTTCTTTCCAGTGCTGGAGGATTTCTGGGCATATCAAGACCGTAGAAAGTTGACCTCAGTGTTTGGTATCCAGGCTGAATTTGTGCAGGAAAACATGCACAAATTAGTGGGAATTCTCCAGTCCTCATACTGGGGAGAGTAGCTCTCCTGTTGTACTTTACAAAACATATTATGCAACCCACTAAGTGTTAGTGAGGTGTAACTTTGTAATTTCTAAAATATAGGTAAATAAGTTTAGGAGTCTTCATGTACAGTACAGTCTTATCTTTTTCAATGTTAGTTCAGAATTGATACTGCAATATCAAAGATAGCTTTTCTCTCAGATGCAGAATAGAATGCATACAGTTTAATTCATACTGCAGTATTTGAAAAATACAAACTTTCAGGTGCTAGGAAATAGCTGTGTAATATATCCCAAATAAGTGCAGTTAAGAAAGTAAGTGTGTGGTATTAAGACTGAGTGACTTCTGAGTCACAGAAATATATTGTATTTAGGAAATATAAGGAATTCTTTTAAGTTCAACTATCTACTTCAGCAGCAGTCATCTCTCAGTAGTGTAGTTAATACCTTGATCTGGATCATAAGACCCAAGTGGCAGATGTCCATGTCTCTGTTGTATCAAGAAAAGGGGGTCAGTTTCTCAATAACAATGAAGTAATTACTAAGGATTGGAAAAAGAGTGAGGAAACTAGGTTAGACTAGATATACATGTTCTCTATTACTACTTATCCTGTATCAATCGCTGTTGCAATTCCTAAAGTTTCAATTTTTTTTTGTGTATATACTTACTTTTCAAGTTGATTCCTGGACAGGTTCAAAATGTTAAATATCTCACAAAATTAATGAGTGAAACTCAAAGCTTTCCAGATAAAGTGAATTTATAATGCAATAAAAGCTCTTGAGAAATCTTTCATTATAAAGAAATTTTCTCCAGGGTTGGATCCTCTGCTCTTCACAGCAGTAACTTATAGATCTTTCTGTGCACCCAGCAGAGCTTAGGTTTCTTTTATTTGCAGGTGTGAGGCTAGAACTGAACGCTCCATCTGCTAGTGCATTTGCTGGACTGATCATTCCCTCTGTGGTGTCTCTGCCTCCATGAGGAAGAGATGGTTTTTTATGTTCTCTGAGAGACATCTTTTAGCAAAGGAGACTTTTCATTTATCTTTTCCAGGAATTCTGCATGTCAGAATGGACAGCAGTTCTTGGAGCGTATTCACATAGCAGGAAAGGTATTTCCTCCAGTGGGGTTCTGTGACTCTTTTTGTCAGTCCTTCAGCTAGTGGCTCAGCTGCTTCCGACTTTGATGCACAGCGGCTTATGAATAATCCAGGGATTCAGCAATTTATAACATCTGTCAATGGTTTGCCTCCTTTCAGGATTACAGGCATACCTCTAGTACAGTCCCTTTCTTCATTTCTCTGTAAAATAACTTGGTCTCTCCTTGGAGACAGCGGCAGAACAATTTTTGAACATCGTCTGCTCTCAAGCAGAACCTGTTGCAGTGAAGTCATTTAGAACTTTTCTGACTTGTCCACTGGCAGGACAAGCCCTGAGACTTGAAGATCTTAAGTCTGATGAATGTAACAGTGATTTTCATAGTAGCAAGTAAAGCTTCAGTAATTCCTAAATTATGTTTTGAAGGCTGCTCATTATGTGGGGCTTGTGGCAAACCTACAATTCAGCTATGAATTTAAAGTAAACAATACAAACCTTTTAAATTAGTTTAACAAAATGCTTGTAAAGATTTATTGAGAGCCGGTAGTCCAAAAAATAGGGAGCAAAAATATGTGGGATTTTTTGTTTAATTTTTAAACTGCTGCTAAACCTATTGGTTCTTATCAGTTTGTTTATGGATTGCTAGACACAATTACTAGTCTTGAAATTATTGACAGCTTCAAAAGTAATCAAAAGAACTTCTTGCCCTGAAAAAGATACAAAATATGTTTTACCAATTATCCTCCAGATTAATACTAAATATATCAATCTTATTTTGGTGGGTTTTTATAGTTCAGTTGATGTACTGCATTCACTTGTAAAGGTCACATTTTTATGTTATGTAAGGCAATAATATAGACCAGTAGTGAGCGTGCAGTTGAGACAGCAGAAGGCACATGCCTACAGAACATCATAGGTCTTTTCCAAATTTAATTTCTTTTATTAAGTTTGTCCCCCTCAGACTAAACACCACATTACTGTACTTTCAGATATATTGTCCCATTAGTCAGAGATTCAAAGGGTAAAATGTTAATTTTAAATTTGTCAACACTTGGTATGCATCTCCACAAAAATTGGTTATTTTATATTTGTTTCATTTTTCTATAGAGAGAAACATAATGGGATTTTGCAGATCACTTCCTTAGTATTTTGACAATGTTATGAAATGTAACACCAAGACTTCTACAATATTAACTTCAGCTAAACATTTCAATACAGTGGGGCATAGATTAGGAAATACAACAATTCTGTATCTGTTTTGGACTATTTAATAATTTAAACTAATAGAGTTCCTTTCAGTTTTCAGTGCTATAAGATTTGAAGTGGTCCACATATAATTTACTCTGTTCAGATTACCAGTGTAAGGAATTAGTTTGCTGTTAAACTGAAACATTTCACCAAAAAAAGGCTTAAACTACCAGCATAATCTGATGTAGGTGTATAATATACATTTATCAGTATGATTTAGAAAAACTTGTCATCTATTTGTTCAGCTACTTATGCTATGTTTTCAAATTTGGTAGTATACAATATCTTTTCTTGCACAATTGTGGTTTAGAATTTTTGCCAACCAGTTCACATTAAGTGAAATTACTCTACTGCTAAAGAAAATATTCTAATCTGATATGAACCCATGTTAAATTGACTAATTTAATAATTTATAAATGGAGTAATAAACTCTGAATTAAAAGCCTATACTCTGATCTGGTTTCTTGAACCAGTCGAGCAAAGTTGTTTATCAGTGTCCCTATATGAGAGAAATACTTATGTAAAATGGAAAAATAACAAGTAGAATTACATTAATTTAATTTAGATTTATTTTAAACTGATATTTTTGGGCTCATTAATTTTTTTTTACTATGTATAAATAGAATATAATCACTTACCAACATTTTTTTAATCCTATTTATTCTTTTAGTCTATGAAGTTACACATCTTAAATGTAGAACCAAATTCTCTAGCAGTTTGCCCTATAAATTTCAGTTGATCTGGAAGATTTGAATAAACTTTAAAAAAGGTATAAGAAGCTGATAATCAGTCATATCCACTTTGCATACAGAATAAACTTTCTCCAAACAAAACATCTATACTTTTTTAAAGCATTATGATTTGTTATTAATTTTTTTTTATAGGATATGTTTTGGAGTTGCAGACAAAATCTCTTTGATGAAATGAAGAAGAAATTTTCACAGGTGACAACTGAAGTCAACTATTTAGAGTGATAACCAAAATACATAATAACAGCATGATACACTAGCTTTTTAACATTAACATGAATTACTTAAATTCTTTGCATGTTTTATGGATTTAAAAAAACTCGTTACATGCAGTCCTAACAATAGAAGCTTTGATATATTTAGTTTCACTGTTTAATTGTATATTGTCCCTTACAAGCATCTAGCATGGCTCTCATAGTTTGGAACTATTTAATTGTTTGGATCGTTTAATTGTTGATTAAAATTTAAAAGCATGGGTTGTAAACACTGACTCAATCACCTAGAATCCTATATCTAACACAATAAATTAGAGACTTGTGGCTCCTAAGTGTTGCCTTTACAGTGTATGCTTTTATAACTTGTCCACAAACTTGAACTACACTGTTTGCTCAACCCAGCCGTCTAAAAGCTTACAGCATAAAGTAATAAGTACTTGTCATCCTGAATAAAATAAAATTTATTTTTATGCACTCTCAAACACCAGTTTGGGATTGATGTGTTTATACTCTGAACTCCCTGAGCCACCACTAGTGCCCTCTGACTCAGGTCCTCTGCAGGAGAACCAACTGTGCTTTGCTAGTTGCAACTTTCAGTCTTCCAATGAACCAAGTGATAGATACATAGTACAGGAGAGAGGGGAAGTTGTGGGATGGAGAACGGCCAAGAGACTGTTCTGTGGGTTATTGAGGAGGGCACAAATGGGAAGGACAAGTTGAGGACTTTCAGCTGGCAAACTGCAAAGTGGAATTAGTAGCTCTACTCCTGACACTCTGCCTGTGATTGGTGATCACTTTTAACCATGTGTTGCAACACCTCCAGAGATGCTAGCACAGCAATTATTGGAGCTCAGTTTATTAGCCTACATTTTTCTAGGTGTTTAACACTATTAATACCATTAGCTGGCTCTTGGTCTTCAGCTTTTCCTACAAGTGGGAGTTAATTGGATTACTGTGTATGCTCCCTGTCCTATTCCATGGAGTCAGAACTCATAAGTGTAGGCCGGGCTGCTTGTACAAAATTGGCCAAGGCCAAAGAAGTCAGGGAGATGAGCCACTCTCTGCTGTCCTCCCTGGCGCAAAGTGAGAGAAAGTTCTGTAACTGCCAGCTTGGTCATTGTGGCAGTCAAGGTTCAGAGTATGGTGCTGAGTACTTAGAGAACATAGTGGATAAAACCCATCCTAAAAACAATCACTACTGAAAATCATTAAATTTGAAGTCATTGTTTTCAACTGTGAACCTTGGAGGGGGGAGGAGGAGGAATGGACAGTGAGGGTTTTTTTTCATGGGATTAAAATAAATCAGTGTTGCTGTACAGTTTGGTCCCATGGTGCTCTATTGTACATGGTGGCCTGTCACTATCCCTTTGGGATTATAGCTAGGCTGGTGAAGCCACATGATCCCTGATGCCTCAAACCACACTGAACCTGCCAGTTAGATGAATATGGCTAGCTGATGCAGTGGATGAAGTGAAAAGAGCTGGGTATCAGAGTAGCATAAATCAGTTGGAGCAGTATTGTCCTCCAGAATAGCAATCCTATTCTGTGTTGTTCTCCTGATACTGCTTTATCTACCACAGTCTATGAAAAGCTGGTATTCTGCTGAATTCCTTTATTCTTTCTGTTGTGTGTCGTTTACATTCCAGCACAGTTGCAGTCTGCTTTCTCCTCCTCGGAGAGTTCAGTCCATAAGACTGGCTTTCTCCAGAAAGGATGAAATGAATGAAGTGTTGCAGATTTGCTGGAAAATATGCCTTCTACCTGTGAAGAGCATGTTTTCATGTTAAGTGTTCCACATTGAAGAATGCATCCAGCATGTCTACAGACTATAGAAATTAAGCTTCCCAGTCTGAGAAAATTCACAATGGAAATTCAACCCACTTAATGTAGAAGTATTGCTTACTCTTTGACACTTTCTATTATAGTGCTTTATTAGTGATGATTTAGAAAGATGCCTCAATCATTATTTGGAGAAGGCTACAAAAATCACATCAGCATTTAAGGTCTCTAGTATCTATATTGGTATTGTGTGATTTCAGGCACTCTGGCTGTTGCTACAAGCCTCCGTCCGTCATATAAGGCTCAGTGGTATAGACCCTGTCCACAGAGAGTACAGCTGTGAAGCTGTTATTTCAGTTGCTTGCATGTCTCTCACTTTCATGTATTACAGTGCCATTTGTGTGGAAATAGAATTATTTATCAGGTCTTGCCTGTAGCTCTCCATCTAGCAGGAAAGGACCATTCTCTAGGAGATGATTTTAAGTCATAGGTTACATTTTCAGCCTGAGTATAATTCTTGTTTACCTGCGATGTCTTCATCCACCAAAAATTGGCAATATCTCAGCATGAACCTGTTTGCCTTTGAGAATAATATGCTTGTTCTGTAGTGGGCAGACATCTGGGCTTCTTGACATGAATTTGCAGGAGGCAAAATCGTGTGCTTTCCACATTACAAAATTCAGAAGACTGGTTACTATGGAGACTTCTTATCCTCTCTACACACCGCTCACTTTGGTATGGTCTGTTTTTTAAATATGATTTGTTCCTTAGTAATCTGGAAGTCCAAAACCTAGAAATAATTTGAGGGGATTAATTTTAGTGTGTCAGTGGATCTTTGGCTTTCCAATTCTTATACAGTAACTGTTGTTGAAACACAACATTGGAAAATGTTCTGTCCTTTGCGCTTTGGGGACTTTGTGACCCCGTTCTCCGTGCAGTTTTCTTGCTCTTCTCTAGTTCAAGAATGTTTTTCTCCTGTTTTATTTGAGATAGAATAAGTTATTCCAGTATTTTTTCCAGAGATAAAATGGTGTGTAGAGCAATATGTACTAGCATCTTTTTAGCCAAGATGATTTACCCATTTCAAGTCATTCAGCATATAATTCCTGACCTAAATCATTTTACAGTGAGTTTTGAAAAGGATTATGTTCTTGAAGGTTCAGAAGTTTTTTAAAGCCAACTCCCAAGATTGTTGTAGGTTGCAAATCTTGTGTTTTACTGTCTTAAGAACCAATAAGGTGGTGAGCCACTTTTCTTGATTTGGTTTTTTTCTCTCGTCTCTTGGCTGGAACTTCGGGATGGCTGTTTTAGGCAATTATTTCTCTACCCCTTGACTTCCCAAAAACAAACAAACAAAGCCTTCTCATTCCTTGTTAACAGGATTTCTGCTATATAGATTCCGTAAAGCAGGTTTAGTATTATAAGGAAGAAATAAAGCAGAATTGTGAAGCCAGTTATGTGGATCATTTACTACTAAACCATTGTGTATATGTTTTTATATAATAGGTTTTTTTTAATTTAAAAATGAAAGAGCAAGACCACTGCAGATACAAGTTTGCTTATGATAGTTGAGTCCCAATTTTTATTAATGTTGCGTGCCCTATTTATTTTATTTTAATAATAAAAAACATGTCAGACTGTGTTTTGTACATTGCAGAACTTAATTATGCAGGGATAAATGTACCTGAACTACAACCTTGATAACTTTCACTTTGCTACTGAACACATCTGGTAATTTACATTTTTCAGCGAAGGTTTAGTAGAACTGTTGAGTTCTCATATTCATTTGTTATTTTTACAAAGCATACTATGTAAAATTACTATGCTGTAAGGTTAAACCTAAACTACACTGATTAAATGAGCAAAGTACACTTGATACAGTCTCCTTTCTTTTATTGTTTGCTTTCTAATTGTAAAATTCAATTTTTCTTGAAACATATTTAATTTCTAGTACTTTAAAACTCTGATTTTTGTGTGTTTCTGATTGACTGATTTTCTAAAATATGTAAAAACATACATACATAAATGTGAAAAGACTAGTTAGGATATCTTTAGGAGTTTCTATAACATAAAAGCTCTACCATAATTTAGCTAGCATAAGAACTGAAATTACAGAAGAACCTTATCTAGCACGTGCCATGGCATTTAACATTGACTTTATTCTTTCCATGCTTCTAAAATAAAAAATTTAGATTTAAATTTGCAAAGTGTAGCAAAATTTTATTTGTTGTTAAATTGTTAAGGTGTTGTTACCTTAGAGATACGGGAATTTTTTTTTTAAATCTCTCCTTTTAAGCTACTGAATAAATTGCCTGCTCTGATTTCAGATAGAAAGCGCTGCTGATGAACCCAGAGTGCTGTGTATAATACAAGATATTACCAATTCTAAGACTGTGAATGAACGTATCACTTTAAACCTGCCAGCTTCCACTCCACTGAGAAGGCTATTTGAAGATGTGGCCTCCAAAGTGGGCTATGTTAATGGAACTTTTGATTTAGTTTGGGGAAATGGAGTCAATGTCACAGATACGGTAATGGCAAAAAAAAAAACATTTTAAATATTTTAAGGAAAAATATTAGGTGATAAAATGAACCTTTGTAAAAGTTTGTTTTGTAGAACAGTAGTTGTACAAAGTTTTCAAATATTTCCCTTGTATCTAGTTCCTATAGTGATCTAAGACCTGGGAAAATTTGTAATTAATCACAACCAAGCAAGTTAATGATGTTACTAGACTTAAATCTGAATTTCTTTGTGTTTTTGTTGATTTAGTTTAGACTATTTTGTACTGTCAAGTGTATTCTAGAATGAATAGTTACTGAACAACTAATTGACAAGTTCTTAATATTGTTTCTACATGCTAGAATTGCTTGTATTTCAGTAGATGCATGCAAGTTATAGCACACTTGGAACTACTGTCACCAGGTGTATAAAAATGATTGTATTTGATCCATTGTATTTCTGAATCAGTCCTATAGACTAATGGTTCAGCTCCTGAATAAACTGACCAATTTGTAAATATTTATTTATTAACTATTTTGATTAGGATTTGATTTATGCACTGGTTTCTCTTGAAGGTAGTTCTTTCTGAACTCCTAAGTTTGATACTAAAAGCTCCTTATTTCATAGATGGCAAGGCTATTTTCTTTTTCACTGTAGTATGATAGGTTATTTGAAGCGAGAGAGAGAGAGAGAGAGCTTATTGAACTTGTTTACAAAATCTTTGATTACATATAAATGTGTCTGATGTTTTGTTCTTACAGACTCCTTTGGAACAAACCAGTGATAAATCTATTCTTGATGCTGGTTTTGAGGTAGGGAAGAAAAATTTTCTACATTTGACAGATAAAGACGGTGAACAGCCTCATATAATGACGGTAAGCCAAAATTGATATATTCACCACGTTTATATTCCTTTCAAGCTTTACCAGAGGGAAAATGTGTCTGCCTCATTCTTATGACAGGATTACATTATGGTTCTTTTTCTAGCCCTGTATGTCATACTAAGTCTCTCAAAAAAAACTTTGACAATGCAACTCAATTACTTGTATTACCTGTTTGTGTATTAGAAGTAAAAATACCAGTGATAAAAAATAGTATTAGTTATTTTCTGTTACTGCTTGATAAACTTTGTTTATTTAAAGACAGTTCTTAACAGAATGGACTTAATAGTATCCCACTAAGTGTAAGATAGTTCTGCATACCACATAGGATCTTTAGCAGCAAAGGTGTAGCTACAACGTCAGTTTTGTAGGCTTGCATTTTTATTTATTTAAAAAAAAAAACAGATTAAACACAATAAAGGTTTTTACAATAAATTGTGGACTGCCACAAAAATATTTGAAAGTTCCTGCTGAGTGAATTTTAGAATTCAAGGAAGTGAAAATAGCAATGGTTTATGTGAGCCAGGCATTGGGTAGGCTAGCTACACAAAAGATTTAATATGCTGCTCTGTCAGCGTTTCCTCATCCTGACCTGCTGAGGCTTTCTTGAGCAGATTGTCTTTTATGCCAAATTGGTTTTATAGTATGAACAAATATGTTCGGGATAAGACCCTCAAACTTGCTCTTTTGTGACCAAAGTCAGAATTTGAATCCAGACTGGACAGTTTTTGTTTTGGAGGGAAATGGGATGGTGGAGTGTCCAACAAATTACTGCTGGCTCTTAAATTGTTTTTGTGTTTAAGTATACATGTGTCCGAAACGTTGGATTGCTGCATTTAAAAAACAGGAATAAAAATTGTATGAAGATTGATTAAAGGGTTACCAACAGCTACATATAATAACTTCCAGTGATTTGAGTTTAACAGTTAAACCACAGAAATGAAATGTGACTTAAATCACTACCATACAGGCAGTTAAGTGCTCTTACTGGAACTGTCATCCTTATTCCACCGTGAGCCTATGTTATGATGGGGATCTCTGAATAGGGAGAATTGGTAGCAAACACCTATATTTAGGTTGCCTGATGCTGTCTACTATACAAGATTCTTGCAGACTTATTTTTTCAGAAACTCTGATGTCTCAGTTGTTTCCAACTAGCTTTTGAAATTCAGCAAGGGGAAAGACCTCTTTCTAGGGACTTGTTTCACATAAAATTTAGTTTTGTTTTTGTTGAGACAAACTGTTAAAAGTAACTATTTCCCTACTGTCATTTGTGTTCATCAGGAAAATTTCTGGCAGTATGTTAGAATAAAAAAACTTAACTCTACTCTGGGGGCTCCACACATGGAACAGGAGCCAGTCTCAAAGCTCCCTTGGTAGAAGTGTTTGCTGCGGTACTACAGGTTCAGGGTTCAAATGTATGTATGATAGGGAGATTGTTACAGTTGTGCATAATATAATTTGTTTTAGCTCTTTCCTAAAAAAAAAAAACCAAAATAACAAAATCCACATATTTAACCCTGACAATTGCATACAGAAATGTAGTAACATTTTTTATTTGCAAAACTACTTTAGTTGGCAAAATCAAATACTTGAATGTTAGGAAATGCCTGATTTATGATTGCCTGTGCAACCTTAATTTTTTCCCCCTTGTATGCGTATGCATTACAATAATCCTTAATTACAAAGTCATATACTGTTGTTTCCACAGGACACTTGCCTCAGTCGGTGTACAGGATGGACTCACAAGGGGACAGAACTAAGGTTACAAGGGCAACTGTAAATCAGGCATTTCATAAACTTTGAGTGTTTGACTTTACAACCTAACTGATCTTTTAACATAGGCTCTTTTGTATGAGATATATATTAGCTGAGTTTTAACTTCTTTTGTAAAAGTTAGTTGGGTTAAGTAAATTAATTTTTACATAAAAATCAATGTATTCATATTTTAGGAATTTGGTACGACAGATGATGGTAATCAAGAGAGGTTTATAGGTCCTCTACCAAGAGAAGGCTCTGTTGGTTGTACCAATGATTATGTCTGTCAAAACTACTCGTACTCTTCTATCCTGAGTAAATCAGAGACAGGTATGGTGTTTTGTCCCACTTTGTTTTAACCTGTTTAATAAAGGCAACACTAAGTGTTAGTTAATTTAAAATAATATTAAAACTCTTCTTAAGTAAGCAGGATCTTAATTTATTTTGAAAAGGAAAGAGCTATTTATTTTAAACGCATTAAACTGTTAGAATATTTTTTTATCTACTGTTAGTTCTTACCGGAACTGTCCTTGGGAAAGGGACAAAAGTATCCCCTTCTTGGTCTATAATAGGATTGCAATGTATGTGAAGAAATGTTCCTTCAAAAGCAGGTTTTTTTAGTGGGTGGTTGGGGAGGGGATTGCTTGGTGCCAGTGTGTTTTTTAAAGTTTTAATCCACAACTACTGTTGAATTTCTTGTTGTTCCCAACACGCCACCTTCCCTAGACCCCAATTTATAATTTGGTTTTGACAGTACTATTTGTGGGATTATAGTACATCTGTTCCCTCTTTCTCATGCATTTGTGTTTTCAGCTGGTAGTGTAAATCATGCTATAAATGCAAATGGTAATCGTATGTTGTCCTTTTATAGGCTATATCTGAAACTTTTCTTGTGACTTCACTGAGATCAAGTGGTATGATAAGGCTGCAGTAAACAGACCTTCTTTTCTCATTAGTAGTCCGAATTTAGGACTGTTATTGACCTCTGGTGTTGAATACCATAAGACTGATAGGATGTAAACATTCATGTTATGGCAGTCCTGCTGGTCCAGATTTTTTTTTATGTGAGGTTAAGAAATTGTGCTAACTGATGTCAAATGTCTTTTTTACAAATACAGTTGTGGTAGCTAAATATACGGTAAGAGAACAAATACAATATAATGCGCGTATCCCAATTTTGAACTCCTTTCACAAAAACTCCTGTTCATTGCAAAGGTTGGTTGCCTTTTGTATTATGAGAAGGGAACTGTACCCAAGTATTCCTTTACACTTAAAGCTGCAGAATACAGAATTAAATGTCATAAAAGCAAATGTCCAAATTCATTTCTCTGTCACTGTATGCAGCAATATATTGAATTTTTACTTTGTCCCATATATGTTACATGGTTTGGAGAGAACTGGCCTTAATGCCACTTCAGATGGTTTTTAATTTAGGCAAACGTTTCACTCCCCATCTCCCTTGAAACTAATTAAACTTGTTACTGAATTTAGTAGTAGTTTGTAGCTATTTTTTATGCGGTGGGGAGAGAGGAGATGAGTAACTTTAAACATCTTAGAGAGGGACAATAAAGGCTATTGATTTGTTATTAATCAGCACAAAGTGCTTTTCAGATGATGGCTTAAGGCAGGGTTGGCCAACCTCTGGCTCCAGAGCCACATGCAGCCCTTCAGAGGTTAATGTGCGGCTCCTTGTATAGGCACCAACTCGGGCCGGAGCCACGGGCAACTTTCCAGTGTGCTGGGGGGGATGCTTACTGCTCAACCCTTGGCTCTGCCATGGGCCCTGCCCCCACTTCGCCCCTTCCTCCAAGGCCATGTCCCTTCCCGCCCCCTCCCTTGAGTCTGCCACACCCTTGCTCCTCCCACTCCCCCTCAGAACCTCCTGTACACTGTGGGAGGCATGGGGAGGGAGTGAGAGGTGCTGATCAATGGGGCTGCCAGCAGGTGTGGGGGGAGCTGATGTGGGCTGCTGATGCATTACTGTGGCTCTTTGGCAGTGTACATTGATAAATTCTGGCTCCTTCTCGGGCGCAGGTTGGCCATCCCTAGCTTAGGGAGTGATTACTACGGTTAAAGTTGCTATTTTGCTTTTAATTACACCAAATTGTGGACTGTTTTCAGTCTCAAGTGTAAATTACCTTCTTGATGGAAATCATTTAAAAAAAAAATTAGGTTATAGCTTCACATGTGCCCACGTAAGTAGTACCTAGTAAACCTTGAACATTTAGTTTAATATTAATGAATGATCTTTTACAATCTCATTAAAATATACTCATGTGGTTCAAGGAAATTTTGAGGAGTTGAATGCCAAATGACTTTTTTACTGTACATCTTTAATACTGTCCCAGATTGAGCAATAATTAGTACAACAATTCTTGTCATGTCTTCACTTTTTTATGGTGAAAAATGTGGTGTTTTAATGACAGTACCTGCATGTTGGTGATGGTAATGTTGCTTCTATAATCATTGTTTCTTGTCAGTTACATATTAGTTTTCTTTTGACAGGTATGGAAACTGTTCTGTGTTTCCAACCCAAACTCTTGTTTGTATATTTTTTAGGCTATGTGGGATTAGTAAATCAAGCAATGACTTGCTATTTGAACAGCCTATTGCAAACACTTTTCATGACTCCTGAATTTAGAAATGCATTATACAAGTAAGTATTTGTTTTATATAAACAAGATTGTATCATTAATATTGACATCTTAGAAAACTAATGTAATAGACTTCTGTCCTGCCATAGATATGCAGGCATGGCATGTTAATTTCTTTCATGTTACCTCTCTTGTATGGAAATGCGAATGCATCTAAACTGCAGTGGCTATTTTAGGTGTGCAGGGAGTGCAGTTGTTTCCAAGGTGGGTAAACATAAGGAGCAGGGGTTGTGAGGAGAACAAGGAAGGAACTTGCCTCAAGAACAAATTTCTTCTCCTTTTTTTATTCTAGATCAGGTTCAGTTACTTGGCTACCTAGAATTTTAACCATGAGGTGAACCTACAGCTGTTCTCCGTTCGCCCTTGTTGTACTCTCCCTATGCACGTAAAGCCAACAACACGTTTTCTTAAGTTACATCTACAATCACCTTATTTCCAAATAAAACCCCTTGCTCTTTTAAGTAGTGACTTTTGTGCCCAGGAGGAATCTTTCTTGGCAACTGGCCTATAACTGTGGAATGTGGCTCAAGAAGAAATCAGAGTGACCAAGAACCTCTACGTCTTCAAGTCAAAATAAAATAAAAAGTCTTCAGCTTCCCTCCAATAACTTGAGCAAAATCACATGTTTAAGAACAAACACCCCAATAAGCCCTAAAATTCTAAGGAAATGAGGGCAACACAGGGATCTTCTTGTGTCACTTTAATTTGTAAAGTGTTTGGATACCATAATGATGGCTGCAGTATAAGATCCTATATAGATAATGTCTACACATTTTTGCCATTAAATGACACTTAAGATGTTTGTTTGTCGTGGGTAATTTTGATGTAAGCATCCATCTGTGACACAGTAAAATTTGTTTTATGATCATGCTTTCCCCCCTAAATGGAATGAATGGTTTCTTTGCATGGAATTGTTTGATCTTCTCTGGCACATTATGTACCACACGGTGAGCCCTGGGCTAGGATGGTTTTCTGCTGTGGTTAATGGACATCAAAGGTACAAAACAATTTCTCCAAATGTAGATGGAAAAACCTGTTAAATAACAATAGTAGATCTTGTCTAAAGGTCTAGTACACCTATAGCCAAATCAGGCATGCTTAAGTCTGTCTAGTTTTTCTTGTAGTGTAGATGAGTCCTAAGCATAAAAGTACATAGGATTAAGATGATAAAGTTGTCATTCATCTGCTCTTTGCAAAATAGGTTTTTAGCTTTCTTCTAATCCTGTATGTGTCTTCATTTATATTGAAATATTTTTAAAACATTGAAATTATCAATATTTGATAACATCCAAATGCCTAATAGTGAATGTTAAAATCTTTTAAAAAGAATGTATAAACATTTTACAATCATTACATTCATAATGGAAGCTTTTTAAAAAATGGCCTGAATACCATAAATGTTAAATTTGCACTTCATTTGGCTTGAAACAGTTTCAAAAACTGAAACACTTGTATGTTTAAAAAGAATAAATATGTAAAAGATGGACTAGTGCATGGCTTTTGCACATTTCAGATCAAAAGTAACTGCAGCCAAATTTAGTTTAGTATTAAAAAGCAATCATGATAGTGTTGTCACAGAGGAGAGATTATTCAGCAAATGTGCAAAAGTTGTTGTAAAGCAGAGATATGCACGTTATAATTTGAGTATATGCTATATCTGATGTGCTTTGCAAGTTTAAACTAATATAGAACTATAGCTTTTGACGTATGAATATCCAGGTGCATTGCTTACAAACTGTGTGGCAAAGCTTTCCAACAAAGAATCATAGAAATGCAGGACTGGAAAGTCATCAAGGTCCATTCCACTCTCCTCCCCAACCCACCCCAAATCCCTTGAGGTCATCAATCCATCCCCGTGTACTGAGGCAGGACCAAGTATACGTAGACCATCCCTGATGGTGTTTGTCTAACGTGTCTTAAAAGCCTCCACAGTCATTGATTTCACAACCTCCCTTAGTAATCTGTTTAAGTACTTAACTATCCTTTATAGTTCAAAAATTTGTCCAGTAGCTAACATCTGTCTTGCTGCAAATTAGGCCTATTACTTCCTTTCCTACCTTCAGTTGACATTGAGAACAATCAATCACCATCCTCTTTATTACAGCCCTTAACACATCCTTTTCTGCACTACTACTGCCCAACCAGTTATTCCCCATTTTTTATTTGTGCATTTGATTTTTTCCTTCCTGAATGTATTACACTTGTCTTTAATGAATTTCATCATGTAGATTTCAGGCCAGTTCTCCAATTAATCAAGGTCATTTTGAATTCTAATCCTGTCCTCCAGACTGCTTGCAACACCTCCCAACTTGGTGTTATCTGCAGATATTATAAGCATACTCATCACTCTAATGTCCAAGTGAATAGTTATAGACCTGTGCAGGACCCATTAGAGAGAGATCCTCCTAGTCTGACAGCAAACTACTAATAACTACTCTTTGAGTATGGTTTTTCATCGAATTGTCCACCCACTTCATAATTTCCTTTTGAATACATTTTTGTGGTTTGCTTTCAAGAAGATCATGTGGGATTGTCAAAAACTTTACTAAAATGAAGATAAATCATATCTACTGCTTCCCCCTATCCTCTAAGCCAGTAACCCTGTCAAAGGAGGAAATTAGGTTGTTTTTGCATGATTTGTTCTTGAAAATCCATGTTGGCTATTGTTTTATCACCCTGTTATCATCTAGGTGCTTACAAATTGATTGTAATCATCTAGCTTTTTAAAAAAAATCACCCAAACCTTATGTTGAATATTGTCTATAAAAGTTGTATGCCTAAGTGTTGCTTGTGTCCATAATAGAAGCAATTAAATCAGATTCTGAAGTGATTGACACTATTTTGGCACAGTTGTAAACTGTGGTTAGGTTTTTTTGACTGCTGAGTGATTTATGAAACCAGGAGAAAATTTTGATTCTCAGTAAGCGAAGTCAAACAGAGTTAACTCCTACAATTTAGCAAACATTTAAGGGCAATATAATTTCTCTGAACTTAAATGCTATTTTGTGAAATAAATTGCTTTAGAAGTATTACTCAAATATTTTATTTGTTAATAGATGGGAATTTGAAGAATCTGAAGACGGTGCTGTGACGAGCATCCCTTACCAGCTTCAAAGACTGTTTGTTTTATTGCAGACCAGCAAAAAGAGAGCAATTGAAACAACAGATGTTACACGGAGCTTTGGATGGGATAGTAGTGAGGGTAATATTTGATGTTGGATTTTATTATGTGGAAAATTTAGAATAATTTTAATAGCTATTGTTTTCTGGCTAGTGCTCATTCCAAGGACACACATAAGGGCACTAAACTGATAGTGGTGGTGTAAAAAGACCTCTGTTCATACAATTTTAAAGAAGAACCTAAAACCAAGTTTCAATAGAGTAGTTTAAATGGACACTTTGTTTCTAAAACTGCTTTTTGTTTTATTTAATGTGAGGCCAGTGAATGAAAATTCTTCTTGAATTTTTATTGTCAGAATCCACAGAGTGAATTCAAACTTTTAAATAAGCATTTCAGATCATTGGAAAGATAATTTCTAGCTGCTTTAAAAAAAAATGATTGGGGGGGAATCAAACTTAAAACTACATAAAAATGAGAAACTTCTAAGCAAAACTGCAACATTAAGTATCTATTTCTTGCAAAAATCTTTAAGCTGGAATTAAAGTTGTAAATATCAGTTGTTTAATGGAAAACCTCTATAAAAGATGATGTAGCTGTCTCAGAAAACAAAAATCAACCTAGAAATGCAAAGGTTACACTTAAACAGAAAATAATACAGAAAATTCTAAACACATTAAATTTGGGGACGCACAGTTGGTCGTTTGGACAATGTAATTCTGCCCTATGCCCTGCTGATCCTTTGCACTTGCCCTGCCATGATATGAGATGAGACTTTATATGCCTTAAACTTTCTGGGGGAAAAACCTAGGTGGATTTGTTTTAGTTTTGGGGAAGTGTGGGTGAGGTGTGTCAGAATCAGGCTTATAATGGAAAACTATCTTAAACTGTAACAATGCAGACAAGCACCTCAATATTGTTTACATGTATATTCATACTTGTATGAGTATATGATCAAAACTTATCCTAATATATATACATGTACATCTTTCACAAGATGTATGCTAATTTTCCTCATTTTATGATTTTAGAATAACTTAAGCCCTACAGGGGAAGTTTTTACAGTAATCATATTTTAGGCATAGAACTTTGACAGTACCCTCAAAACTAAATGATTTCTTTTAAACAATATATATAATCTACAACTGTGCTACTGAAAATATTAGAAGGGTGTGACTTTTTTCTTGTTTTCACTGAATGAGATTAATTTTACTTTGTACTAGCATGGCAGCAGCATGATGTACAGGAGCTTTGTAGAGTCATGTTTGATGCGTTGGAACAGAAGTGGAAGCAAACAGAGCAGGTAATATACCATAAAACTTCATCTTTCAGGGAAAGAATGTTGGAGGAATGTTTAATTTTGTCTTCTAAATGTAGTCATGTGGTAACTGTTTTGCAAGACAATTGAAAAGCTGCCACTGTCTTTTGTCTGAGGCAGTGGTTGACTTACTGGATGCTTGTGTGATTTATTTTTTGAGATTGATTTACAGATTTTATTCTTTTCATTAAAGTTGTGTGTGTAAAGGTCTAAGTCCTGGTCACAGTGAGCTGGATCCTCATTTTTGATGTGCACTGCAGAAGGCCAGCATAGCTGGCCAGTTGAGAGTTTCCCCACCATGGAGGAAAATCCTAGGTACCCGTTAGCCAACATAGATGGCTCTATGCAGCTTCCCTTTCCCTGCTCTAGAGAAAACAGGAATGGCCATGGCCAGAGGACTGCTGCATACTATGGATATCCAGATAGTGTACTCGTCCCTTCAAGGCAATCATTAGTGGGGAATTGCAAACGATTCCTTTGTAGTACCTTCCCCTGACCAGCCACCAGCATTTTTTGAACTCAGATGAGGGCTGAAATAATATAATTGTGATTAAGTAATAAGAAATAATGTTATAAAATAATGTTTACTTTAGAGCACTGCTTTATATGTAGAAAGCAGGAACCACCATGATAAGAGTGCTCTAAAGTAAACATAAAGTAGAAAACAGGAACCATCAGGACATTTTATTGCCCAGTAGCGTTTGTAATTATAAAATGTATATTTTTCACGTTTAATATATAACTGCGATCTCTCCCTCTTCAATTAAGTGTAAGGAAAAAGGGATGTCAGTGTAAAACTAAAGAAAGGGAATACTTTGTTTTAACCTTTTTTAGATGTTTCAGACTATGCCAAAATAAATCTCTCCATTTGTTTTAGGCTGATCTCATAAATCAACTGTATCAAGGCAAACTGAAGGACTATGTAAGATGTCTAGAATGCGGCTATGAGGGCTGGAGAATTGACACTTACCTGGATATTCCATTGGTCATCAGACCTTATGGCTCCAACCAGGCATTTGCTAGCGTGGTGTGTACTCTTTTGCTGACAGCTAGTACATCCATACACACATAGAATACATAATGCGACAGTGGTATAATTTCTTACATGGTAAGTATCATCCTAGATACTCCATCTTGGGGTGTTCGTCTTTGTGCAGTGAACCAGCTAGCAAGTTCTAGAAGATTTTTTTTTAACCCTTCAATGAGTCCTACTGGTGCATGTATAAGGGGAGGGGAAATGCAATTATTCTGCCTTGAGGTTACAATAATTCATTATTTTCTTTCTGATAGACTTTTCAGTATTTGCCCTAGGTATCTCTTGTGAAATCACTGATGTTCTTTTGATTGACTGGGTTTTTTTTATTAGCTCTTCTGTTAGATTTTTGTTAGCTCTGTTGGAAGGGTTAGTGAAAGAACAGGACAGCTAGCTAGTGAATTTTGGTTTCTAGTTTGTCTCTGTTGGTTTTTATAACTTAAGAGTTTAAAAATAACACATCCCTTATTCATTTGGTGAGGATTCTGTAATTCTAATGATAAAAATTCCATTATGCCTCTATTTTCTTTATTAATACTTTTGCACTGGCATTAGTGATGTTGGCAAACGTATAAAATGTAGGGAATAATTTTTAATCACCTGCTTTCCACAAGAAAAGTAATTTGCGTACTGTTTCATACCACCGTTGTGGTTTTAAAAATAAATATTTGATGGAATTATTAAAAATGGGAGATAAGTCAAAGAATTCAGAATTTAAATATTTTAAAGCAAGGCAAATATTGGGGTTATAAACTGCTTTATATTTTATTTATTAAATTTCTTTTTAAATGTTAATGTTCTCCCTTGTATTTAGTGAGTTGACACTGTTGTAAAACGTTAGCAGTTCTTTTGTTAAGAAATTGAAAGAATTATTTTATCTCCAGGTTAACTACCAGTGTAGCTTCAGTTACATAGGGCACTTGATATTTTAAAGCTTTGGATACCGATCTTCAAGGTAATAACAAGGATAGGAGACAATCATCATATAACTTTACTCCCACCCTTTTTTTTTTTTTTTTTTTTTTAAAGAAAATTTTCTGAGTGCCTCTCAGCATTTTTCCAAATTTTATGGAGCTTCTTACACCAACTGGAGGTTCATTTGAAATTGCAGTTTCAAGCTGTTGCAGACATTGGTGTGTTAAATGGATTTCTCCTTCATTGTTTTTTTAAACTGTATTTCAGGAAAATTTCAATAATAAAACAAACAAGGAATTTTGCCTTTTTTTTGCTTTTTTTATTGATACAGTGAATAGAGACTTATAATATATATAATCTATTTAGAAAGTTCTTGTATATGTATATATTTATTTATATTTTTGTGTATACACAATTTTTAATAATTCCATTAATCACTGATTACTCTTGAGTGGTGTACTTATGTCTCAAATTATTCTGGAATTATTTTCTTTGATAGGGAAGAAGTCTGCTACAGAATATTATGGGAAAATTAAAATATTTGTGTCTATATAAATAAAAAAACCAAATATACAGGAAGCTTCAACACTTAAGTACTTAATGATACATATTCAGATTAGTTTAAATTACAGTTGATATTTCACAGCATTTGCTGAATATCAGTATCAATTATGCAATGAGGCAAACTAGTTTTAAGCTTTTGTGTTGAGGTAGTTACATGGTTGCAGTTTGTGTTTACGCTCCATTTATTTGAGCTATTTTATAATTATGCGTACTTTTGACTATGCAGTTGATTCTCCTCCCTGTATTTGTCTTGTCTGTAGCAGATGTTTTAGCTTTGTAGTCTTCAACAGTGGGGAGATATGGAGGATACTGGCTTTTGGAGAAAGGAAAAATCGCCTGTTTCTAAATGGAATTCTCTGAAGGTAGTATCCTCCATTGATCCACAGATGATGATGGTTCAGTAGGTTTAGGTAAAAGGCAATGAGAGGGAGAGGGAGAGAAAGAGAGGTTCACACATGCGCTAATAGGGCTTGTGGAAGGGAATGTAAAACCTTTTAGACCTTGCTAGTCAGCTCCTGAGGGAACTTGCAGCAGGCGACACTACCCAAGATAGGGGATCTAAGGAGGATACTACCTTCAAAGAACTCTAGTTAGAGGTAAGTGATTTTCCATTACTTTTGAAAGACGGAGACAGTGGATGTACAAGATATAAATAAGGTTATTATATAGTATGTCAAGTAAAGTTTATTATGCCACTGTTTGCTATAGTATACTGCATAAAAGGTTTAAACGGGAAATTTTGTGTGTTAAATTTTTGTGAAATAGAATATTGGAGAACTTCCAAGAGTTACAAATAATTACACTTCCTTTTTACCTTCTTTTCTAATCAAAATAGAATTTAAAACTATTCTAAATTTTCTGGTTTCAGAGTAGCAGCCGTGTTAGTCTGTATTCGCAAAAAGAAAAGGAGTACTTGTGGCACCTTAGAGACTAACAAATTTATTAGAGCATAAGCTTTCGTGAGCTACAGCTCACTTCATCGGATGCTAAATTTTCTGTCTTCAATTCGATATGTTTTAAGGTTTGCACTTTGAAGAAACCTTATTTACTTTTCTGATATTATTTTTTCTTTCTTTGATTCATTTCATGTAGTATAGCTTTACATTATTAATGCATGTCCAGGGGACTAGGGCTTTGTTAGCATACGCTCCAAGGCCATGTAAATCCGGTTAATAACTTTTCATTGTTCAAGGGCTTAATTTTAGAAAAAGCATATACATATAATTTATAAGGAATTTACCTAGATCAGAGACCTCAATAACTAGTTGTGTTGCGATATAGGCCTGATGGTTATCTGGCTTGTGATTTAAATCCTACAGAAAATTATAGACGGACAATGGAAAACATAAAGTTGCCTATATTAGAATATTCAAGTTTAGAAGTGTATTCTCTGTTGATGCAAATGGCTATATGGACAACAGCACTAGACAGTGAATTTATGTGGCTATCTATAGAACAGTATAGAGCTGTGTTTCTCAACCTGGGGTTGCAGGATGGGTTTAGGGGGGTCGCAAGCAGGGCTGGCGTTAAGGGATAGGAAGCAGGGCAGTTGCCTGGGGCCTCATGCCATAGGAGTCCCCCGCCAGCTAATTTACATGTTTCAGCCCTGAAGCCTCCCGCTTAAAGTAGGGGGTCAGAATTTTTTGTAATGGGGGTGTGTGTCACAATTGTTTTAAGTCTAAAGGGGGTTGCCAGTACAAAAAGGTTGAGAAACACTGGTATAGAGGAACCAAAAGAAGATTTGTTGTTGAGGCTGAACTATTGTCTCAGCCCTAGCAGTGGCACACTTGGAGTAGGGCATTAGATAAAGATTGTCCATGCTGCTTTCCCAGCAGACCTAGTCCTGATGAGTATTGAGCATCCTTTGATTTTAGTGGGAGTTGTAGGTGTTGAACACTCTTGGATCTTGACTCCTCTTTAGAGACTGCAAACAACTATATTGTGATGTTGGCATCCGTCTAAAGAAAATGTATTCAGACCATCTCATTTAATATAAGCATAAACAGCTATCCAGTTTTAATGACATTGCCATTACGGACCTGACTTGGATATTAAGCAATGATCTGTAAATAAAAGGATAAGTATCCCAATACCCATCCTCTGAGCTTTCCAGTTTGCTTTCCATTATATCTTTTGGTTAGCAAACCTCTTGGTTTTTTTTTTGTTTTTTTTTGTTGCTAGTGTAATTTAGGACATTAATTAGCCAAATGGAATTTTTATTGATTTTTAGATTAATGAAATCATACCTATATACACTGATTGGCTTTCCCCTCAGACTTATATTTGTAGCTCATTTAACTGTTTATAAAAATTCTACTTCTCATATTCATAGAGCTAAACAAATATTTACAGTAATCTTATATCAGTGGCTATCAGATACAGTAGATATACCATAATGACATTTTGTGACAAATGGAAGCTTATTCAAAGTGCCTTTCTATCTCAGGCAATGATGAGTGGACTATTTATTTCAATACGTTAGTGTGAAGTACTATGATATTCAGCACCATAAAAGAACAAACAGTGATAGCTTGGGATAAAATAGACTACTTGAAAACTTTAAAATATTTTGGTTTTCTTGATATATTAACTTATGGTGTGTATGGTATCAATTTTTTTAAAATGTTTAAAATGTGTAATAGCTATCAGACTGGATAATATTTCTAATTATAATTAATTATAATAAAAATAATTGTCTTGCTCTAAAAAGTACAGTTACTGAAAATAGGGGTCATATGATGCCACTCACGCAGTGAACCACACAGAACCAACATGGTACCAATAGTTAATTTTGTGAGTAAGTGAATTATAACTGAATAAGAGAGGAGACTGGTCAATACAATAATAGTTGGAGTAGAGAATATTTATACTAATCATCAGAGGTAATTTTGATATAAAGACTACATAGTGGAAAATTGGAGGAGAGATGGAAAACTTAGTATTATACATACAGTACATCAAGAGTGCTTGCATATGATACAAGTTGGAAACATGTATATAATAATAGTGAAGTTATTAAATTTCAATAAACCATAGGTTTAAGTGCATCTCACTATTTATTCCTGTGGTAAGCAATGAAATCATTAACAAGAATACATTACCGTTCATGATATTTCATTCAACTTTTGGAGGTTCATAGGAGCATCACCTGTTTTCTTCATAACATAAATATATTCTAGTATGGTTCCTTGTTGACTTGCACATCATACCGAGTCTACATAAACTTTACATAACCACTTATGTCCATCATTCACACATCATATGTTTGTTGAATGAATTGCAACATTTTTCTTTTATATTCTGAATATATTTTAGAGACTGTTGCTTGTCTCCTATGTAACAAATGGCAATTATTAGAATAAAATAATTAGTACCACAGAAAGATTTGTAGTAGCTTATGGAAAGATTTGGTAAGATTCCTGGCTGGCATTTATTCCATAAGCAGTACCTCCATTGGCCATGTTTTTGTTGTCTTCTAAGTTTGGTATTCAGCATGCTAGCTGTTGACTTGCTTTGCTTTCATTTAATTTGTTCTGAATTGTTAAATTGTTAGCCAGTCCAAAAACCCCACTGTCAAAACACAGTAATCCCTTTTGGACTTATAGTTTATTTACCACCTACTTATTTTTATCTGCTATATTTTTTATATAACTTCCTGCATTTTGTAAATCTCCCAATTTAACATTTTGTTGCCTTTAGATTAACGGCATTCTGCAGTATTTAGGAAGTAAATATATAGACAGTTTACTTCAGGTTCACTGAAAAGTTTTGACATGTCTGAAGAGCCTTCCTGCTTCAGAGTTGTGATTCTATTAGGGGTGTTAAGAGGTGATTAATTTTTTTCCTTTTTCTATTTGGGTACAAAAACAGTGAAGGATGGTGATAACTAACTTTCTCTGTGCAATCTCTTTGTGAAATTTGGCACATTTCTCATTTGTGAGACATGGTCTGGAGAACAGTCCTTTTGTAAAGAGTCTCTCTTCTGTTACAATAATAAGAAAATTTTTGTTCATATGGAAAAAGCAGGGCTATAAAATCTTTGTTTTGTTATTTGTTCTTAGTGCTTCCCTGAATTCTCAGAAAAGAAATGGAGGGAGAAGGGATGAATTGGAGGCTTTTTGAAGACCTTCCCATATCCTTGATCTCCTCCCAAAATGGGATCCATCAAACAACATGATTTAGATAGTAATCTTATAAGCTCTGTACCAGCCATTTTGCAATTGGTGAGTCTATTCTGCCCAACTAAGACCACTCTTAGTTATTCGGACTTCAGGGAACAACTATGTTCCATCATGAGACAATGATTTTCAAGGCATCATTATGATTTTTGTTTGATCCTCTTCTCTTTAAAGTAAGCACCATCAGCATGCCAATGGTATTTCTGTTTGATTGCAGATATCTGCAGGTGAGCAGATAGCTCCGGAGTATCATCTGTAGTTCATAAACCCAGTCTCTCAGCTTTCATGCTAACTGGGTAAAGGTTTTAACCTTTAGTAACTCTGGATAAGATTCTTCATTGAACTGCTTTAAAATTAATAGATTTTTTTAAAGCAGATTTTGTTCTCTTAGATTTATTTTCTGGTATGCATCATTTATACACTCTTTAATATTTGTTGAAAAGAGGAGAAAAATTATTAGCTAATTATGTTTTTTAACTTCCCAGCTATACTGAGAAGCTAGATGGAAATCACTATAATTTGTATTTAAAGGAGGATTAGAAACATTTCCCTTGTAGCTATTGGAGGTGACTCCTGACTATTTTTGGTTTACAACCACATATGGTTGTGTGCTAATAAGTAGAATGTATCCCTGGAAGATGGCAATTGTGTTTCTCATTGCACTGGGAGTAGAGATTCAATATTTATTATAGCTGGGAGAAAAAATGATTGATTTACTCTAAAGCAGCATTAGCGTCCCCTGGCAGATTGAGACAGCCACCTACAAAACGGACGTTGAGGAACTAAATAATTGGTCCCTTTCTTCTGTTTGTGCTTGGAATAATGTGACCTGTGATGGGAGAAAGTATTGTCCCTGAAGGGAAAGAGCCATTTGTAAATTGTGGAGATAAGGATGTGGGGCTGATGGCTAACCAAAGCAAAGTAAGGAATAAGGTCAATTATGGAACAACTGATTGAACAGAAGTGACTACATGTGATGTGCAAGATAACAGGGATATATTTCATTTTAGATTGTATGCAAAACCAGGACTTGATGGACTCATCAAATGGCTGAATGAAATATAATTAATAGTAATGTATTGTCATTCATGATTTGACTGTGAATACCTCATATTGCAACCATTGTATTCTGTATTTGCAATCTAATTATAAATATAATGTTCTAAATCACATACATAAAAGTAAACATTCCTAAAAAGCAGGTAACATCTTTTTTTATTAGGAAGAAGCGTTGCATGCGTTCATTCAGCCTGAGATCCTTGATGGCCCTAATCAGTATTTCTGCGAACGCTGCAAGAAGAAATGTGATGCAAGGAAGGTAAATACATACCATTTGTTTAACATTACATTGGTTAGTGTTTATCTATATATGTAACATAATCTTGACCATTGGATATTGTGTTTTTGTTTAGGGCCTGCGGTTTTTGCATTTTCCATATCTGCTGACTTTACAGTTGAAGAGGTTTGACTTTGATTACACCACTATGCACAGGATTAAACTTAATGATCGCATGACTTTTCCTGAAGAGCTAGACATGAGCACGTTCATTGATGTTGAAGATGAGGTAAAGACCAGTGTATAGTCTCTCTTTCTGAGAACTGTCTTTCTCTAGCATCTCTTAAAATCTAGTGTCTTTAGGGCAGTGGTTTTCAGCCTGTGGTTCGTGGACCCCTGGGTATTCTCAGACAATGTCTAAGATTTCCAAAGAGGTCTGCACTTCCATTCAAAAATGTTTAGTGGTCTACAAATGAAAAAGGGTTGAAAACCACTGCATTAGGGAAAACATCATGGCCAATATTTTGAAAACATATGCCTGTTAGGGTTCCTAAATTCTTAGTAAGGCATCAGAAAAAAGTTGCCTGATTTTCAGAAGTGCCGAATACCAACAGCTCGCCTTGACTTCAGTGGAAATCACTGAGCGGTCAACACTTTTGAAAATCAGACCACTTTTTTGGGTACTTTAATCAGGATTTAGGAACTTAACTTTGGGCACTTAGTGTTAAAAATCTCATTCCACATTTCTTTGTTTCTGTTCAGGTTTGGAGTTTAAATTAATTTACAAAAGGGGGCTTCTGGCAGTGCTCTACACTGTTATGTAAGGTGCCTGGGTTTAATTTCCAGTGCTGAATATTTCTTCCTCCATCTTGTTAGATGCTGAGAACAGTGCACTCGCATTGAGTGTAATTCATTCTCTGGAAAGTGAGTGGTGTATTTCTAAACAGTAAGCATTTGGTTTGGTGGTTATGAAAGCCGCCACCTCCTTGCGTAGAAAGATGGTGGCTTTGATACATGGCCTTTGGGCTGGGAGAAATGTACAGCAAAGGGCCTCTTCAGAGGCACTTTCATGGGCAGGTGACTACTATATATCTTTGATGTTTCTCAGAATATCCATTCTCTTCTCACTTTTTCACCCATATTTTTATAGAGTAAGCTGGATATAAAGTGCTTAAAGTAAACTTTAAAAGCGGACAGAGTTGTAATCTGTTTCATTGCACCCACTGTGAAGGATATCCAGCCTTAATTTTCACTAATAAAAAGGATAAAATGTTGCACATTGGAATCCTGAAATGCGAAACTAATGTGTCTAAGTTTTAAGGATTGCTTTGTGAGAACAATGACTTTGAGATCAAAAGACCATTGCTGTCAGCTGGTGAAATATGGGGAATAGCTAAAGACTTGCTAAATTCTACGAATTGGACTTGCCTTCTCTAGATGCAAACTTTCGGAAGAGGGTCCTTCAGTGAAAGGCTGAGCACTCAGAAAATTTAAAAGCAGATTGTTCCTGCTTGCATATCTGGATATATTTTCTTTTGGAGATATGGGTTTAGTCGGTATTGAAGTCACCGCTGGTTTTTATTACTGTTCTCACTTTTAAGTACATTCCCTTTTTGAGGATTCGTAGGCATGCTTCACTAGAAAAACAAGCAAGACAAACTTTCCATTTATGTATTTTTTAATTTTGTTTTAAGTATTAAAGAACTCTCAAGAACCTACATACTGTATCTTTGACTTCTGTTCAAGAAAAGGTAGCTCCATGGATGTAATCCTAAAATAGACGTGTCAGTCTACCTAATTTAATTTTAATATCAAAAGACACATACATTTTGGGAGACTTTCTCCTGAAATCTATTGGAACATTGTTGGTACCCTACATCAACACAATTTAGTTAGCAGTCAGGATAATCATAAGTGTTTGTCTTCAAAACTTTAACATCTTCCTCAGATTTGCCGTATGCAAAATATAGATAATGCTATACCCTACTTCACAGAGAGGATTATTTGTAAAATGCTCTGAAATTTGCAGGTGGAATGTACAGTCTTCTATAGAATTGCATAGTCTATTTATTTTGAAAATTTGTCTCTTGTTACATGTATATGTATTATCATTTTTATCTACTTTATAAAACTAACATTTATGGTTTATTTTTAAGAAGTCTCCCCAAACTGAGAGTTGCACTGATAGTGGAGCAGAGAATGAAGGCAGCTGTCACAGTGATCAGATGAGCAATGATTTTTCTAATGATGATGGTGTTGATGAAGGAATCTGCCTTGAAAGCAGTAGTGGTGCTGAAAGGATTTCAAAAGTTGGCATTGAAAAGGTACTCTTAAAACAAAAACATGTGGGTACAACTTTAGTATGTTGTCCAGATAAATGGTGTTTTAAAAACAGTCATATTTCTTTGCTCTTGTTCTAATATTTAAGCCTGCAGTGTTGCAAAGAACACACAAGGCATGGGGAATTTCCCCATTCTGAGGGAATGCTCACCTGGCCAGAGCCTATGGATTTCCTGCTTTTGTTCTGGCAGAAAGTTTTTATTTCTGGGGAGCACTTCCATGATGAGGTAGATTGTCAAATCCCTTCACACTATGCAAATGTCTTGCAATTTAACACAAAGGGCTAGAGGGTTTTGATCGGTCTTTGGCAGGTTCCACTCTGTGCAAGTCAGAACCTTCAGACTTTTGGAGCAGAAAATGATTTTAGCTATTTTGTTCTGTCCCATATATTTCAGCATAAAATATGTTGTCATATCCTGGGAGAATAAATTCTTGAAGAGGGGCTGTCTTCCACCTGTACCATATAGGAGCTTGGAAACAGCCACCTATATGAATGCCTAAAGTGGCTGACTAGTTTTCACCTGACTGTAAACATGTTTCTCATGAAGGCTTGTTTTAATAAAGTATCATTAAAACAAAGAGCTACTAAAATACTGGTTTTCCCCATGCTTGCCCTTTGTTCACAGCATTATCCTGTGGAGGTATATGGACTCTTATATCTAGGGAAGTACCATTAATATTGAGTTTGGCTGGAAGGGAATCTGAGATCCTTTGGTATCAAAAGCATAATAGTGGAAAACGCTGGCCTTTGTGGTGATTTGTGATCCATTAGGATGTTAGACCAAGACAGTGTGTGGAGAGTCAATATGTCTCTGAATTAATAGCTTTATTATGACTTTCTTTAATCTCTGACATGAATTTGAGGAAATTGAGATCTTGTGTCAAACTATTTAAGATAGGTGAGTCAGGCCCATTAAGGGCTTGATCTTATCAGGAGCTTCCATACCTCCTAGGAGATATTGAGTGCCTTCCAGGATGCACAATCAGAGTGCAAGTTTGCTCATTTGTCTGCATGCAGCTATACCTACTTTGCACACATGCAACGTGATGTATGTATGAAACTTGGATTTACATGGACTTGACCTAATTATAAGCCTTCTGTTTTGTCACTAGCATCTTGAATTGTGCCTAGAACTAATTAATAAGCCTGTACAAGTGTTAATGTGCTCCTAGCAAACCACCACAGTCTGTCTAGGTACTACATCGCTGGAGAATGCAGGATGCTTCAGTTATTTTATTAAAAATATAAAGGTAGCACTATATGATCCAATTAAAGATTTGGAGACTTTGTGCCTAGGGATTTTACATATCTACAAGATTTTACAAGTCTAAAGAGCTCATAGTATTAGAATGTGATAGAGAGCAGCTGGATCAACAAGAAATGGGAAGAACAAGACAAGTAAAATTATCACTTTTTTGTATAATGAGCAGTAATTACACCACACTAGCTAATAGTTTTGCTGCTTTATTAGCTAATAATCTAGCTGTTCTCTAATGTTTTTGTAGTTACCCAAGCAGAGGTGAATTTAAGGAGGTGTTTGAATGAGGGTAATGTAGTGCTTTACTTATTTTTGAGCTCTTCCTACCCATTTTGCAGGAGGGGGTTGAAGCAAGAATGTGCTTGAGGAAAAAAAAATTCAGTTACTGGACAAGGAAGTCTGATACATCTGGCAGAGCAGAGATAAAGATAAGTAGCATGTATTTTATGCAGTGAAGGGAGAGTGAGAGGAGGCATGTGAAGAAGGGGTTCATGTCATAGCAACAAGTCAAGATGATGATCTTAGCAGCAGAGTTTTGAATAGACTTGAGGGAGGCAAGATTGCATTTGTCAAGGCCAAGTTGTAGTAGTCAAGATATGAGATGGTTAGGGCTAGAATCTTATTGAAGACCATTCCATGACTGGTACATTATGGTAGAAAGTGTGTTGGTGATAGCTACATCTAAAAGGAAAATTCAGTCTTTCGGTCAGCCATAATTTTAATGTACGTGAAAGAGAGCATTATAGGCCACCACTACAGTCTGTTTTTCTAGAAGTACTGCAGTACCACCATGAGGTTGTAAACCTTACTTGGGGAAAAGTGACAAATAAAGATGAAAGTTCAACTCCCCTTCATTCTTGTAGGTGAAACCCTGACCCACAAGTATTAGATATCTCTGTCTTATCTGAGTAGTATGAGAGATTTCACCATAAAGAAATTGGAAAAGATTACTTTTTTGTCTTAAGTAAACTTTCATTGCAGTATGATTGCTTAACTTTTTTCTTTTATCAGGCTTACAAATTTGGGATGAAAGTCCTGTTTTTTTGAGTTGCTCAGAGTGGAAAAACATTAGGAAAATACAGTAATAGTACAGATCTCTGAAAATAGCTATCTGTTTCTTGACCTACAGAAATGATCATGTAGAAAAGAAGAGGGTATTGGGAGCATTTAATATGCTATTAAATCTCTTAAATTAATAGTCACAAAATACATTTTACAATGGCAACTCATTCCATGATAGCAGTGCCCCCATTCTGTTATTTAGTGATTACCAAGGACTCTAAGATGGAAAACTTAATTGCTTTTCACTGGTACAAATCTTCTCTGAACTCTTTGAAAAAGTTGTTACTAATACTTAATTGTAGGATAGGCTTCACTGACCTTATTCAGTGAACTAATCTGAAAAATGGCTTGCAACGTTCCCTCTAATTTTTTATATCAATGTGCGGAATGAATTTTATGTGCACCAGTATGAAAGTGATGTGTGGTGGGGGTGGGGCCGAGGGGTTCGGAGTGTGGGAGGAGACTCAAGACTTGGGCAGAGGGTTGGAGTGCGTGGGGGGTGGGGTGGGGAGCCAGGGATGAGGGGTTTGGGGTACAGGCTGCCCCAGGGCTGGGGCCAGAGGACTGCCCCCCCCCGCCCAGCCCTCTCCCCACTGGCAACAGGGCCGAGGCGCCTCTCCCCCTCGGCAGTTGTCCCGGGGTTGGGGCCGAGGCAGCTCTGCACGCCCCAACTTGCTCCATCCCCCACCTGTCTCCTCTCCAGGTGCCTGTGGCAGTGCACCTGTGCGGCCCTTTATAGCCTGCTGCGTGGATACGCATCTTAGAGGGAACTTAGATGGCCTGTAGCTTGCATCAGTCTAGACCCACTAGGAAGCCGTGGATTGGTTAGAACTGAACCTTTATAAACCCTTTAAAGACTGTTTTTAATAGTGTAATATCTATATTCTGGCCCTATAATAAATTAGACATTAGAATTCTAGTGTTCAGTTTCAGTCTTGGTAAATGTGGTATTGGGACTTCTGTAAATCTCTGTTGAGAAATAGGAGCTAGTTAACAGTCACTTGATTAGTGCAGGGAGTGAAAGTCATAATACCCATAACTTAATCCTAGATTTGACAATGACTCTGCGTTTTGGCCAAGTAATTTCATCTTTCTGTGCCTCTGTGTTTCCATATGTAAAATGGAGTGATTTACCCTATCTCAGCAGAAAGTTGGGGATTAATAAATTCATGTTTGTGAAAAGAAAAGCCTTCAATGGAAAATGCTACACAAGTTCTTACTACTTCAGACTCTTGAGCCTTCAGACTAATGACGAAAGAAATTACATACTTTTGTTTCTGGTTCTGTAGAAGTCCCCACTTTTTCCCCCCATGCCCCAGTCCAAATTTTATAACACAGAATTACGTTTTAAAGATACCAAAAAAAAGGAACTACTTTTTGGCCTTCATTACACATTGGTTGAAAGTGTACAGAGAAGAATGGTAATGTAATGGTCTAATTGTCAAAATACTTTAATCCCTGCTCTGACGTGGTTCGTGACTGTAGGCAAGTGACTGTACCTATTTGTCTCAATTTCCCCATGTGTAAAATGTGGGTATTAACTATCCGACATAAGAAAATTGTTTTTAACAGTAATGCCTCACAAGAGTATTATGAGAATTAAAGTTTGTAAATTACATTGAAGATAAATGCCTTGTCTATGCTAAATATTAGAGAGAAAGCAGTTGCTTCCAAAGTTAAGGTGAAATAAGCCTGCGCAGAGTTAAAGTTGTTGAGTCAACTTAACTGTGAATGTCTGTACGTTCAGATGTTTGTGGAGTTTATAAATTTAATTTGAGCTTAACTTCCTGGGTTGGCACTATTCACATTTTTTAAACTGTACTGTTGTTTTTTCTTTTGAGTTAGTGAAACTTTCCCTTCCTTAACATCAGATTAGTTTTTTGTCTGAAAATTATTTTTATTAATTTTTAATGCCAGGTTCATACTCTACAGCAGGCTCCATCTGTTTTTTTGGATAAGGAGAATATATTGTAAGTAAGGTAGGGATAAAATTTAATATTTTATATCTGCGTTCATATTCAGCATCTGTATAGGAAGGAAGGGTGGTCTTGTGGTTTTAAGGCAGTTGACTGGGACTCAGGAGACCTGGCTCTGTGACCTTGGACAAGTCACTCATCTGTCTGTTCCTCTCTTCCACATTAGTAAATGAAGATACTTCCTTTGTCTTACCTGTTTTTTAGATAGTCCCCACCCCCAAAGAACTTATTGTCTTTTATTATGCTTTTTTTACAGCACCTAGCACAATGGGGCTCTGATCTTGGTTGGGGCCTCTGGGTGCTACTGTAATTCTACTAATAATAATGCAGAATAGTACTCGTAGAGAGGTCTATGCAAAATTGTTTCTATAGTTATTTTTCATGTAACTATACACAATTGAGAAACTTTTTTTTTTAAATAACACAGGTGCAGTTTGTCAGAATGACATATTAAGTTGTCTGTTCCTTGGATTTATTTATTTTTTTTTTTTCTTCTCTAGAATTCTTTAGTGTATGAACTCTTTTCTGTAATGGTCCATTCAGGAAGTGCTGCTGGTGGCCATTACTATGCCTGCATAAAATCTTTTAATGATGAGCAGTGGTATAGCTTCAATGATCAACATGTCAGCAAGGTAAAGTAATATTTGCTGCTTTGTTTTCCCCATAAATGAAATAATGAGTTTTTATTATTGTTCCTGACTCTCACTTCTAGTATTTGAAGTAACGTGCATATTTTTGAAGTTACAGTGCACAGACTTTGAATTTAGTTTATCACTTTTTCAGCTTCTCATCATCTAGCCTCAACTTGTTTCTGTATATATAATTCATTGCTTAATTTGAATGTTAAGTGCTTTTGCAAAATCTCTTCATATGAAGAATGTTACATGTGATTCTTTATTTTAATTTTTCATATATTAAGTCTTATATTTTCAGCCACCATCAGTGCAGACTGCATGATTTAGCTTGTCTGGATCTGTGAGCACCTAAGATATTTCTCTTTGAGGAAAGAATGCCTTCTGAATGTGTGTGTGTTTTTTTTGTTTTGTTTTGTTTTTTTCAATCCCTCTCCCTTCCCTTCCCTTTTTTGCCTTTTGTATCACTATTGGATCAAGAAATGGAGGTAGCAATGCAAACCAAATAGTTAGGAAATAATGGTGCATTCTTTGTGGTAGCACTCTACAAGTCTTCATTGTAGGCTCATTCTACAGTACTTGCTTTCATGGTGCCCCCACCCAATTGGCAGTTCGTTTGCTCCTCTGAGCAAGTCTTCTGCGTGCAACAAGGTCTGTCATCAGTCACTGTCTGTGCAATATAGCAAGTTCATTGGGTGCTGTTATTAATTCTCAAGCAATATGAGAGATTTCCGGATATGGGAAGAGGCAAATCTACCTGCTTCAGCTGATCAGGACATGTTATGGCTTCTCCATGCTGCTTTATCCTGTTTAATAGAAATCTTCAGTTTTTTAGGCTAATTTTGCTCTTTTTATTTACTGTCCCCATTCTTCCACACCACCTCTATACAAAAGAAAACACAACATATTCTTTCTGGCTAAAGATTTTGAGAAGTCTAACATTCCCATCTCTCTTCCCTTAAGGAATTGTTCCCTGACCCTGGGAGAAAAGTTCATGGTCCTGGTACTGTCTTCCTGTAAAGACTTTGATGATGGTTCTGGTGAATTTCCATAAGACATCCAGATGATTAAGGGAGGGAAAATCTTATAGGAATGGAAGTCTCTTATTAAATGTGAAAGCCTTGGCAGCTTTAGTCTTATGCCTTCCCCCTTTAAAATAGACAAGGGCAACTTCCTGCTTGCTCAAAGAGTTAATATGATAGTTCTGCCATAATTCAAAGGTAGTGGTGTTAATCCTGTCCTGCTCCAAAGCTTCATATGTCTTGACCTTAGTAAAGCTTTTGATATAGTCTCCATGACCACCTTATAAACAAACTAGGGAAATGCAACCTAGATGGCGCTACTATAAGATGGGTGCAAAACTGGTTGGAAAACCGTTCCCAGAGAGTAGTTGTGAGTAGTTCAGTGATGCTGGAAAGGGCATAACAAGTGGGGTCCCGCAGGGGTCGGTTCTGTTCAAATCTTCATCAGTGATTTAAATAATGGCATAAAGAGTACACTTATAAAGTTTGTGTACGATACCAAAATGGGAGGGGTTGCAAGTGCTTTGGGGGATAGGGTTAAAATTTAAAATGATCTGGACCAACTGGAGAAATGGTCTGAAGTAAATCGGATGAAATTCAATATGAACAAATGCAAAGTACTCCACCTAGGAAAGAACAATCAGTTACACACATACAAAATGGGAAATGACTGTCTAGGAAGGAGTACTGCGGAGAGGGATCTGGGGGTCATAATTGTCAACAAACTAAATATGAGTTGACAGTGTAACACTGATGCAAAAAAAAAGCAAATATCATTCTGGGATGTATCAGCAGGAGTGTTGTAAGCAAGACACGAGAGGTCATTCTTCCGCGCTACTCTGCGCTGATTAGGCCTCAGCTGGAGTACTGAGTGCAGTTCTGGGCACCACATTTCAGAAAGTGCAGAGAAGAGCAACAAAAATGATTAAAGGTCTAGAAAATATGACTTATAAGGGAAGATTGAAAAAATTGGGTATGTTTAGTCTGGAAAACAAAAGACTGAGAGGGAACATAAGTTTTCAAGTACATAAAAGGTGGTTACAAGGAGGAGGGAGAATTGTTCTTCTTAATCTCTGAGGATAAGACAAGAATAGATCTATAAGATGGATAGAAAGCTGGCTAGATCGGTGGGCTCAACTGGTATTGATCAATGGCTCGATGCGTAGCTGGCAGCCAGTATCAAGTGGAGTGCCCCAGGGGTCCATCCAGGTGCTGGTTTTGTTCAACATCTTCATTAATGATTTGGATGATGGGATGGATTGCATCCTCAGCAAGTTCACAGATGACACTAAGCTGGGGTGAGAGGTAGATATGCTGAAGGCTAGGGATAGGGTTCAGAGTGACCTAGACAAATTGGAGGATTGGGCCAAAAGAAATCTGATGAGGTTCAACAAGGACAAGTGCAGAGTCCTGCACTTAGGATGGAAGAATCCCATGCACTGCTACAGCCTGGGGACCGACTGGCTAAGTGGCAGTTCTGCAGAAAAGGACCTAGGAATTACAGTGGATGACAAGCTGGATATGAGTCAACAGTGTGCCTTTGTTGTCAAGAAAGCTAACAGCATATTGGGCTGCATTAGTAGGAATTGCCAGGAGATTGAGGGAAGTGATTATTCCCCTCTATTCGGCACTGGTGAGGCCACATCTGGAGTATTGCGTCCAGTTTTGGGCCCCCCAATACAAAAAGGATGTGGACAAATTGGAGAGAGTTCAGTGGAGGGCAACGAAAATGATTAGGGGGCTGCGACTTATGAGAAGAGGCTGAGGGAACTAGTTTTATTCAGTCTTCAGAAGAGAAGAGTGAGGGGGGATTTGATAGCAGCCTTCAACTACCTGAAGAGGGGTGGGTTTCAGAGAGGATGGAGCTAGGCTGTTTTCAGTGGTGGCAGATGACAGAACAAGGAGCAATGGTCTCAAGTTGCAGTGGGGAAGAGGTTATTAAGAAAAACTATTTCTCTAGGAGGGTGGTGAAGCACTGGAATGGGTTACCTAGGGAGGTGGTGGAATCTCTATCCTTGGAGGTTTTTAAGGCCCTGGCTGGGATGATTTAGTTGGTTTTGGTCCTCCTTTGAGCAGAGGGTTGGACTAGATGACCTCCTGAGGTCCCTTCCAACCCTAATCTTCTATTATTCTTCTATGATTCTAAGAAGCAGTGGGCGTAAATTGCATCAAGGGAGGTTTAGGTTGGACTTTGGGAAAAGCTTCCTGTCAGGGTGGCTAAGCACTGGAATAAATTGCCTAGGAGGTTGTGGAGTCTCCATCATTGGAGATTTTTAAGAGCAGGTTACACAAACACCTGTCAGGGATGGTCTAGATAATACTTAATCCTGCCATGAGTGCAGGGGACTGGACTAGATGACCTCGCGAGGTCCCTTCCAGTCCTATGTTTCTATGCTAAATGTAACTATAAATCTCCATTTTATTTGACTGACAAGAGCTCCGTTTGAAGTCAATGGCAAAATTCCCATTGAGTAAGGATTTTATCCTAGATTTCTGTCCCTAAAAAGAATTTATAGCCTTACTACCAAAACACTTCCAAAAGTTATGATGGTGATGCTTGTGGATGCTCTCGGGACCGACTAAGTCTATGGGGGATGTATGTGTGTACCCACATACAATATTGAATTTGAGGTGAAGCTTAAGCAAAGCCATCCTGTTACCTTACCATTTTAAATCATGCAAATCCATCACTTGTAGTTATTAGGGTTTTTTGGTAGGTGACCCAAAGTGTTTGAAGAGAGCTTACAACTTGCTTTTCTTCTACACACATTTTTTTCCATTGGGACTGATTCTTTGAAGTATGACCTTCTTTGAACTCTTATCTACCAGGAAATGTGCCATCTTGAATATATTTACTTGAATTTTCATATGAATTTTTAAATCATGCTATAGAAGTAACTCTTGAAATTCATATGGAAGTTGAAAGACTGTATTTGCTGACATGTTTCTCATAATACATATTAAAATTTGTTTAAGAAACTCACACTTCAAAAAAAATTTAAGGATATTTATTTTCTACCTAAAAGGGAAACTTAATCACTTCTAGACACATAGCTTTTATTTTCTTACTCATTTAGAAAATAAAAAGAAACAAATGTAAAATAGTAATGAGTTTAGTATGATTGTCAGTTTTTCCAATACTAATAAATGCTCGCTGACTATTGTTACTTGAGGAAGAATGAACTTTTTTTTTTTTTTTTTAAAAATGTTTTTGCTACTAGATAACCCAAGAAGATATTAAGAAAACATATGGTGGGTCCTCTGGAAGCAGAGGGTATTATTCCAGTGCTTTTGCTAGGTTAGTATATCTCTAGTATTCTTTCTTTTTTAATATTGATATAGTCCAACCAAACTGTTTGCATGCCACATTATGGTAAAAATGGTATAATATGTTTATAAAAATAATTCTAAAAATTGATGACAATTTCGGAGCTTCTAGCAATAGTATGAATGTCATGTTTAAAAACAATATTTGTGATTACTGAATTAATACACAGTATTACAATTGCCAATATACAACTATTTATGGCATTAATAACTTTAATAAAAGTATTTTATTTTGGCTTCCAAGTCAGATACTGATATTCTTAAAAATATTTTCCCTACTAGCTCCACAAATGCATATATGCTTATATATAGACTGAAGGATCCGACAAGAAATGCAAGTAAGTGTGTGGTTTTTTCGATTAAAAATGTTAATTTCGGAGTAGGAAGGCTTTTTAGAGTGTATATGGGGTTCTAATTGCTATGTTTGTTAGACCTGATTTTCTTATTATGAGCTTAAGTAATTTTTATACATGAGGCAAAGTAGAAATGCAATTTACTTTTGTAGTTACTCTTTACCCTTTTTAAAAATTTTTTCACTTGCCAGTGTGATATTTCATGGTTACAGGACAGGAGTGTCTGTTTGATAGGTTTCACTGAAAGGTTTGTTCTCTTTGACTTGTTGGTATAACCAGAACCCATAGGCCTTCCGAAGCTCTTTCTCTTCTATGTGTAGACATTTTTCAAATACTTTAAACAAGGAGATTCCATTCAGCACTAGAATACTGGGGAGGGGGAAAAGGGGGTGCGACAGTGTCTGAAAGCTCTGTAAAGTAGAAGCTTGTTTTTAAAATATCAAATTGTGGGAAGAACCAGCATATGAAGATTAGTCCATGTTTTTTCCTTTCCTTTTAAAATCCAGGGAGATATGGTCCATTGTGGAAATGTACCCAAAACAGCAGTAATAGCTACACAAAATATACTACTACCTAATCAGTCAGAATAGAGTTGTTTGTTTTTTTTTTAAGAATAAGAATCAATGAAATTACTGCAGAGATTAAATTGGCTTGTAATTTCAAAGCTATAGTTTTAAAGAAAGTAAAGATCTAATAAAAAGAAAAGGAGTACTCGTGGCACCTTAGAGACTAACAAATTTATTTGAGCATAAGCTTTCGTGAGCTACTGCTCACTTCATCGGATGCATTCAGTGGAAAATACAGTGAGGAGATTTATATACACAGAGAACATGAAACAATGGGTGCTGTCATACACACTGTAAGGAGAGTGATCACTTAAGATGAGCTATTACCAGCAAATGGGGGGGGGAGAAAACCTTTTGTAGTGATAATCAAGGTGGGCCATTTCCAGCAATTGACAAGAATGTCTGAGGAACAGTGGGGGGTGGGAAATAATATGGGGAAATAGTTTTACTTTGTGTAATGACCCATCTACTCCCAGTCTCTATTCAACACACAAAGATGGACTACAAGCCGTCAGGAACGGTATCCCCGATAATGTCGCAGCTAACCTGGTGGCTGAACTTTGTGACTTTGTCCTCACCCATAACTATTTCACATTTGGAGACAATGTATACCTTCAAATCAGCGGCACTGCGATGGGTACCCGCATGGCCCCACAGTATGCCAACATTTTTATGGCTGACTTAGAACAACGCTTTCTCAGCTCTTGTCCCCTAATGCCCCTACTCTACTTGCACTATATTGATGACATCTTCATCATCTGGACCCATGGAAAAGAAGCCCTTGAGGAATTCCACCATGATTTCAACAATTTCCATCCCACCATCAACCTCAGCCTGGACCAGTCCACACAAGACATCCACTTCCTGGACACTACGGTGCTAATAAGTGATGGTCACATAAACACCACCCTATACCGGAAACCTACTCACTGCTATTCCTACCTACATGCCTCCAGCTTTCACCCAGATCATACCACACGATCCATTGTCTACAACCAAGCTCTACGATACAAGCGTATTTGCTCCAACTCCTCAGACAGAGACAAACACCTACAAGATCTCTATCAAGCATTCTTACAACTACAGTACCCACCTGCTGAAGTGAAGAAACAGATCGACAGAGCCAGAAGAGTACCCAGAAGTCACTTACTATAGGACAGACCCAACAAAGAAAATAACAGAACCCTACTAGCCATCACCTTCAGCCCCTAACTAAAACCTCTCCAACGCATCATCAAGGATCTACAACCTATCCTGAAGGACGACCCATCACTCTCACAGATCTTGGGAGACAGGCCAGTCCTTGCTTACAGACAGCCCCCCAATCTGAAGCAAATACTCACCAGCAACCACACACCACACAACAGAACCACTAACCCAGGAACCTATCCTTGCAACAAAGCCCGTTGCCAACTGTGTTCACGTATCTATTCAGGGGACACCATCATAGGGCCTGACCACATTAGCCACTCTATCAGAGGCTCATTCACCTGCGCATTTACCAATGTGATATATGCCATCATGTGCCAGCAACACCTCTTTGCCATGTACATTGGTCAAACTGGACAGTCTCTATGTAAAAGAATAAATTGACACAAATCAGATGTCAAGAATTATAACATTTAAAAAACCAGTCGGAGAACACTGCAGTCTCTCTGGTCACTTGATTACAGACCTAAGAGTGGCTATTCTTCAACAAAAAAAAACTTCAAAACCAGACTCCAATGAGAGACTGCTGAATTGGAATTAATTTGCAAACTGGATACAATTAACTTAGGCTTGAATAGAGACTGGGAGTGGATGGGTCATTACACCACAGTAAAACTATATTTCCCCATGTTATTCCCCCCCACCTTCCTCAGATGTTCTTGTCAACCACTGGAAATAGCCCACCTTGATTATCACTATAAAAGGTTTTCTTCCTACCTCCCCACCTTTGCTGATAATAGCTCATCTTAAGTGATCACTCTCCTTACCGTGTGTATGATAACACCCATTGTTTTATGTTCTCTGTGTATATAAGTCATCTCCCCACTGTATTTTCCACTGAATGCATCCGATGAAGTGAGCTGTAGCTCACGAAAGCTTATGCTCAAATAAATTTTAGTCTCTAAGGTGCCACAAGTACTCCTTTTCTTTTTGCGAATACAGACTAACACGGTTGCTACTCTGAAACCTGTCATAAAGATCTAGTGTAACCCCAGTCCATCGCCAGAAATGGAAGATAGATCAGCTTCTGTGCTGGAAAACGTTCAAAATTGTTTAAAGATTCTGACAGCTGGTATTAGAACTAAATTTAGCCATACCGAATATTCATTTTTCATATTGATAACAAAAATGGGTGTCTACCAGGACTTTAGGTCTCCTGAAATAATTTAATTTAGCACCCCCTCCCCCCACAAGCATAATGGATTGCTTTTCCAGTACCAGCAGATATTAGAAACCTTTCCACCTCACATAGATCTCTGCAACTCAACACCCTCCTTGCCATAAATACCTAGGGGATAAGATGGGCCTGCTGATTGACAGATTTGGGCTCTGGTGAACCAGAGTAAGTAAAATCTAGAAGCAGTGATCCCTTATGGGGAGAGAGCCTACTTCCATTTATTTAAATTGTGCTAGCACTTAGATGCCCCACTAGGGATTGTTTGCACAGTATATAATGGTCAGGCGCAGTAACAAGGGAGCTTTATCTTAAGCATCTCTGATCTCAACAGGAGCAGTATGGCATTGGGAGAGAGGTGGTCTTGTGGGAACCATGTCACAAACCATTTAGGTCTTTGTATGTTAAAATCAGCACTGTGAATTCCACCAAGAAACTTATTTGGTGGTCAATACAGATTCCAAAGCACTGGTGTAATGGTCTTCAGCTTCAGTTTCTTAATGGCGTCAGTGTCAACATGAATAACTGCACAAAGGTCTTCATCAAAGAGAAGAAGTTGCATTTTTCTCTCCAGGTGCAGATTGAAAGTGTTCTTGGCTGTACTTGCTATGTGGTTGAGAAGCAGGCCAGTATATCTTAATGTGTGCATCTATGTTACAGATGGCAGTCCCATCTATTTGTAGATGCATGGCTGTCACCTGCATATGCAGTTGATGAATTCCATTACTTCATGTATGGGTGATAGAGCATACAGCACTCGCTTGTGTGTGCATGCAAAGTTGTGCAAATGTGTGTGGGGAATGGATTGAAAATCTGGCCTACGTAATAACATTCTGCCATTGTAACTGTATTAGAAGGAAAGCTAGACAATCATCAGTTTCCCTTAACCCTTTCCTGCTGGGTGAAATTTTAGACTGCATAAAATTGACCAGAAAGTTGATCAATTAGAACAGCTATGAGCATAATTATGCAGTCAAGGAAATTAGAAGCAAACATTGTGAAGAGAACCACAAAATATCAGTTTGAATTGACCCCTTGGAATTTAATTAAAAGAACTTACATTGATGGTATAGATATATTTTGGACTTGTATGGTGAATTTTGAGTGCTGTCATATTTTTAGATAAAAAAGGCTATTTTGCAACTTCAGAATTGTACTATTCCTTGCTTGCTTATAAGTCTAGTTACTTCAATATCATTGTTTCAATGGCAGCATTTTAAGTAAGCGTTAGTTGTTAATTTAGAGGTTAGAGTCCAGCTGGAACTTTGCCCTGGACCGGGGCATGCCCCGTTCCCTGGGCTTTAAGCCGTGTTTGTCATGCAACAGGTCAGTGCCTACCAGTGACCCTCAGAGCAGCTGTTTGAAGGAATCCCATATAAAGGATAAGTGCAGGATTTGCAAAAACTTTTGTCCCAGAACCCAAAAGGAGATGGACTTCGGCTAGAGGGCCTTCCTGATGGAGGCTGCGCTGCGCCCAGCGTCGGAGCCCTCCCGATGGGATTCCGCTCCTAGCACCTCAACATTGGTGCAGAGCACCCCACCAGCACTGGGATTCTCCCAGCATCATTCCCCCTCGCTGGTGCCCAAGAACTGTCAGAAGAAAAAGGGCTCCCCAGCACCGTCCAAGGAGGGGAAGGGGGCTCTGGGCAAAGGAGCTAGTTCAGGACACGTGCCCACCCTGGAGCTACAGGGGAGTACTGCTAAGGTTGAACCCCCCTAGCCCAGCCAAGGATTCGCCTCCAACTCCTAGGTGTGGTAGAGGATCCCGGCTTCTACAGGGACCTTCATTGTCCGAGATGACCCATGCAACCAAAGAAATGGTGGGACTATGGGTACTGCAGATGCTATGCCAGGTGCCAGAAGTGGCGAAGGCCCTGCAGCCCAAAGGCAAGCCAGTCATGGGACCTCCCCAAAGGGCAGGGGAACACCATTGGTCCCCGGATCACAGGCTTTTGTCCATGGCCTAGGGCACTGGTCCTGCAACTCCGGTCGCTGGCTAGAAGGCCCAGGTCCTCAGTGCCGAGCTCTTCCTCCACAAGGCACGGATTGCTGGAACTGAGGCACCAATACCCATGCTCCTGGTACCAACCAGCCTCCCAAGATCACCTTTGCGCAGATCTTTATTACCCAGGCAGTCTGCTAGGCACTGGTTCTCGCTGGTGCAGGACCGCTCACCATCGCAGCACTGATCTCCGCTGCGTCGGTACTTCTTGAGGGACAGGCGGCGATCCCTGCCCTCTAGACACCAGTCTCCAATGAGAGTTAGTCAGCACACGGAGGCCTCCACAGCCCCTCCGTGGGCACCGGAAGGGGACTGCTCCGAGTCAGAGCCAGGGTTCAGCCCATTGCCAAGGGGGTACAAATCCCCGTTGGCCAGTGAGACCAGCACGGCATCAGTGGCATGGCAGCAGGGACAGTGGCCTGGTCAATGGCCATGTTGGAACCCTTGTGGGATGCCAGTGATGCTGGTCCCAAACTTCCACCATGGGGACAACTTAATGGGCACCAATACCCAAGGAGCCATCTCCAGAAAGGGAAGGGGAACTTGCCCCTCCCCTGGTGATGCCGTCATTGTCTTTGTCACCGGCTGAAGCAGTGGCCATGCCCTCTAGGATGGCTGTTCCCCCGACGACTTTAAGGAGCACCAAGCTCTCCTTAAAAGGGTGGCTACCAACTTAAACCTCGAAATTGAGTTGGAGGAGCAATCAGACAGCTTGTTCAATGTCATGTCATATCCTCCACCCTGGCCCTCCTTGCACTACCTGTCCAACCAGGGGTCCTAAAGAAGTATTTCGTCCCCACAAAGGGGTTTAAATATCTCTATACACACCCATCAGTGGGGTTGCTAGTCATGTCCGCAGTTAACGAGAGAGACAGGTGAGCAGCACACCAAAAAATAAAGACCCCAAACACCTAGACCTCTTAGGCAGAAATATTTATTCGACAGCAAGCCTTCAACCCATCAAGCCCTGTTGGGCGGGTACAATTTTAATTTAATTTAATTTATTTACTTATCAGGTTCAGGGAGACCTTTCCACAGGACCTGGCCCTTGAGTTTGCCACGATCCTGGAGGAGAGCAAAGCGGTGACAAAGGGCACCCTCATTGTCGTGGGACGCTGCAGATTTGGCTGCCAGGGTAGTTGCCTAGGCAGTGGCTATGAGGTGCTGTTCTTGGTCACAATCTTTGGGGTTATCCCAAGGCCCAGGCCACCATCCAGGACCTCCTGTTTGAGGGCACGGGGCTCTTCTCTGAGTTCACTGACGCAAGGTTGCATGACATTAAAGACTCCTGGGCCACCCTGTCATCACCGGGCCTCCACACTCCGCAGCAGTCTAGAAAGCAGTTTCGGCCTCCTCCTTCACCTTGGTCCTGGGGGTCTTCCCAGCAGGGGACCTACAGGAGAAAGGACAAAGACAAAGGGTTTAAGCGACACTGCCCTTCATCCTCTTGATTGCCTGCTCAACCCGGGCCTTCAAAACACCATAGGGGCCAGAGACGAGCATTTTGAAGGTGCGACAGGGGACGGCACCCCAGTCAAGAACCTGGCTCCATCCTCCTGTTCTTTCCTCAACTGCCTATGTCCCTTCCAGTCGGCAGGGTTGCGAGTGATATCTGACCATTGAGTGCGCAACACAATGTCTTTGAGCTACACCCTATAGTTCTTGACTGTCCCCGCCTCCCACCCCCCCCTTCCCAGTTCCTCTTCATGAGCCTTTCTCACAAGCAGCTCCTCGCTCAGGAGGTAGAAAACCTCCTACGGCTGGGAGTGGTGAAGGAGGTCCCTTGGAATATGAAGGGAAAAGGATTCTACTTCCGATATCTCCTAATCCCTAAAGCAAAAGGGGGCTTAAGACCTGGACCTGTTTTGCTTCAACAAGCATCTCAAGAAGTTGAAGTTTTGCATAGTCTCCCTGGCCGCCTCCATCCCTCCCCTGGATCTGGGAGACTGATATGCCACCTTCAATTTGAAGGATGTGTATTTCAATATTTCCATTTTCCCAGGACACAGGTGTTTCCTCTGCTTTGTGTTGGGCTAGCACCATATTCAATTCACGGCACTGCCCTTTGGTCTCTCATCAGCCCTGAGAGTGTTTACAAAGTGCATGGCACCAGTGGCCGCTTACCTGAAGTGTCGGGATGTTCAGATTTACCCAGACCTCAATGACTGGCTGATCAAGCAATGGTCTTGGCATCAGGTGCGGGGGCACCTCAGTCTGATTGCTCCACCTATCGCGATCTAGGTCTATTGATAAACGAGAAAAAATCAATGTTAATTCTGGTGCAGCACTTGGAGTTTGTAGAAGCGGTCCTCAACTCTACTCTGGCCAAGGCCATCCTCCCCAAAGCCTGATTCGGTGCTATTTCAAATCTAATCTCACATATGCAAGCCCACACTCTCACCACCGCTCACATGTGCTTGAGGCTGTTGGGCCACATGACAGCCTGCTCTTACGTAGTCCAGCATGCACAGCTCTATCTGAGGCCCTTCCAGATGTGGCTGGCGCCAGTCTACGTTGCCAACAGACACAACATAAACCAGGTAGTCAAGATTCGGACCACATACTGTCGTTGCTCACTTGGTGGTTGGACCTCACATTGGGGCTGGAGGGAGTCCCCTTCGCAGCTGTGTCCCCATCAATCAACCTGGTCTTTGATGCTTTGGCTATGGGATGAGGAGCTGATCTGGGCAATCTCTGTATGCAAGGTTGTTGGTCAAGTTGCAGTTGCTCCTTACGCATAAATTTCAGGGTGCTCAGAGTGGTACGCTTGGCCCGTCAAGCTTTCCTGCCTCATATAAAAGGCAGAGTGGTTCTGGTCTTGACTAACAATACCGCTGCTGTGTTCTACATCAACTGGCAAGGTGGAGCCCGGTCTTCAGCCCTTTGCCAAGAAGCCCTCAGGTTCTGGAACTTCTGTGCTTAGCAACCAGAAACACTTTGGCAAATCGCCTCAGTAGGACCTTCTCGTCTACCTCTGGATGGGGTGACCACTCATGGTGAGTCAGGTGAATTTGTTTGCATCCAGGCAAAACGGAACATGCCTGTTCAATTCAGGGGGGCCGACAGAAGGTCCCTGTCAGACGCTTTCCTGCTCCCGTGGTCGGGGCTCTGATGTATGCTTTCCCTATGGAGCCATTAATCCACAGAGTTTTGTGAAAATCAAGCAGGACAGACCATGTTAGAGAAGCTGTTACTCTGGAAGGAATTGTTACCATACCATACTATGGTAACAATTCCTTCCAGAGTAACAGCTTTTCTAACATGATGGAAGGAGCCTCACCAGGTATTTGTGGACATCCCCTTCCTACCATCTTCACCAGACAAGATGATGGTTACAGATGCTACTCTCTTTAGCTGGGGAGTGCACATGAACAGCCATATGTCTCAAGACACTTAGATAGCTTGAGAAGCCAGGATGCACGTCAACCTTCTGGAATTCTGGACAGTTCAAGAAGCTTGCAAAGTTTTTCTAAAATTCATAAAGTCCCATCATGTCCTCATAATGTTAGACAATATGACAACAATATTTTTACATCAAGAAACAGGGAAGTGTGAGTTCAGTCCACCTGTATGCAGAAGCAGACACCCTGTAGAACTGGTGTATCAAGAATCAAATCATACACTGCCCCAGCTTTCCTTCTAGAGACACACAGTGTGTTGGCAGATGCCCCCAAGCAGGCATTTTGTCATCTATCATGAATGGGAATTGCACAAGTCAGTAGTAAACGACATTTTCACTCAGTTCTGTTCACCTCCCAAATGAAGAAGAAATGCAATGTACGTTGCTCCAGAGGTGCTCTAGGGCTACGCTCTCAGGGTGATGCTCTCTGTCTTTTATCATTGGGTCATCTGAGCTACATACACCTTTCCTTCTTTACTGATTCTACCTTGAAAAAATTCATCAAGATAAGGCAAGGGTCATCCTCATTGACCCGTATTGGCCCAGACAGTTTTGGTTCCCATACTTCCAGTGGTTGTTATCCTGCTGGCATCCAATCATTTTCTGATCTCTTGACCCAGGAGAGGGGCAGAATCAAGCATCCCAACCCCAATATGCTTCAGCCTACAGCTTGGTTGTTGGATGGCCATCAACACTAGAACTTTCCTGTTTGGAATCCCTACAAACAGTCCTTAACAGCAGAAAGCTTCAGTAGGAAATCCTGTTCAGCCAAATGGAAGTGTTTCTCCATCAGGGCATGTCAGAAGCCCAAGTAAGAGGATATTCCCTCAATTTTGGACTGTCGTCTTTCTCTCAAAATGGATGGCATTTCCATGAGTTTTTTGTCCGAGTCCACCTGGCAGCAGGCAGTATGTGCCATCTGATGGTTACTTGGTTTTCACTCATCCCTTGACTATTGGATTCTTAAAGGACCTAATTAGAACCTTTCCACCAGAAAGGAAGCCTGTCCCTCATTTGAACCTTGTGCTGTAAGCTCTGTCAAAGCTTCCCTTCAACCCATTTAGCTACATGTTCCACTTCTCATTTATTCATGGAAGTTGCATTCCTTATGGCTATCACCTCAGCCAGGAAGGTAGGTCAATTGGGAGCCCTGTTGATCCCAATCTTCTATGTACAAAAGACACAATTGATTTAGAAGATCTCTTAGACTCTTTCTCTATGGAGAAAAGAGTCCGAGGTCAAACTATCTCCTCTGAGGATCAAGAAGTGGATTTCTGGTTGTATCTGACTGTCAATTTTATCACTTTCCTCCATCACAAGGATCTGACGGCTCATTCTACACAAGAGCAAAAGCAACATCTACAGCATTTCTTCGGGAAGTGTATCTGGTTGACATTTGTAAAGCAGTGACATGGACTCCCATACATATTTTGCAAGATATTATGCTCTAGTACAGTACTCTGCTGCTGAAGGATCCTTTGGGACAGCAGTCCTTCAAACTGCTCTGCTGCTTGCAACCTTGCCCTTTCCTCGTTCTTGAGTATTGCTTGTCAGCCACTCAGTGGAATACACATAGGGACCAGCACTCAAAGAGGAGGCGAAGGAGGAGGTTTCTGATAGTAACTGGAGGTTATTTGTGATGTGTGGTCCCTGTGCTTCAGACCTTACTTGGATTTGTGGTAAAGAAGGAACTGGAGAGGCGGTTGGCCGAAATGCCCGTTAATTCCTCATTTGGAGGCATGAGGGTAAGGGCACCAGGTTGCATGCCAACGGACACGGCTCCAAAATTGTCTGACTCGGGGCACATGGAGCACATGTTTATTCCACAGTGGAATACAGATAGGGAACACACATCTTGAAGAACCTCCAGTTACCATAAGGCAAGTAACCTCCTTATCTCTGTCCCATGCCAGTATTTTTCTCTATGCAATGAATAATGGTATACCTCTAGCTTCAAAGGAAATACAACATTTTGTGTGTAACAGGGAAAAAAATTACAAGAGTACAGCTATAGGCTAAGTACCAGGTTCCAGTGATTTCTGAGAAGTTGGGTGGCTTTAGGTATAAAATAGCTATAAAGAAATATATGCTTTAGTGGAAACAAAGATATGAATTGGAGACCATTAAACAATCCCCCAGCTTGCAACAGGTTGAGTTAATTGTTGATAGAATGCTGTCAGCCCAAGGATTTTGACAAAATATATTGCTAAAATAGAATATCTAAGAGAAGAGAACATAGACGTGATGCAAAATTTGAATGACTGAAATAATAATGGTCATTTCCAGCAAGAACCAGTAATTTCCATATGCTATTTACTCCGAAGTTCCACAAAACCTGTAATTTTAATCAACAGCCGAACATGTTTTCACAAAGATGCATTGGATAGTATTTTCTCAGGAATCAAAAATCGTGAGGATTCTCAATTTTCAGCATCATCAGTGTCTAACCTTTATGATGATATTTTCCTATTGTCCTGTGCCTAACTATGGCCAGCCCACATCTTCTACAAAGGAGGTGACATCCTAAACTACTTTTTACGAATGTGTCCAGTTCCACAGGGCGTGTGACACTTGTAGGCCAAAAGACAGCTTCATTTGCAGGTGTTAACTTGTTCCTCCTTTAACTTTTTGAGAAATGTCACAGATTTTACATTTCTCCCTTTGTAGCACAGAATCTTACCTAGTGCACTGCTCTGTATTAAAAACACATTTATTTTATTATATTGATGATATAAGTTGGAATATTCTCCTATTCCTGGATGTGTGAGTTGATCGTAATAAAAAACTTCTTTTTTAGAACATAGTCTTCAGTCTTGACACTCTTGAGAAACAGCAAAACTCCTTGCTGACTCTGCATTATTATCTAACACTATCCTTAGTAAAAAGAGAAGGAGTACTTGTGGCACCTTAGAGACTAACAAATTTATTTGAACATAAGCTTTCATGAGCTGTACATGCTACAGCTCATGAAAGCTTATGTTCAAATAAATTTGTTAGTCTCTAAGGTGCCACAAGTACTCCTTTTCTTTTTGTGAATACAGACTAACATGGCTGCTACTCTGAAAACTGCCCTTAGTGGAATTCCAACCTCTTTGATAATGCTAGAGTACAACTGAAGAAATAACATCAAGTTGACTTCACCTCCCCTTAAAACACAGGCGAAAACAGTCAGTTTAACTGAAAAGAGTAAAATAGGAAGGGAGGAATTTGTCAGGTTGCTGAGAGGATTTTGCAGTAAAGAATTCCAGAAAAAAAGTGCCATTTAAAAAGTAACTTCATTTTTAATCACCATTTAATTTTGTTTTTATTTATAGAATTTCTTGAAATGAATGAATATCCAGAGCATATTAAACAATTGGTACAGAAAGAGAGAGAGTTAGAAGAGCAAGAAAAGAAGCAACGTGAAATTGAGCGCAATACTTGCAAGGTTAGAATTCCAGGTTGCTTAACACTGACTCTAAACTTCTGTTAAGAACAGTTGAAATATGTTAATGATTACTACAATACCATGAGTCTTATATAGTGTGTGAAGTATTTACATAAGTAACTCAATAAAAACTAAGGCGCTACATATCTGAATGCCATACAAAGTGGAGGGCTATCATCTGTAGTCAGCTAGATTACAGAATTTTAAACCACTAAGTAAACAAAAGTGCCATATTTTAGCAGTCTCTGACGCTCAAAATCTTTCTATATACCAGTGTGGCCCCTAGAAGTTTCCTTCAGAAATGAGATTTCTCGTCTGGTTTTTAAATTTAAATTTCTGGTTGGAAAATGTATAACAAGAAAAAGTATGGGAGCTGTGATCATGCAGTTCTTAGGGTAAATTTCAGTCAGTCTGCCTTAGGAGCAGATGCTGTTTTGCAGTGAAAGCCTTAAAAATTATATTAACGTGAAACTGTACTTTCACATCCTTTGTTGGTAGATTTTGAAAGAGGATGCATTTTAATATAAAATGTATTTCTTTATATTGAACCAATTAGTAGACAATCTCTCTAGTTCTGGATCTGGCACTTCGTGACTTGTAATTTTAAACCTTTTGTTCAGCAAATACTGCTATTCAGTTTCTCTTCCACCTTAACCCCAGTGTTGCCTTATAAAACGTTTTCAATCAGTTGAGATAAGGCAAAAGCTGAAGTACTGCTCCAGCTGTGTTTTGTTTGGTTAGTTCAAGATATGGCTGTCCATTCAAACATAGTTTTACACTAGAAGACATTACAGTATGCTCCATTTATCCAAGTGGCCAGGAAGACACCCCAAACTTTCAGATATCCAGGCATTTGGATAAAAGGAAGTTGTATGTTGAGCTGCAGTTGCTCGCATGTAGCTCTGTTAGTGAATCACCTGCTAATAGGTTCTCAGTTAGCCTCTGAGCACTTGTTAGAGCTAATCAATAGCTTTGTGGTGTTAATGCTTAACACTTGGTACTTTGTTAAAGAATTAAAAACAATTCTATTGAAAATAAATTCAATAACTAACTGTTTAAAGTACAGAATATAAAGCATTAAATGCTGTTGATTAGCATTAATAGGTGCTAAAAGGCTCACTGACAGCTTATTAGCGGATGATTATTGTAAGGCTAATTGGGGTCACACTAGGATCAGATTTTCTGGTAATAGGATTTTGAATAAATGACTACTGTATTTGCAAATGCGTTTGTGACAGATTAAGGTTATTTTATTGATGTTTTTACAGATAAAATTGTTCTGCATGCATCCTGTGAAACAAATAATGATGGAAAATAAATTAGAAGTACATAAGGACAAGACACTGAAGGAAGCTGTAGAAATAGCTTACAAGGTACAGCATCAGGGATGGCAATGTAGCAAAACTGGCTGATGTAATTTGACAGATGTATAATATTTGTCCATAGTATATTTTTGTATGTTCATATTACCATCTTTGACTGCTTTCTTTATATAGAAAAGCAGCACAAGGCATTCTATTTTGATACTACTGACACTTATTCCGTTGATAGCTATGAGGTTTTTGTATAATTGGTGTGGCACCAACACTTCCTTTTAAAAACCAGTTTGACTTCACATACCATATTCTGAAACCTCAGTGCCATCTTCGTGGTTGGTTTATCACAAGTGATTTTTTTTCCCTTCTATCAGTGATTTAACTCTGATCTCCATACTTTGAGAAGTATGACAGTTTATAGTAGGATTGCAGTAATAGCGTGAAAATAAATATAAGCAAAAGCTAATTGTCATGAAGGCTTCTGAACACTTGATCCAGTGACATTATTCCTAATTCTAGAGGGCCAATGGATGACTCTTTTCAGATAGACTAAAAGAAGCGTGTTGTAGATGCTCAGATTTCGAAAGACATCCAACTATAAAGGACAACCAGGCCAGGGATGGATTAAGGAAATCCAGGACCCTAGGCATACCACAACTCCTGTGTAATCTAATGGTGACAGGGTTGCCTGGGGGCAGCCACAGTGGGCTTCCATCTCCTTCCTACAAGAGGCAGCAAGGTCAGTCTCTGCCTGCCATCCTCACCTCCGAAACCCCCTCTCCCCCACCATCACCACACACACAAGTAGTGGTAGCATTTGGGCCCTTCAGTGCTAACCCCAGCTGCTGGGCTTTATCTGCTTTGGTGGATGGATTGGACCTGCTGTGTTCTTTCATTCCTGCCTCTCACCATGTTCTCTGCCAGAGTGGTGTTAGCATGGCCCTCCAGAGCAGCGGGTCTTGGAGTGAATACCCCATTTGAGATGCATGGGGCAATTCATTCCTCTTAGCCTGAAACAATACATGCAGATGCTGCTCCGTCAGTTACTCTTGCATCATATTTTCAAGCTTTTCTTTGCAATCATGGAATAGGAGCTTAGTTTTTTAAACTGAATTCACATTGTGATGTGATCACATGACTCTCTATTAATTGGGGCTTACAGTACCTATGTCATGGCCCTGAAGTCACCACTTATAGCCAGTATGTAACCTTCGTTATTGTCCAGACATTTTTCTTAGATTGTGTCTTCAGGTGCTCAAGGTCCCTGTTTCCACAATCACCTTTCCTAACTACTCTTGGTTTCACTTGTATTCTTCTCTTCTCTTTCTCGTCATAGTTGCTTTGAGCAGGACAAATTTGTCTTCAACCACTCTGTCTAGTTTGAAAAACAAACATCAAACGTTCTTCTGTTGGCCTGATAAAAGAAGTAGCATAAGGTTCTGAGCACAGCAGCTCTTTCACTTTTATTCGGGATTGTTTGGCATGCAAAGCCATAATCCAAGTGACATTACCAGTTAAAAACTGTGTGTGCCAAGTGATGTGTGGGAGAAAGGGTAGTGGTAGTAGGACCTTGACTAGGATTCATGTGAGAAGTTAATGCAGCCAGGAAGAACCATGCCTGGATTCTCAAAGGGCTGTTGTGGGAGGGGGAAGAAATGCATGATAAAGAAAAAATGTATATACATTATTGTGAAATAGTATTTAATTTCACTTCTGCATTTACATTCTAGATAATGGATATAGAAGAAGCAGTTCCTCTGGACTGCTGTCGTCTTGTTAAATATGATGAGTTCCATGATTATTTGGAGCGATCATTTGAAGAAGAGGAGGAGGATATACCAATGGGACTCTTACTTGGAGGAGTCAAATCAACATACATGTTTGATTTACTTTTGGAAACAAGAAGACCTGACCAGGTTTTCCAGTGTTATAAACCTGGAGGTAAGAAATATAGTTCCATAAATCCAAAATCAGCTTAAAGTTATAATGTATGGTGTGGTGATGATGATGATAAATACAAACTCTGCAATGTGAAACAAATGCTTAAGAGTGTGAATGGATGAGATTTTTTTCTTGAATTAGATTCTAGTAAAACCTGCAGCATTCAGAAGTGTTAACTATTTTAATTTACATTTTTATGTAGCAGATGCTGACAGTCTTTTAATTAAAGCAATGCTAGAAAGCATTGCTATAATTAGACAATACACTGAATAGCATTTTTATCTAGTTGGCATTAAATTAGTTGCTTATCTTACTGCCTGAAAGTAGAATGCTGTGATTGTGATTGCTAGTGGAGTGAGTTAAAACACATGTGTATTTAATGATAGTCTTTAAACGGTATACTGTAAACATCACACTTCTATATTTTTTTTAACTGAATCATGTCTTGTACCATATTTTCTCTTTGCTACAGAGGTTATGGTGAAGGTTCATGTAGTAGACCTAAAGACTGAATCGGTTGCTCCTTCTATTAGTGTGCGAGCTTACTTGAATCAGACAGTTACAGAATTCAAGGAACTCATTTCAAAGGTAACTTATAGTTTTTAATTCAATCTAAATATGAAAACGTAGTATGATTTAAATACCATGGGTGAGAACCTCATGCTGCTCCCATGCCTTCAGACTACATAAAAGGGACCCGACAGCCCCATATCCAGCCAGGAGAAGATTCCTGTGACACAGACACAGCAGAACAAGTGTACAGTTGCATGCAAAGACTCCCAAACAAGCCCCTGGTGTAGGCAGCATGCTAGTGGTGGGGTAATAATATGTAGCGCTGCTGTCCTCTTCTTCCCTGAGAACAGCCAAGAATTAGGATAAGTCCCTTCATCCCCAGAGCTGAAAGTTCTGTGCTGCCCCTCAGAGGCTCAGCAGGGAATCTCTCACGCTCAGTGTTAATATGAATGAATGAATATATATGGCTCAAATTCCAGCGTAATCCTGAAATCTGAATTTCAGCTTCTAAATAAGTGAGATAGAATTTGTTATATTATGGGATTACTGCGTTTTACTGCTCTTGCAGGTTACTACTTTTGTCCGCTTTATATAGCATAGGATGCTTTCATTTGGGGGCTGATTCGCCATCGTTGTAGTGGTATAAGACTACAGTAACTCCACTGTCACTATTAGAATTACACTGGAATAAAACTGAGTTTAGTCAGTCCTTATGTAACTTCCCATATAACTGTTCCTAATATGAAATATCACTGGAAAAAGGAAGGAAAAAAATCTCCTGCAAAATTCAAAATTTTGCTGCTGTTTCTATTTCACAGGGTTTGAAACTGATCCTGTTTTTGTGTTTGCTTTCAAAAAAAATTTCACTCAACTTATTTTATCAAAACTCTTATAGAAAATGGCTGACCAGTGGGGAATACTTGATGCTTCAGAAGATGGTCAGATTATGTCCTGAAGAATGAGTGTGTGCGAAGAATCCAATCTTCTTAACTTGCACAGCTACAAATATCTAGCCATTTAAAAATTTAACCAGCCCTCTTAAAAACATTTGTTTGTTACTCTGGCCTCCTGCAGAACTGAATTTCAAAAGTTCACTGCATATCAGTTAAAGCAGTATTTTGTTTATGTTCTGAATTTATTGCCTTCTAATTTCATTAAGGTACCCTTGTTCTCATCCTGTATGACAAGACGAAAACAGTGAGACTGAATGGTTTGTACTGTTCCCTTCAAACTTTTTAAACAGTTTAATCAGCCTGATTTAATCTCTTTATTTTATGTATTCTAATAATAACCAAACTTTCTCCTCCCATGTGGTAGCTTTTAGAAATCAAGTAAAAATATTTATGAAAGGATATACTGTTTTTCTTAAACTGCATTATGGTGTTGTAGGCTGTACGTCTGCCCGCTGAAACAATGCGGGTAGTACTGGAACGTTGCTACAATGACTTGCGTCTTCTCAGTGTGGGCAGCAAAACGCTGAAAGCTGAAGGCTTTTTTCGAAGTAATAAGGTAAGATCTCTGTTTTTTAAATCATTCTTTTCTAATATATTTATAACCATTACTTAAGTATTGTGAAAGTTAGAAAAATCTATGTAGAACTGGATATATCATTTACTTCATTTTTTTTCTTCAGCTCAAAACCCCCTCTTATTTTGAGAACCTCACAAATTTTGTACTGTTAAGAGAGCTAGGGTAAGAGAGTTATCTGAAACCACATGGATAAGACAGGTTGAACTGTTTCCAGCATTCTGCAATCTGACTGATCTTTGAAGTTCACCAGCATTAGTGCTAGGATCTTATGAAGGCAGCTAGGGCAGTCTTTTGCTCACAGACTGGTATAATTCGTATTTCAAGACCCTGGACCATTATATCTGCTCCTGGAAAGGGAGTTCCTTCAGAATTTAAACACAAACAAATAAAAAACCTGTTCTTACAATCCAGTAGCTTTGATCAGAGTATTTATAGTAAATATTTCCAACAGTAGGTTCTTAGTGCAGGTGAGAACTTGAATAATTTTGTATTTTGGCATATGGAGCTTTGTCCTGGTGTCTACTGTTGTGGTGGTTTTAATTGGTCACAAGGGACATTTTCTTCCATTAATTATCTTCTGGGTTTGAGGCTTGGGATCAAGAATGGTTTGTTGGTATCAGAACATGTTGCTACATAGGAATATTGCATCTGGATCAGCAGGGGTTTGTGAGGGCTTTGTATTGTTCTGTAGCTGAGCAAAATAACAATATTGATCGACTCCAGAATGAGCTTGCATCAAAGCCTTTTCATCTGAGGAAATCTCAGTAAAGCATGGAAACCTTTGAGGAAGGGAAATAGGAATTCACCTCCCACCAAAACAGCCCTTTGAAACTTAAGATGCAAATAACCTATGGTTTTGCATCAACCATGCATATATTTAGGGGCTTGCACTTACTTGATTTTATGATATTGTTTAAGAAAGAGACTTGGGGTCCCTCTTCCAAAAGGGTCTTAACCTTGACTCCATCATAAAAATACAAGTGCACAGGTACACCTTACTCTGTATGCATATTACCCTTCTAGATGTAGGGAAGTGTTTTTAAAATTTGGCCTGCAATATTTTAGTTGTCAAATAGTGCTGATAGGAGCCCTATCCACCTATTTACAACTTGCTTGTAATCTGCCTAGTATGATTATTTAATATATGCAAAACTAAATTATTTAGCTTTCAAAATGATTAATAAGCTAGGTATTCTTTATTAAATCTCCTCTAAAACTGGGATTTAAAAATAGAGTAACTTTTTTTTATACTGTCATCTTTCCAATGCATTCTGAATACTAGTATATATTGTATGTTGTTGCCTATACTATTAACATAGCTATTTAGAATAATTGTATGATTTTATATTTAGGTATTCGTTGAAAGTTCAGAGTCTTTGGATCGCCAGATGGCATATACGGACTCCCATTTGTGGAAACTTCTGGATTGTCATGCAAACACAATCAGGCTATATGTTTCATTGCCAGAACACACTCCTGGGTCTCAATTTAAAAGGACAGTCAATCAAAAAGCGAGTGGAGATTCGGGCAATTTGGATGAAGCCTGTGCAAGAGTGAAAGGACCTCTGGGTAATATGATATCTGTAGAGGCTATCCTGGAAGAGAGCACTGAAAAACTCAAAAGTTTGTCGTTACAGCAAGAGCAGGAAGGGGATAATGGAGACAGTAGCAAGAGCACAGAAGCAAGTGACTTTGAAAACATTGAATCACCTTTGAATGAGGTAGACTCTTTAACATCAGTAGAAAACAGAGAACTTGAAAACCAAATTCAGATTTCTGATCCAGAAAATTTCCAGTCAGAGGAGCGGTCAGATTCTGATGTGAATAATGACAGAAGCACAAGTTCAGTGGACAGTGATATTCTTAGTTCCAGTCACAGCAGTGACACTTTGTGCAATGTGGACAATGCCCCGATCCCCTTGGCTAATGGACTTGACTCTCATAGCATCACAAGTAGTAGGAGATCTAAAGCAAATGAAGGAAAAAAAGAAACCTGGGACACAGCAGAAGAAGATTCTGGAACTGACAGTGAATATGATGAAAGTGGCAAGAGTACGGGAGAAGCACAATACATGTACTTCAAAGCAGAGCCGTATGCTGCAGATGAAAGTTCAGGAGAAGGACAGAAATGTATGTATTTATTCTATTTTATTAAAAATACCTTTTAATCCATCTAGCTTTTAACATGGAGATACTTTTTGTTTTTTTTACAGACTATTACAATTTAACTAGACCAGCATTTCTCAAACTGGGGTCTGCAGACCCCTGGGGGTCCCCAGGCCATGCTGATCAATTCCTTCCTCTCCCAGCGCCTCCCAGAATCAGGCTCTAGCTCCAGCTCCCAGAGGCTACTGAAACCAAACCGGGAAATTTTAGGTGCTAAAAGTCTGGCAGCGCAGCAGGGCTAAGGCAGGCTCCTCGCCTGCCGTGACTCTGCGCTGCTCCCGGAACTCCCGCACCCAAACTTCCTTCCAGAGCTTGAATCCCACACCTTTGCACCCAAGCCTGGTGAAAGTGAGTGAGGTGGGGAAGAACAAGTGACGGAGGGGAATGGAGTGAGCTGGGGGCAGGAAGAGGTGGGACGGGGTGGGGCCTTGGGGGAAGGAGTAGAGTGGGGGGCGGGGCCTAGGGCTGAAAGGGGGACTTGGGGATGCTCGAAAAATTTTAAATCAAAACGGGGATCCTTGGATTGCTAAAGTTTTTGAGAACTGCTGAACTAGACCATTGAAGCACTTGATTTTAATGCATTTTTTCAAAATGCTTAGCAATGTGGCAACAATATATTTTCAAGTTCTCTTGCTAAGCCATGTTACAATATTTTAGCTCTTGTAAGAAAAGTGGTGAAGTTTCCCAGTGAACAACAGAATGACAGTCATAATTCTTCATTTTCTTGGAAATAGCACCTTGTATATATTTATTGAAAAAAAAAAATGGCTAGAGATAGATGCGATATAGCTTTTCTGACTTCATACAATGTCCTACAATGTGTTTGCTTGTAAAGAGCAAATAGTAGCGATAGCTTACCCAAACAATTCTGATACTATCATTTTTGTTTTTAGATATAATTTTTATTGTAAAGACACTTGAATTCCTGTGGAACAAAATGCATTTTGTTTCCGCAGCTATTGATCTAAGGTTTCTAGAGTATGACTAGAGTAGAGTAACACTAACCTAAGTTCAGTAGGTTAAGTACAGGGGAATATCTGGTCCCAGATAAAATGGTATACCAAATTTGAAGAGAGTCTAACACAAATGAGTCATATTGCTGTTGATCCTTAACATATATTTTATACAATTTTTTTAAACATATGCATATAGAAAAGAAGAACAAAGCCATATTAGATTATTTGTAGGTGGTATATAATGGAGACTGGCATGAAATTAATAGCAGCAATTAGAAAGTGAAGAGAAGTTTGGGTATTAAGAAAAATACAAGGTATCTATAGTAGTATAAATTTACATTAGCATGCTAAAAGAGATGACCAAGTGAAAATGTGGGTGGTCATGGACTTTTTTTGTGAACTGAAGGATTTTTATGAAACCAGACATCTTGAAGTTGTAAGAATAGAGTAAATAAACTTCCTTTGTAACCTGTAGCTATGGTTTTGATGCACAACATTTACTGAACATTTGTTTTTATTATAAAACCGCAATTAGAGAATCATAGATACTGCAGAAGTTGGAACAAAAATTGTAAAATATCTCCCTTTAAAACTTGAAAAGACTTTCTTCCTAATCTGGTTTTGAACCACTGCAAATACTGATCAATTTAACAGGAATAGGTAAACAAAAGTATTAGTTTCTTAGGTTAATTTTTATGCTTTCTTATTGCATTGTATGACTTGGTGGTATATTTCAGCAATTTTTCCTCAATATATCTTGTACAGCAGCATAAACAATTTTGAAGTATGTTAAGTTTGGAGTTATGTTTTATACTTAGATTTCTCTTCAGAAAATAACTCTGAGAGCATCCAAAAATTACTTAATGTATCTATGTATTTTCTCCTATTTTAGCAATCATTTGTCATAAGTCCCTTTCACTGTACTTTTCGTTACTTAAGATTAAATCTAGAAAAAGCAGCGCATTCCCACTGTTGTATAGTATAGTTTAATTTGGTTTGTAATGTTATATTACAAATAAGCTCCATAAATTGCATCTTTGTATCCTTTCTCATGAGCAATGATAAAGGCTAGTTACTGGCAGACGGGCAGATCCTCAAATTGTGTAAATTGTCATAGCTTCATTGAAGTTCATGAATTATGACAATTTGTGTAAGCTGAGGATCTGCCCTTGACAGTTCTTCCTGTCTGGAAATAAGGGACCAATCCTGCTTGCCTTATTTGCATAGTTCGATTGATTTCAGTAGGACAGGTGTTTCACCATGCTGTCTTTGGCTCTAAAAAAAGTATTCTTGGAGTAATACTGCCTAACGTGACTAGGTCTAAATAGTAGGCTCCAATTGTTTGTAATTCTTAAATTAGTTCAAATTGCATACATGAAAAAATATTCTAAGCAAGCAGGTTTTCTTGTTACTCTTCATTATGGACTAGTACATTAAAGCTTTGAGACTTGCTATTGAGTATAAAAATAACTGAATTATAGCACAATAAATATATTTAATAGTTTGATATACAAATAATATACTGAGATTGAAGATACAAAAAGGTCTTGAAAAGCTAGTTGCAAGTAGGAAAATTTCTCTGGAGCGTTGAAGGACCTAAATCATCATTTCTGATCTTTCTTTTTAAAATTATTTTAATATTTTTATTGGTTGCAAACCTTTCAAACAAGAACCAGTGTAGTGATGCCTTTCTGAACTTGTAAACAAAGTGCTGTAGGGCCTCTTATGTCTCATCACAGCTTTTCAAAATGTTGTGGGCAGCCGTTCAAGTGAGAATAATCTGGGAAATTAATCTGCTGATTGGGAAAGCTGTGAGTAGCAACTGATGGAGCGGTAGCAGCCAGGGCGAGGTGGGTACAGAAGTAGCAAACACATCCATCCTCGGTAGAGTAGAATTGTGGCAGCCCCCACATACACAGTGAAGTAGCCAAGAGGCTCCTGGATGGGCTGAAGAGACGGGGAAGCATGCTCCTTTCTTCCAATGGCAGGGTAATGGGTAGGATTTCAAATTCACATCTGCTAGCTAGAGACTTGCATAAAAGCTGGATGGCATATAGTGTTGGTAATGGGATAGAAACACCTAGACTATGGCTCTAGATCCAGATAAATAGTGATAGGCATTTAGATGTCATATCTTCTCCCCCCCCCGACCCTTACCCATAATATAATCTGTCTGCTCTCCCCACCCCATCTCCATGCCGGGACATGGCTGGGAACCAAAGCGGAGCTGGGGGTAGAACAGGACTGGTTGGTGCTCCCTGCCATGCCCCCTGAACATTCCTCTACACCCCCATGGGGTATGCCCCACAATTTGGGGGACCAGATCTCTAGCTTTCAGTTATTCTCCTGAAGTCTGTTTTTCTTACGGTGTAATTATGTTCAACACTGAGTTTCACAAAGCTGCTGTTGGTAAAAGCAATATATTATATGTTGTCTTTATGATACAAAATACTAAGACTTTATTTGGAAAACGTTATTACTATTACTTTTCCCAACTCTAATACAAAACCATATAGAAACCAAAACAGAAGCAGACTGAAATGTAACAGTAAATCGAAGCGCTCATTTCCTGATGGATTTAAATGTAAAGTTGAACACTGAGCAAAGGAACCTTCCTATTGCCACATGTCTGCGATGCATCCGTCCACCCATAGAAATTATTAGGATATTCTAGAATAATTCCCATAGGGCTTAAAAATGTGGATTTTTAGATAGAATAAATTGATTTAGTTACAATCTTGTATAGTTTTCAAACTTGTAAAATTCCAAGAAGAAGAAGAATGATCTCATGGTTAGACACTAGAGACCCAAGTTTAGTTCCCTGCTCTGCCAGAGACTTCCTGTTTGACAGTGGATAAGCCATTTAGGTTCAAATTTTGAAAGGCCCCCCTAAGCAATTTAGATGGTTTTGAAAATTTTACACTTAGGTTCTCAGTGCCTCAGTTCCCCATCTTTAAAATGGGGTTAATGATACTTCACTAAATCACAGAGGTGTTTGAGCCTAATGAAAGATTGTGAGGCACTCTGATATTATGGTAATGGGGGCCATAAAGTATCTAATATATATAAAATGTGAATAGGGACCTGGTCCATGACTGGCACTCTTAGGCATTGCTACCATACAAATACCTGTGAACAAGTACATGGAAACACACTTTAACAAATTAAATGGGCACTTTGTAACACAAGGTTGGGTTTTTATTTTTGTTTTTTGTTTTTTAGGGTTGCTAGTGCATGTTGATAAAAGAATTACGCTGTCTGCCTTCAAGCAAAACTTGGAGCCCTTTGTTGGAGTTCTCTCCTCTCACTTCAAGGTCTTTCGAGTCTATGCCAGCAATCAAGAGTTTGAGAGTGTTCGGCTGAATGAGACACTTTCATCATTTTCTGATGACAATAAGGTTAATCAAATGAGCTTTTGAATCATTAAAAACTTATACAATAGAACCAAATTTAGTTGGCTGACTAGACAACTTTTGCAGACTAATTGGATGAAATTCACTACCCTACTTCATGGCATCCTTGCTACATTGGTAGTGTTAATGCAATGTTAGAAGAGAACTAACTTTTGACTTTTAATATCAGTTCTGATTATTCTTTTCAATTAATAGATAACTATTAGACTTGGAAGAGCACTTAAGAAGGGGGAATACAGAGTCAAAGTGTACCAGCTCTTGATAAATGAGCCAGAAGTAAGTAGATTTATATATTAAAATCTTCTAAAAGTAGTGTATGAAGACACTGAAATGTGCATTAGTCTTAATTTTTCCCAAAAAAATCTTAAGGGTAAAATTCCCACTAAATTTTCACTTTTCACTCCATGCATTCTCTTTCCCGAAAGCCTCCCTAACTAGACAATTTACATTGAAAGAACTCTCTGATGGGTGTCATGTTTTCCAATAATGTAGTGCTAGAATATTTACTGCCATCAGATACTGCAAAGCAACACTTGTCGGAAAGATTCAGTAATTGAATATGGTGATATAGCTGTTTGCACTAGATTAGTCTTGTAGTAGTGCTAGAAACAAAAGTGACTGTCTTGTAATAGTTGATTGACATGTTAATGAACCATTTGAGACTTAAAGTACAATTAAGTGACTGTAAAAATAACTTTGTAGAGTCCATGTTTTGTTTCAATTTCCACATAAAAATTGCATTGTTTACAAGTGCACCCAAGTTGGACTTTATTTACACGTGTAATAAATACACTGCAGTTTCATCAGTTACTAATATGATGTGTAAGCAGTTGATTGAATAATGCATGAAATGAAATTGATCACTAACTTAAGATCAGACAATGTTTTGATTAAAAATCAATTTCCAAATATGAACAGCTTTCTTCAACAGAGGAAGTCCTGTACTAAGGAGCCAGTAAATTGCACATAAAAAAAAAAGGATGGCATCAGTGTGGTGACAGGACTTATTTAATTGAAAAATAGCTTTCCAAATAATTTTAATGCCCATATATCTATTCTATTAGGGAAAAAGGCAAATGCCACCATCATATGTTTTATAATGTTTCTGAAGTTTTAATCATGTACACAATATCTAATTCTTAACTACTATGCCTTTATTTAAGTGAAGTTTTTGGTTTGTAAATAAACTGGAAATAAGCTGCAAAGAGCTACTAATGAGAGCAGCCTGTTTTGAATCAGTTTAATTGAGTATCTTGCTCACACAAAGTTCTCAGCTGTCATTTTCTAGGGTGATGGAGACTGAGCAAGTCTATAGCACGAATGAGAGATACTGATTTCCTTACTCTTTTTTTGTAAAGAAACAATTCTAGCACTAATAAATGTACATTTGTTGTGTTCACAGCCATGCAAGTTTCTTTTAGATGCTGTTTTTGCTAAAGGAATGACTGTGCGTCAGTCAAAAGAGGAGCTACTTCCTCAACTCAGGGAGCAATGTGGATTAGATCTGACTATTGACAGGTAAAGAACATAGAATCAAGATTAAAACTGCTGGATTAAATAGAACTAAGAGTTTTTCTGTTCCTCAGAAGCCAAGAGGATCTGCTATAAATATTAGGAGGAAATTTTGTTTCTCCTTTATGGGAGAAAGTATTAATCAGTCCCAGCTAGTTTTTAGTGTTCTTTTTTGTTTTGTTTTTTTTGTTTTTTGGAGGTGGTTGAAAGGTGATCAGTTATTGTGTTGTCTGAGCCAAACTGTGAATATAAAAGATTAATTTGTGGAAATTTCTAGCCTTCATTCCATCTGGAAAGATTGAGGGAGTGCTATGTAAATGGAAATGCCTTTGATTGAAATGGCTTACCACTGCGATTTATAAGTTCAGATCTGTTTGCACTTCTATTCTGTCATGATGGTATTGCCTGTTGGGTATGTTAAAGGTAACAGTACTTCTCTAAAAGCAGAAAAGGGAAGAAAAGAAAAATACATCACAATAAAAAGACTAGTCTCTGAGAGATACAGTCCAAGCATTTCTGTGTAGAAGTAGAACAAATGATGCTCTGTGGCATTGCTTTGACATGTTGCCTCTTCTGATTTTTCCATACACTTTAACCTCTTGCCTCAGGGCTGGAGGAGATCTGCAAAATGAGCCACGTGAGTCAGACATCCACCCTCTAAGTATCTCTCCTGTGGTTTTTTGTTTTGTTTTGTTTTGTTTTCCCCCAAGAAGAAAAAATGTGTTTAGTGAGGAAAAGCTGTCGGTAGAGTTTGGGGGGAGAATAACACCACTATTTTTTTTTTCCCCATTCCTGCTTAAGAAGCCATTATTCCTTCCCACTGTCCCTCTCCTTATGCACAAGGATTGGCCAGATACAGTCGTCCTCACATATTCTCCTGCGCATGTGTACTCCTACTAACAAACAATGCTTCCTAGAGCTCCCCGGTATATGGCAGCTTTGCAACATCTCCTTATCAGCACTAGGTTTCAAAAGCCATAATTGAAACCTCTCTGAATAACCCACCTACAGATGAGAGAGAGTAATATTTTAATATTGTCAGAAAATAGAAGTATGATGAGTCATCTCAGGATTCTTTGGTATGTCTGGTTTAATTTAGGCTCACTTATTCACACACGAGAGTCATGCATTAAGAGACCTAAATAACATAATTATTAGAGCATAAGCTTTCGTGAGCTATAGCTCACTTCATCGGATGCATTTGGTGGAAAAAACAGAGGGGAGATTGATATACACACAAAGAGAACATGAAACAATGGGTTTATCATACACACTGTAAGGAGAGTGATCACTTAAGATAAGCCATCACCAGCAGCAGGGGAGGAAAGGAGGAAAACCTTTCATGGTGACAAGCAAGGTAGGCTATTTCCAGCAGTTAACAAGAATATCTGAGGAACAGTGGAGGGTGGGGTGGGGGGGAGAAATAACATGGGGAAATAATGACAGGTTTCAGAGTAGCAGCTGTGTTAGTCTATATTCGCAAAAAGAAAAGGAGTACTTGTGGCACCTTAGAGACTAACAAATTTATTTGAGCATAAGCTTTCGTGAGCATCCGATGAAGTGAGCTGTAGCTCACGAAAGCTTATGCTCAAATAAATTTGTTGGTCTCTAAGGTGCCACAAGTACTCCTTTTCTTCATGGGGAAATAGTTTTACTTTTTACATTACTTTGTGTAATGACTCATCCATTCCCAGTCTCTATTCAAGCCTAAATTAATTGTATCCAGTTTGCAAATTAATTCCAATTCAGCAGTCTCTCGTTGGAGTCTGTTTTTGAAGCTTTTTTGTTGAAGGATAGCCACTCTTAGGTCTGTAATCGAGTGACCAGAGAGATTGAAGTGTTCTCCAACTGGTTTTTGAATGTTATAATTCTTGACATCTGATTTGTGTCCATTCATTCTTTTACGTAGAGACTGTCCAGTTTGACCAATGTATATGGCAGAGGGGCATTGCTGGCACATGATGGAATATATCACATTGGTAGATGCGCAGGTGAACGAGCCTCTGATAGTGTGGCTGATGCCATTAGGCCCTATGATGGTGTCCCCTGAATAGACATGTGGACACAGTTGGCAACGGGCTTTGTTGCAAGGATAGGTTCCTGGGTTAGTGGTTCTGTTTTGTGATGTGTGGTTGCTGGTGAGTATTTGCTTCAGATTGGGGGGCTGTCTGTAAGCAAGGACTGGCCTGTCTCCCAAGATCTGTGAGAGTGATGGGTCGTCCTTCAGGATAGGTTGTAGATCCTTGATGTGTTGGAGAGGTTTTAGTTGGGGGCTGAAGGTGATGGCTAGTGGCGTTCTGTTACTTTCTTTGTTGGGCCTGTCCTGTAGTAGGTGACTTCTGGGTACTCTTCTGGCTCTGTCAATCTGTTTCTTCACTTCAGCAGGTGGGTACTGTAGTTATAGGAATGCATGATAGAGATCTTGTAGGTGTTTTTCTCTGTCTGAGAGGTTGGAGCAAATGCGGTTATATCGTAGAGTTTGGCTGTAGACAATGGATCGTGTGGTATAATCTGGATGAAAGCTAGAGGCATGTAGGTAGGAATAGTGGTCAGTAGGTTTCCGACATAGGGTGGTGTTTATGTCACCATCGCTTATTAGCACCGTAGTGTCCGGGAAGTGGATCTCTTGTGTGGACTGGTCCAGGCTGAGGTTGATGGTGGGATGGAAATTGTTGAAATCATGGTGGAATTCCTCAAGGGCTTCTTTTCCATGGGTCCAGATGATGAAGATGTCATCAATGTAGCGCAAGTAGAATAGGGGCATTAGGAGACGAGAGCTGATACAATTAACTTAGGCTTGAATAGAGACTGGGAATGGATGAGTCATTACACAAAGTAAAACTATTTCCCCATGTTATTTCTCCACCCCACCCCACCCCCCGCTGTTCCTCAGATATTCTTAAAAAGAAAAGGAGTACTTGTGGCACCTTAGAGACTAACAAATTTATTAGAGCATAAGCTTTCGTGAGCTTATCCAATGAAGTGAGCTGTAGCTCACGAAAGCTTATGCTCTAATAAATTTGTTAGTCTCTAAGGTGCCACAAGTACTCCTTTTCTTTTTGCGAATACAGACTAACACGGCTGCTACTCTGAAACCTAAATAACATACAAAGTTTACTCCAGTATTTCATATCTAATGAGATTTCAGTGTATTTGATTATGCATTTAATAAACTTGCTGCTATTTCCCCTTTTTAAGAATCTTGCAATTCGTAGTAGAACACCAGTTATACAACATTTAAACTGCCATTAGAGTATACGGTAGATACACTGTAGTTCTGCTGAGCGCTTCACATGTCTGATAGCTGGAGGGCATACATCAAGCAGCTTAAATTTAGCCGTAAAATAAACAGTTTTCCCTAAGACCAGCTTGCTGGCTAAAAGTAGAATTATGTTCTACATAGATCATTGGTCCCCAAGCCAGCAATTTCAGGGTCCTCTCAGAAATCTAATAGCTGAAGACTGAAGTCCAGGGCTGCCATATTGGGTATGCTGTAGAGGAAAATTCTTAAGCTCTTAGGTGAAGAGAGACTGCTCTCTACCAACCAGCTCCAGTGGTCATGAATGACAGCACTGATGTGCTTAAGGGTCCAGATTTCCATGCAGCCACTTGGAGTGAAGGTTACTGTTAATTTTATAAAATCTCCAGATTGGAATTTTTAGAAGCAAGAAAAGTCATATTTACCAATAAAGAGAGATGAAGTTTGGTCATAGTTGAAAATCTTGGGCCTCTTGCGGGAGTGAAGACCCTGTCTGTGGTTGGGAGCAGAGTAGGGGTGGTTTGTGCAACCTCTGTGTGTTTAAAGGTACATCTGTATAGATGTCAGGAAATGTGATTGTGGCATAGACATACCCACACTATCTTGATCATAAATAGCAGTGAAGCCACAGAAGCACAGATAATGTCACAGACTAGCCACACAAGTACATACACAGGATCCCTGGGTACATACTTGGGCAGTTAGTCTGTGCTGCTGCAGCTTCACTTACCTTTTTAGCGAACTAGCTCATTCAAAGCTAGCTTGGGTATGTTGTAGTCATGCCTCCCAATTGCAGTGTAAAGTAAGTGTCATGGATTTTGACACCTTTCTCAAGGGCTCAAAAAAAATTGTCATAGAATCCATTGCCAATGTACGTTGGTATCAGTGAACAAAAACTTACTGTTTTCTAAAACATATTTATAGGTTTCGCCTACGAAAGAAAACCTGGAAGAATCCAGGCACTGTATTTCTGGATTATCATGTCTATGAGGAAGATATTAATATTTCAAGCAACTGGGAAGTCTTCTTAGAAATACTTGACGGTAATAACAATACATTGAGAAAAAGTTAGAGCCCTAACATTTTGTATCAAAATGAATTGTATCTTCTGTGAATAAATGCATTTTTTGTATGTCAGTGGAATAGAATCCTTCAGCTAATAACAGCATGTTAAATATATATTTTTGTTGAATGGTTTATTGAATTATTTTAGGTTCACTGTACTCTACATTCTATACTTTCCTGAAGATAATTAAAACTGCACTTCAAGATTCTTTTTCCATTTATTTGTAGTATATTTTCTAGCCCTGAGGACTCAAATGTAAGCTTAATGCAGCCTTCTGAATTGCACACAGAAACTTACCAGCCCAGGCACAAAGTCTCTCTTACCTGCACATACAAGGATGATTAAAACGATTATACAACTTTAGTTGATTATCAAAAATTTAGTTGCCCAAGAGAGCAAAGAAGTAGAATTTTTCAAGTGTGGGGAAGTAGATAAGGGGATTCAGATTATTTATTCAGACCAGTGGTGCTAGTGTGATCAAAATGGGATAATATAAATTGCAAAAGGGGGTGAGGTAGAGGGGAAATTTTTTTTAAGTTAGCCATGATGCAGTGCCTGTTTTGTTTGGTTTTTTTGGGGGGTTGTTTTTTTTGTAGTAGCTCTCTGTGAATCTGTGATGAAATCTCACATATACACAGTCCTCTGGCTTTGGTTTTGAAAAATACTGGAGTAGTTTTGCTCATAGTTTCTTTGCAAACTTGTGTGTGAGAGATGTAACTACATTCATTACACCTACATGGATCTATGGCTCTTTGTATCAGATGCTGAGAATGCAGCAGTACCTACACTTGAGGTTGCAGAAGCGTTTCCATTCTAAGTGGTAACTTTCAGTTCATCTTGATCACCTTCATTGGTCTCATATAGATTGCGCCAGTCACAACGTCTTCCATTCTTCTCTTATCCTGGCCTTCCTTCTGGGTGCATCCATGACTTTTCACGATAAAATCTTCCCATCTTTTTAGAAGTCAGCCGTTTTCAGTTCCCTTGGGTACCACTCGGCAACAGCAGTAGTTCATCAATTGTCAGTCAGCCTAGCTAATTCCCAGCCTATTGCATTTTACTGTTCCTGTTTTCAACGACGTCCTACGCTCCACTCTATCTGATCACTTCACTGGGGACTCGGTCGCGGATTGAGATCCCCAGAATTCTTCTTTCCATCGCTCTCTCCGTGACACAGTTGTTGCTCCTCTATCTTCTTCAGTGCCCATGTTTTGCTGCCGTACAACATTGCTGGCAATACTGTTGATTTGAAGAGATTGGCGCATATTGCCTTGTTGATTTTTCCTTGGAAAATATCCTCGATAGCATTGAATGTGCGCGCCAGCCAGCTTTCTTTCTTCGTGTGAGTTCGCCTTCCTGATCGTGGTGCATGTTAACTTTTTGGCCCAAATAGATGTATTATTCAACTTCTATTTGTTCTCCCTTGACTATTATTTGGGCTTTTGCCAAGGCATTAGACTGCATACATTTTATTTTCAGTCCAACTTGATTGCTTTCTGTGTCGAATTTTTGCAGCATTTTCTGTAGTTTGATAGTGAAACTGCATCTCCTTGCTTCACACCTTTTTTGATGGGGCTGCGAAGGGGAGTGTCGAACAGAGTTATATCCGTAGTGCAGTGAGTTAGCTTCCTTTAATAGTTTGGTGTAGTTTGTGTTGGTGTCCTGTTTTGCAAGAGCTTTCAGTGCTACATAGATTGCTACGCTGTCGAGAGCTTTTTCATAGTCAACAAAGGCAATGCATAAAAGAAATGTGTTTCCTTGAGCACTCCAGTAGGTGGCTTTTGTGAAGATATAGTCCAGTGTGCTGAAATTCACCTGCCTGCTTTCTTGGATGCTGCTCGTTCAGACTCTGTAAAAGTCAGTTTGTTGTTTTGGTGAATAGTTTGCAGACGTGAGAGCAGTCACATTGGACAATAGTTCTTTAGATCTTCATGATCACCCTTCTTGTACAACAAAATGGTGTTGGACTCCTTCCAGCTGCATTTCTAAGTAGCAGCAAAACCTCTGAGCAAGGGTTTTCCAGAGGTCTTGGCCTCAGCTCTTATTTCGATTTGTCAGTCTGTCTTTTCCTGGAGCTTTTCGTTCCTTCATTTGGTAAACTGCATGTCAAACTTGGCTGATGAGGACCGGGAGTGTGTGCTCATTGGTCTGTTGAAGTGTTCATAGTGGGACATTTTATTTGAGGTGTGAATAGTTCGGTGTAGAAATCTTTGCAGACCGCTTCCATCCCTGCCTGTTCTGTCAATTATTGCTTTTCCATCCTTGTTTAGCACCATTATTGTTGATGTGTATAGCATCAGTTTCCATTTGCATTTTTTGAGGCTTCTGCGATCTTCAGCTGTCTTTAAGAGCCTTTCATTTCGGTATTTCTCGAAGTCTTCCTTTTAGTCGTCACCTTATCAGCTTTCAGGCAATGTGTAAAATTAGCTGAGAAAGAGAAACAGAAGAGAGCCAAGAGAAGAATCTCGGAGGAAACAAGGAACTTGCTAGAGAAGCGGAGGAATATAAAGTGAAACGATGGCAACAGACTCCCTCCTCTCTGCAAATTTTCAGTTGTTTATATTTTTTCCAATCTTTACAAATTTCAGTCAAAATTTTTTTTTTCAGTTAGGGAGCAAATTTTTGATAGGTTGAGCCAGAACTGTTTAATCATTTTCAGATCTAAGAATGGAAAAAAAATCCTCACTCTTTAGTCCTTATAAAATACTGACTTTTTGAACAGCTCTGGGATGTCAATGGTGGAAACTTGAAATTTGGCAAGCAGATGGTTGCAAATGTGCCTTTTTGGGATCTGGTGAAAGTTATTTTGCCAGAATTACAGAGCTTTTAAAAATGTGTGTGCATGTTGGATTTTGTAATGCAACCACTTAATGGCCTGCCAGTATTGGTTCTATATACAATCAGGAAGGCGAGTAGACAGTGCTATTTTCTCTAAGATATCTGTTATTGCCTGAGGAAGGAGTATGGACTCCAAAAATATTCTGATGCCTTTCATATGATGTAGACATTCACTCACAAACTAGTTTCTATTTACATCAGAACAGGACATCATAATGGATCATATTAAGATCATTCCATTCTTTTCTTGTATGTTTTGATCAGTGGTGAAATACTTAATGTTTTTATTTACAGTGTTATAATTTTGACTTCAGAATTAATAACCCTTTGAAATGAAAAGGGAAAGTTCACATCTCTCACCGCTATTTATTTTAGGATGTCTGCAGGCGCTCACAGATATTTGCTTCACATTTTTAAAGTTTTCTTCACAACCATAGAGGTAGAGGTTTAATTTAAAATTCTGGAGCACAATATTGCAGCCTTCAAGAAAAGCATCAATCTGAGATCTGCCCCAAAGAGTTAAATGAATGAGTCAATGGCTCCTACCTCGGACACAGTGGAATTTCTTAGTTTCATGTTCTTTTTTTTTTTTAAATATTGTGAAATTCCATACAAAAAAGATTTCTATACCGAAGCACTCAAAAGTCAAGGTTGCCAGTGCAATCTGAACTTAATTTCCGTGAGTGTGTGCTTCCCCAATTGCCTTTGATTTAGGGCTGTTGATTTTTGCAGTTAACTCATGTGATTAACTCAAAAAAATTAATTTCAATTAAAAAAATTGCCATTTTAATCACACGGTTAAACAATAGAACGCCAATTGAAATTTATTAAATATTTTGGATGTTCTTCTACATTTTCAAATATATTGATTCCAATTTCAGCATAGACTTCAAAGTGTACACTACTCACTTTATATTTTTTTATTATAAATATTTGCACCAGAAGGTGAGAACATGGGACTTTTGTAGTTGGCATTGCAAGGTATTTACACGCCAGATATGCTAAGATTAATATGCCCCTTCATACTTTGGCCACCATTCCGGAGGACCTGCTTCCGTGCTGATGATGCTCATTTAAAAAAACAAACGCATTAATTAAATTTGTGACTGAACTCCTTGGGGAAGAATTGTATGTCTCTGGTTCTGTTTTACCTGCATTTTGCCATATATTTCACGTTATAGTAGTCTCGGATGATGACTCAGCACGTTTGTTTTAAGAACACTTTCACTGCAGCTTTGACAAAACGCAAAGAAAGCACCAATATGAGATTTCTAAGGATAGTTACGGCACTCGACCCATGGTTTAAAAATCTGAAGTGCCTTCCAAAATCTGAGAGGGATGAGATGTGGAGCATATCTTAAGTCTTAAAAGAGCAACATTCCGAAACTACAGAACCCAAACCATCAAAAAAGAAAATTAACCTTCTGCTGGTGGCATTGGACTTGGAGGATGAAAATGAACATGCGTCGGTCCGCACTGCTTTGGATTGTTATAGAGCAGAACCTGACATCAGTATGGATGCATGTCCTCTGGAATAGTGGTTGAAGTATGAAGGGATTTGTGACTCTTTAGGGCATCTCGCACATAAATACCTTGCGACGCTGGTTACAACAGTGCTATGCAAACGCCCGTTCTCACTTTCAGATGACATGGTAAACAAGATGCGGGCAGCATTATCTCCTGCAAATGTAAACAAACTTGTTTATCTGAGCAAGTGTCTGAACAAGCAATACGACTGAATGGACTTGTAGGCTCCAAAGTTTTACATTGTTTTATTTTTGAATGCAATTTTTTGTACGTAATTCTAGGTTTGTAAGTTGAACTTTCATGATGGAGATTGCACTACAGTACTTGCATTAGGTGAATTGAAAAATACTATTTTTTTTGTTTTTTACAGTGCAAATATTTGTAATCCGACATAAATATAAAGTGAGCACTGTACAATTTTTTATTCTGTTACAATTGAAATTAATATATTTGAAAATGTAGAAAACCTCCAAAAATTTAAATAAATGGCATTGTAGTATTATTTAACAGTGCGATTAATCGGTTTGTTTAATCGCAATTTGTTTAATCTCTTGACAGCCCTACTTTTATTATATGATTACATTTTTTTTTCTCCATTCCATTGCTTTATTGAGTTTAGGTATTTGGAAACAGAATGAGACAGAATTTTGTCGTGAATTAATCTGTTGGTCTGAATAACGTAGCTGGAGTCAACATACCTTAGGTCGAGTTACCGTGGGGGTCTACACCGCGGAGGGTCGACGGGAGAAACTCTCCCATCAACTTACTTTACTCTTGTCATCGGGGGTACAAGGGTTGACTGAAGAGCACTCTGCTGTCGATTTTGGCGGGTCTTCACTAGACCTGCTAAATCGACGGCCGGTGGATCAATCTTAGAGTGTCGATCCCGACTGTAGTGTAGATGTAGCCTTATTGTTTGACCATGTTAAGTCACTTACTCTGTCTCTCTGCTCAATATCTGTTAAAATGAGTGTGATACTTCATGATGTTTTGAGAAAAAATTCATTAATGTTTTTTGAGGCACTTACGTATTCTATTGATTAGTGCTGTAGAAAAGCCTATACAGAGAAAATGTTACCTTAGTGAAAGGCTTGGATGGTATGCCGAGAATGAGGCATAGGGTCACATTCTGTAGCTAGAAAAGGAAATATAGAACTGCTGTCTTGTTCAATGAGCACTATCTATCTTGAGCATTAAATGAGGTTGGAATTCTGTGGAAAAGTCACTGTGCAGTGTGTTTATGTGCAAAGGGGTGCAGAGAAGATTATCCAGGCATATTAACATTGCAATTTCCTGACTAAGTGCTTCACTTTGCAACCTTTGATAGCTTTAACCTTTTCGTATGGAATATATAAGCTATAATTCACTCAGCACGCTCCCATGTTTGTGTGTGCATATAATATATGTTCAGTTCCTCATTGTAGATGGAATAAAAACCTATGAAGATCTCAGAATATTCCATCTCTTTTTGCAGAGGCAGAAAAGATGAAATCTATGTCACAGCTTGCTGTTCTATCAAGACGATGGAGGCCATCAGAGATGAAGCTTGATTCCTTCCAGGAAGTAGTTCTGGAAAGCAGCAGTGTTGATGAATTAAAAGAGAAGGTGAATTGATTTTAGTAGTAAACTGTATTCAAGCATAATTTCAAAGTAAATTAAGGCCACTTTAATTCTGAATAACAGCATGAACGCAGGGATTTGATGCAGTTTAATTGCAATGATTGCATCTTAGTTACAAATCCCTGGTCAGCTGCAAGTGGCAAAAGACTATCTTGCATGTGGATACCAACTGAGATCCCAGTAGTAGCTAAGGGTTAGGGTTTCTTACCATATATAACTCCTTGATGTTGAGTGTCACAGAGTTACCAGGTAATTTTCTGGAACTACTCTATGTGAAGCCAGTCAGGACTCTGGGGGAGCATGTCTCCTCTCTCTGAGCATACTGTCAACGGGGCAAGAAGCTTACACAGCTTCAACCTTCGTGAATCTGACCTCTGAGCATTCAGCATGCCCTTCCAACACAGTGCATGTCTTGCAGTGAGTTTGCCCAGGTGGGGTTCCTGTGGAAGCCAGAGGGCCCTGCACCCCAACTTCGCAATCAGACATGTGAGTCTCAGCCAGCCAGTAAAACGGAAGGTTTATTATTTGACAGGAACACAGCGTAGAACAAAACTTGTTGGCACAGAAATCAGTGACTTTCATCCAAGTCCGTCCTGGGCCAGAAGCCCTAGGCTCCCACTCCTCCAATCCCCTCAAGCAAACTGCCAGCTTGTTGCTGCTCCTCCTTCTCTTTGTCTCGCTTCCCAGGCAGAGTCACTTGGTTGTCACCTGGTTGCATCCCCCTTCTGTATCTTGGGTTACGAAGGGTACTGGTCATAGCATATGTGCAGACAGCTGGAGCAGCCTCACCTGCCCCAGAGGTCTCAGCCAAAGTCACACACCCCTATTCCCACCATTGAGGTATTAGTGCAGCACGCAGGGAAACTGAGGTGCACACAGTATTCATGCAAAACAGTAAAACTCGCATAGGTTCACATACAACATAACAAGGGAAAATCCCCACTTTGTCACATCAGAAATTCAGTTTTCTCATGACTGAACACACATTGTCTTCATCTAACACAAAATGCATTGGCCTCCTTGTTAAGTGTGGTAGTCAGTCATGAGCTTGTAATGCTTATATGCCAAGCTATGTACTGTCTTCCTGGGTGCAAATCAAGTTACTAATGATAATGAATCCCCTAATGGCAATGGATCCTACCATCTCCAAGACTGCCTTTTTCACATAGTGTCACAAAATCTGTGGTTGGTTGCTCTTGCTGCATGCCTTCAGAGTTAATCTCTAGGGAGCAGTTGGCCCCATGGTTTTTATGGCCTCATCTCTTGAACTTGTTCCCATGTGCACTATGCAAAATCTTAAATTTGATATTTAAAATGTGGTACAAGACAGATTTTTCAGTCAGTTTTTTTATTTTAGCAGAAGTTAATTGGTGGATGGTGCAGATGATACGATTCATCAGTTCTTCAGCTTTTGTCAGGTTTTTTGTTTATTTGTATTGATACACACATTAAGTTGTATAAATAAAATGGTTTGTAATATTGAGAACCAACTCTGGAGCCAAAGATGTAATATGAAGCCTGCAATCACTTTGCATCTTGGACCTCACATTAACTATGTTTCTGTTGAATTTTTTTCTCTCTCCACCACGCTGTTGGAAATTTGATATTATATAAGGGTCTCACAGAAGTGTCATTTGTGACTCCCCTGTCATGTACCAACTTAATTGCACTAAAAAGCATCAGCTATTTCCTTGGGATAACCACTGCTTAAAGAAGAATTGTGAAATATGGAATATTGATAAATTGAAATAGGCATCTTTTCCTGCAGTTTTGAATTCATTTTTGTGTCTGTGTCTGAATTTCTTACTGGCCTTTATAATTTGACGAAGACTTACTGATGTTCATATGCTTCACTGTATGATATATTGGCATGAAACTCTCTACCTCACTGAAAGAAATTAATGCATTGAAAATGTTTGTTTTACAGCTTAGTGAAATAAGTGGAATACCCTTGGAATATATAGAATTTGCTAAGGTAAGTAGTGTTACGTCTAAATTGTAGATATTGATTTGGAGGTGCATATATCGTTATGCCGTTTGGACGATTTATTCACTAAATTGCTTCTTTCCAGGGGAGAGGCACATTTCCTTGTGATATTTCAGTACTAGAGATCCACCAGGACTTGGACTGGAATCCTAAAGTGTCTACGTTGAATGTCTGGCCTCTCTACATTTGTGACGATGGCGCAGTAATATTTTATAGGTATATATTTTATTGTAGTATAATGATCATCAACAAATACTCTATGTATAAATAAGGTTCTAACAACCAACAGAAGCCTGAAAAACAGTTCATGCTGAAAATTCTGCTGCTGTTTTGAAGAAGAAAAATATCCACAATGGGAGCTGAAAATAGAAAATCAAGCATAACTTTGATTTTTTTGAGACACTTCAGTTATAAATTCGTGTTAGACCTTAATTTTATTTTACTAATATGTGCTAAATAAATAGTAAGCATTATGCTTGGAAATAAGTGTGGATTTCAGAAGTTTTGGCATTGACTTCATTGTAGCCAAGATTTCACCCGTTATATTGAATTATGTAGCATTTGCTTAATATTTTACATTAAGCAGTTATGAAAATAAAGTAGATAATCTTGTTTTAAGGCATTTTTGCTGTGACGTTATTGAATTGACCTTCCTATATAGTATATGTTGACACCCTGATAAACATGTGAAATTGGAAGACATTCTAAGAGATCATGTATTAAGTGGAAGCTTTTCTTCCCTAGTAGTACTAGTTTGAAAAATATTGACCTAACTGCTTATTCAGGGCCATTGCAACCTGTCTGGCAAGCGTAAGTACTTTTTGTGCACAACACATCCATATCTTAAAACTGAATTATATTTTCTGTGAAATTGTTTTCCATATTTTAAATTCCCAAAGGGTGAAACTGACTTCTGTGCAGGGGGCCAGCACAAGGCATAAGCACCACTGAAGCCCTCAGAAATGGGCTCTACAACTAATTCCTAAATTGCTAGGCCACAGCGATTCCAATTTTTGTTGTTTGTCTGTTTCTAGTTACTCTCTGTGCCATTCACATGGTCATCTAAAATGACTCGTTTTTTCATCTGCCTGACAAAAGGGAAAAAAAATTGTTAGACAAACAGTACTAAAATAATTTGAGGGTGTTCTTTTGGCCTTGTAATTCGGTTAGCTCAGAATGCAGTTACCACCTCATAAAATCTTCAGTTTATTCTGTAGTCTGAAGTTACTTGAACAAAGTTTTTGAATTAAGGGATAATATGAAGGCTGCGCCATTATATAGAACAGTAAACAGGTTCCTAATTGGATATATTTTATCCTGAACAAATTAATTTGGAACATGGGACTTCAGCCCACTGTTAAATTTTTTCATCAATTTGGGATCTGGGGATAGCAGAGAAAAAGAGGGAGGTGAGTAGTGTGGTGGACTTGAGGAAGAGCCAGAAATAAAAGAGGAGATAGGGGTTTGTGTGTTCCGTGGAGCGGTTGACTGGTTTATAGTCAAAAGCTGCTGCTGTGCTGACTGGCTAAAGAGTAGAATGGCATCTGAATAGGAGGAAGCTGTGTTGCCAGGCAGGGGTAGAGTGGGGCAGTGGGAGGCTTGTTGAAGAGGAGCTTTGAAGTGAACTCGGAAAACTGGCTTACTATAAGGCTTGGTTGACACTACATAGGTTGACGTAAGGCAGCTTATATTTGACCTAACTCTGTCAGTGTTTACTTTACAGCCTTGCTCCTGGCTGATATACCTGCCCTTTGCACCAACATAACTCTCCCTCCATGAGAATCATAGGGCTTATGTTGGTGTAGTGAGGGTGAGATAGTATCTGTATATAGGACTCAAGGTGCAGATCTCCCCATGGAAGGCAAGAAGCCCCAGGTGGCTTCCTTCTGCTCCCAACTGGGAGTGGGAAGATGAGAAGCCTGGGGGGCAGCTGAACTCCCAGCAGGGAGTTGCATGGCGCTGAGAGCTTGGGCTCTCAGCCCCCACGCCCTCAGTCCCTCTTCAGTCAGTGGAAGTGCTCCTGGTGAGGTCATGCATCACTAACAGAAGGAGGGTAGTGTGGACATCAGCCACCGCAGTAATTACTGCAATGACTATAAGGCAAACTAACATAGGTTGATTTAAGATTGTAGTGTAGACATGCTTCATGTTTCAACTTTCTAGGAATTCCAAGGCTCTCTGATTGTTCCACACTGCTGTTATCCACGCTGCTAAAGTGACGCATTGAAACTAAAAGGTTCATTGAATTAAAATTTAATTGTCTCCTTCGATAGCTGTAGAACCACTCCTTGACTTGAAAGCCGATACCTCTTGGCAAATTATATTCCCACCTTCCCTTCTCAATTTGTTACCTCAGTATTTCTTTTTGTAGCCAATTTAGCAAAATTTTAGAGAAATCTAGTGTCTTGTTCTTTGGTTCTTTCTCTTGTTTCCTTATATTGGGTCTGTTATGTTTAATTCTGAGTGTCTCAGAAAACACTATGCTTTGCACAGAGGAGACTTAAAATGGAGAAAGGTTAAAGACCTGAGAGAGAGAACCTGTGTTTTGTGAGATACCTTATGATGATATATGGTATGAAAAGACTAGCAGGCTCTTTTGATCCAATGAGACCCCCTCACTTGTATAACTTTGTAATTTTATTATAGCTGATTTTTAATCTATAGTTTTATTTTTATTTTAGGGATAAAACTGAAGAATTAATTGAATTGACAGATGAACAGAGAAATGAACTAATGAAAAAAGAAAGCAGCAGACTCCAGAAAACTGGACACCGCATAACCTACTCCCCTCGTAAAGAAAAAGCACTAAAAATTTATCTGGACGGTGCCCCAAATAAAGAGTCAACTCAAGACTGACATTTACTATAACATTTCCCTTGGGGAATTTTTTTGTTTTAAATAATAATAAAAAAAAAAGTTCACTACTACTGTGTAGTGCCATTATGGCAGGACACTCATTAGGTGTAAAGCAATGACACCAGCACTGATTGGGCTGCAGTTTACCAATCAGAAGCTCAGTGCCCAGTTGGGTCACTGTTTGACTTTGAATCATGTTGTGCACTATCGTCAAATGTACTGTAAAGCTAAAGGGATGTGCAAATAAAAAAAAAATGAATAGAAAAAAAAATGGGGAGGGAGAGGGAAATGATTGAGGATAATGTGCACATAATAGCTAGTAAAACTAGCATCAAACAGGATACTCCTTGCATAATAATAAAAGCTGTGCAAAGGCCATGAATGAATTCTTTTGTTTGTTTCAATGATACACACATTACCTCATTGAAGGTTTGGAAGTAAATGTAACACATTGGCTTTTGAAAAGCAGCAAAAATGGGGTGAAGATGTAATGACATTTTCAAAAGCCAGCTCTAAAAGTTGTGGTGTAAAGTTTTAGAAGAATCCTTGGACTATTCTTCCTTAAAACAGATGGTCTAAAACAGGTACCTTTCTAAAGTTACCAAGAGGTCTTGTCTCATTTTGCTCAAGTATTGTAAGGTAACTCTTGAAATAGCTTATGGAAGCAGAAGAGCAACTTTACTATATTGCATTCAATGTGTAAATAAAATCTTCCCTATCCAGTTAGCAGAACTATAGTTCAGCTACTTACCATAGTATTTCTTTTCACATATCAATATTTGTTGTGTACATTTGAAAGTATAGTTGCCTATTTAAATTTGTATTCATTTTATGTTTGGCAATGCTGGGTACTTTAGGGTTGCATTTCCCTTTGTTGATGAGGTTTTTGGTTGTTTTTTTGTTCTGCTACTTATTTTTGTACATTTTGTTTTTGAAGACTTTATTACAGGTTTGCATTTTCTAGTCCTATTGAAAGTCACACTTTAATTTTTTCCTGGAGTTGATTCATAGTTCTTTGTAGTTTGGGCAACGTCTAACACCTCACAGTATAAACTTGCTGGTAGTTCAGTTTGTGGTGCAGACTGATGCAGTCAACATGATTTCATTGCAAATTCTAGAAACAGCAGGTTTTTGCTTCACCACATAAAGATCAATTGAGAACAAAAACTGTGTAGAATTGGAAATATTAACTAATTTATAACAATCAATAAAGGTTTTGGTAAACTTTTTCATGCCTGATGCTGTTTACAACAATGAACATGCCAATAAAACATCTGTTCATTCTGTTGTGTTATTTTAATCATTTAAACTCCATTGGATTTTTTTTAACCTGGAAAGAACTTATAGAATTGCTTCATGTAAACCTATAGAATCACTTTTCAAAGGCAGTCTCTGAATTTTAAGGTACAAATACATAGTATCAAGGAGAGTGTTCATGCAGGGTATTCTGGTCTAATGTACTTATGTTCATAATAGAAGATTTGTTAACTAATAACTTCCTTTCTGGAAATGAATTCTTTCCCCAATGCAGAATTTTAGGTTGTGACTCCTTCCCCCCCCCTGCAAATACCAGAGGCAGCACAGACTTGTCTCTTGGGCTGTGGAGTTTGGCTATTTCTTTCCATCTTGACTTCCAAAGATGTAAAGGGATACTAAGGGCTCAGATCTGTCCAGTGACACAAAACAGACAAAGTCAGTAGAACTGTATCCCCCTGAGGATTCACCCTATGGGGTGGGGAATACCTGCGTGGTATAGAGCCTTCATTATGGCTTCATGCCCTACAGTCCATAACTTAGGTGGCAAGGGTGTGGGAAGAAAGGGAGCATTGTCGGAATACCTTAGCATGCTGACATCTTTGGCTGCTGGAATGACTATTATAATGTATCAGCTCTATATATGTAGACATGTAGAAGTATGTCTGCACTGCAGTTAAACGCCTGTGGCTGGCCCATGTCAGCTGACAGAGGTTGCAGGGCTGTAAAATCATGGTGTAAATGTTTGGGCTTAGGATGGAGCCTGAGGTCTGGGACCCCACAAAGTGCATTGCAATTTTACAGCCCGAGCAGCACAAGCCCAAGTCAGTTTTGACATGGCCCAGCCGCGGGCGTTTAGTTGCAGTGTAGACATGCTCTGAGGCTGTCACAGAAGCACTGAAGGCCTTATGGTTGGGAGGACTAGGATACAAGTTGTTCCAGTAAAGGAAATTGTTAGGTACATTTTTTTTTTTTTATTCTAGATCATGACATTTTCTTTATGCTGTTAGGCACTTGGGCATAGCAGTTGCTAAGGGAAAACTAGGAGTGGGAGAGAGAAAAAGTAGGATAAAAGAAAGATTTTAGTTACACTAGTTTTTAGGGAAGGGGAAAATCTTAAGTACAACTGTTTGGAGCACCTTCATGCTCAGAAGATGCTTCAGAGGAAAGTTTAAGCCTGGAGAGCTTAATAGAAGTCTTGATGGATGACCACAAGACAACATTAGAGATTTCTGGTGACTGATGCCCTTTTGGCACAGAATACTGCAGTAGAAGTGGGTTCTGATTGCTTGTGGGACTAGTATTTGAACAGCTGTGTAGGCATTAGTAAAACAGAATTTAAGTTTAGAATCTTTCAGACCTGGGCACTTAATGTGAGAAAAAAACAAAAAGGGACTGATGTTTTCCTAAACATGTTAATTCAGCTAAGCTAAATCTGCAGTTCTTTTCATCCACCGTCTGCTATACTCTCTTTCAGGTGTTGAGCTCTCAGGAGAAGTGAAACAATAATACATGATGTATGTAGGGAAGAAATCTTGCCTTCTGAACTATTCAGTAAGACTCATGCTTCCTAAGAGCAGAGACTTTGTAGACTCTAAACTGAAAAAATTGCAAACAGGGAACATGTTTTAGGGAAAGGAAGCATAGGGATTAAATACCTTCCATTCAAATTAAATGGGTCATAAGTACTTGTAGCACTGTGGATGCATCTGCTGTAGAGAAGATAGATCTGTCTTTTTGGATTGATATGTTGTCCTAAGGAACCTCAATACTATTGGTAATCTACCAGAGGCTTGGATGAGTTTGTGTTTTTATAACATTATTTAGCACCAAGAGATGAGATGGAATGACAGTAATTCTTAGGTCCAAGTCTAGGTCTTTTTCAGGAGATGAAAGGGCTGTTTTCCTGGCATTGATCGTGATATAATGGCACTTGTAGGAAAATTTTGTTGATTCTTGCTGCTCAGTTGTCAAGCTATCAGATTCAACCTGGATTGAGATACAAGGAGTGGACCTTATGATATGCTGCTTGCTGGAAAGATGGAGCGGAGACCTCTAATGGCTCCATAACCTTCCTAAATTATGGGTGGTGACAATGACTACCACTTTCTCCCTGCTGCCACCCTGTGGCTCCATCAGTCTTTCTAGTACAAGAAGAGGAGAAGGTGTGCAGCAGCCCTTTTATTATCTGAGTCAGAATGTTACCAGTGATCTTTGGTCCAATGGATCAGACACTAGCATGAGTCAGGAAACCTGGATTCTATTCCTAATGTTTGCTGCTGACCTATTCAGGCAAGTTACATAATCTTACTGTGGCTGAGTTTCCATCTCTAAGCCCCTTCATTTTCTGTATTTTCGGTATTTACTGAAAAATTCCTGGGTTTTACAAAAACTATTATTTTTTTCTGATTTTCACCCTACTTTTGTATCATTCAAATATATAAAAAAACTTGTTTTATTAGGAAAATACAATACATTGCATGAGATATATGTATTATGATAATACATTGGTCTGTGTATATATGCAAAGCTGCCTCTTGAAGTAAGGCGCTGTAATCTTGAAGACACAATAAACAGGCGCACATGCAAGCTCTGAAGTGCATGCGCATCTGAATATACTGATGAATCTCATGCCCACCACCTACACATTTCAAGTGTTGGCTGATAACGGTTTAAAGATTTGACATACTAAAATGGGAAGAAAACGAAAATCTGCATCGAATAGGTTTCAGAACACAAGCATTCAAAAGTTTTTATAAAAACAAAAACAGGAGAAAAGGATGAAGTTGAGTGTATGCACTGCAAATGGTGTGGCCCAATTATTAAATGTAAATATTTATAGGTTAATAGTTATAAGTCTACAACAGTAAACTGCTTGTTCAAAGGAAAAGTTTTATTTGGGTTCAGAGATGTATTGTTTTCTTAAACTCAGAGATGGCCTTGTTTTGAGTTCTATTTTAGTTCTGCAGCAGAGCACACTGATGATCGGAATTCAAAATGTTAATCTGTTGAGTACCTTTTTCCCCATCTTTCTGTCCACCAAAATAACCCTGATATTTACCCAGAAAAATTATGAACAGTTTTTTGCCCTGTTTTTCACTGGTTTTTGTTAAGGTAATAAACACTGATAAATTCCCAGGGAAATTTAAATGAAATAAAATAAAAACTGAAACTGAAGGGCTCTACCCATCTCTAAAATGGAAAGACTCACACTTGCCCTCTTCTGTAAAGCACGACTCAAAGTTGCCTGCTCTGCCAGTGTTTGTGTTCAGAATTGTTGTTTGGATCACCCTTGTGTAGGCTGGGCGATGCATCTGCCAGAAGAACCTGTATTACTTAGGTTTGCAGATGCGAATTTTGACTGCCACGTGTCAGTTTTTGTTCCACAGTTGTTGAGTTGTCTGAATGAACCAGGTAATACTTTTATCAGGTGATACCGAGAGTCTTTAATAGCCAGTCTGGAAAATTCTTACAGCTAAGGCGCTGGAGCTTTTTTAACCTTGATCGTGTTCACTGTGTATATGTAAAATGTACCCTGGGGTGTTTCCATATGAAAGAAAGGAAATTTTAAGCAATCTGTTGGTTTAAAAGGTTAATTTTAAGAAATTCTACCTTCTCACTCATTTGTACCCCCTAGCTAAACAGCACTGGCTCCCCCAAATTCCTGACCCCCCCACCCCCGGCTTTCCATGCACTCATAAGATTCTGAATTTAGGCCACTTTTTTTCCCATTTTAAAACTAATATTTTAAAGTTCTTTCCTGTTCTTCAGTAAGTGAAAGTTCATGTACCAGCAGAGGCTGGCGAATATTCTTTCCTTCACAGAAATTGTTTTGCCCTTCCAAAATGGCCACTATTGCCCACTGTCCTCTGTGGGACTGAGGCCATATATTGACCTCAGTTAATGGCTATTTCTCTACTGCCTGTGCAGGTGGAAATTGAGGCTGCCTATGACAAAGATTGCCACTGCCTCCTGTTGTTCCCAAAGCCAAGCTGCCCTCAGGGAAGATGACGTCCTGCCACTCCCAAAATGTTAGGAAGCAGGCACTGTCAGCAGGTATGGTAAGTAGGTTAATGCCAGCTCTGTGGAGCTATTCCCTCATTGCTATAGCCAGCAACAGGAGTTTCAGCTGGGGCTTAAACTCATTGTGCTGCTGAGGATTGAAAGCTTTTCAGGTTATTGCATGACAAGGCTCTGGTGAAGCGTGGTTGTCAAAATTGTGGAGAGATGCTAACAACGGTAGCTTCTCTTCTGTTGGAGTCCTTATGAAAGAGGTTCCTTCCACAGGAAGGACTGTGTCCTTCATGCTCCTAACCTCAAACTTGAAGAGTATGAAGAGAATCATTTGTTTTGAGACTCCATAGACAGTTTCATGACCTTTTCTTCCCTTAAGGAACATGGCAAAGTAACACGAAATCCAAGTCCATTTTTTTTTTCATTCTTTTCGTAGTTGGATCTAAGGTCCAACTCCTCCTCACAATAATCTCAGTCATGTCTCTGGAAAAAACCCTCTCCTACTGCTCTATCACATGATTTATATGGGCCAAATATAGCTCTTTGAAAGGGCTGTTGAAGCTGTGATCTTGTCTGATCCTTCTGTAATGTTCTATACAAATTGTGGTCCCACCCCCTGATGTAAAACCTATGCATGCTTTTTACTGGAGTATATGACCTACCTACAACTGGGGCTCCAGTGCCTTAATAAATAGCCTTATGCCAGGAAGAACTATCCATGAACACAGAATACTGTGGCAGTATTACTGTGAGAGTAAGCAAGGGTAATACTTTGAGAAGAGCACTTCCTTGAAAGGTCAAATATGGGACTATTTACAGGAGAGTAGTGGATCTGGGCTTTTTTATAATAGGCAATCACTTCAAAGCAGGGCAGTTTATAAGAATAAGGCTGCCCTGTTGGGGAAGGGAAAGAGAAGAAGATTGTCCCTGTCTTGTGTGCAGAGACAATCCTCTGGTACAGTAAGTCTGAAACATGCTTATCAATGGCTTGATATTTGACATCCTGATTAAAAGGAACAGTGGTGGAGCGTTTTTCAACAGGAACAGGGGCAAGCTTCATCTACGGAGTACATATCACCCTAATGAATGTGCATTTGTCCCAATCCCATTTTGTTTTTTCAGATGCTATTAAATGGGATGTTTTCTTTATTGTACTTTGTTCAAAATTCCAAACCTACCTAAGAGATTGAGGGGGCAGAATCCATGCCTTCCTGAAGGTAACTGTGAAGGATAGTTAATGCTGCAAGGAGTAGTAGTAACTTTCATGGAGTTGACACTGGCAAATGCTGTGTAGTAGGGATGCTGGTTTAAGGGGCCAGCCCAGTCCCCCAAAACCTGTACAGCTAGTGGTGCTACATGAGTTTGAGATCCTTTGCTGCCATCTCTGTAACCAGTTGAAAGTTAAGTTTTGGTCCTCCGTGCTTTCTCTGAACCTAAGGAGAAAGCTCTCCTCCTTCCCAACCTGCCCCAGCCGTCAAATAACTGAGCAGAAGCTAGATTTATTGCAACTTCACTGTGATATATTTTTTAAAAGAAACACATACATGCCTGAAGACCAATGCCTGAAAATAATCTAAACCAAGAAGTGGGTTCTTCCTCACCCCAGAACAATAACCATTATTCCAAACATATGTACAGAAAATGCAATACTCAAAACTTTCACTTTAGGCTCACCAATAATTCAAATGAGATTATGTATGAAACATTAACACTTTGACACATGCTCTTTTCCTCTTAATATCAAACTAGTAAGTTTTTTTTTTTTTTTTTTTGGCACCCAGGACAGAGTAACTAGTCCAAAGAGAACTGTAACAGTTGGGCCCCCATTTGCCCTTTCTGATTTAGTTTAGTCCAACCTTCTGAATGGATTTAAAAAAAAAAAGTCTGTCCAGGTTTGGGGGAAGGGAATAGGAAGAAACCCCTTTAAAATATCATTTATTGCACTTCTATCCAGCAGTGTGTGTGGTCAGGATTTAGACAAGCAAAATACTAGACGCTTCTAGAAATGTAATTTGTATCGTGTCAGTGACAAATCTGCCCTGTGTTTAATTTAAATCTCATCTCCAAAGAGCAGATCATGAACCAACTCAGGCTCCTTTAAATCTGTCTGTTCGGAAGTATTTCCTTCCAGGCTTTCTAATTCCTTCCGCACTGCCTGAATGATGCTGCTGTCTTCATAATCGCCAAGCACATCTCTGGGTATCAAACCAAGAAACGGTATTTCATCCATGACCAAAGCGTCTTCCTTTTCATTACTTCTGGTGTCATTAAAAGACACTTCACATACAGGCACAGTGCTGTGGCTGTTGAGAAAGCAAACACATCCTGCCTGTTAGTGTTGAGGCCTGTCATCATTCCATTTCTTTACTGAAGTGGAAAACTAAACCCCACCCGCATCCCTCTTCCTGATGAAAGGGAAGAACAAAACTTGCAAATCCATTTACTTGAATAGGTAAGACATCTGATTATAGCAAGTGATTCACAGCTCAGGAAAGCTGAAGACTTGAATTTTTAAAGAAAACCCACAAATCTCTAACAGATTAGATTGATTCCTCTCTCCTTCAGTATTTCTCAGATGCAGCAGTCTCAATTACAATCAGATCAAATGATACTGGACAAAAAAAAGGAATACACTGTGCCTTCTTAAGTGTAGTTCAAGTGTTACTGCATCAAACACCACTTGCAATGACTATCCACTGCTCCCTTGATAATGACTACACAAATACCAGTAGACACTTCCTGACAGGCAGGAATAGCAGTGTGTTAGGACAATGCAAAAGGCTTTAGACATTTTTATAACAGTGAGGATTTTTTTCCAGAGTTAGTGGTGAAGAAAGCATTCAAAATTTTCAGACCTTGCAATACTGAGCAGCTTGCAACAAGGAACTACTCAGTGCAGAGTGGGGAGGTTTCTCACAAACAAACCTTGAAAGGGTTCAATGAGTCTCCATTGAAAAAAGCTTTTGATCCTTCCCAGGCCTTACCTGTGAGTCTGGCATATCAAGCCACTTGCACATGGGCAGCGCTCAAGCACTCCATCTGGTTCCAGTTCCCACGTGATTAGGTTCAGGAATTTGTTTGAAGGATCATGGCAAGGTTCTCCTTCTGCAGGTAATGGAGTACACACAGGAAACAGAAGATCTGCATGCAAAAATGATAAATCCATGACTATTTTTGTTCCACAGTGTAACTATTCAGTTCTGCATAGGAAAGATTCACAGTGAGCCAGGAGTAAGATTTCAAATAAATTATATTGTGGCTTTGCCTCATGTTCAGGCTATGACAATCCCCATCCTCTTCATCAAAAGACCAGCATCAATTTAGCAACAAATTGATAACTTTCCATTTCTGTAATGCCATTCACCTGAAGAGTGAGGCATTTTACAACTATGGGTGACCATGCCACTCTGCAGAGCAGGCAGCAGTGAGCAGAAATTGTTGAAACCTACCAGGATTTTTTGGTTCTTGATTTGGGTGCAAGAGCATGTATCTTGTTTTCCAGTTTACTTTTTTTATGATTTCTTTGAAAGGGTTAAACGTGAACTGCAGTTATTCAAAAAATAGGAAGGATTACAAGAAGTCACCACAAACAAATGTATTAATCTAGGAAACCCCGTGCTATTAAAAAAAAAAAAAGCCTACACTAAAAACAAACTATAGTGACAGATCAAAAAAGCAAAATGGACTCAAGGGGGACTTATGTTGGAGATGCCTTATGCTGACCCTCTGCACAGAGGTGAAATTCACTCTTCAGAGAGAGGAGTTATTTACCAGAATGCTGTGCAGTTTGGGACTCTTGACAGAGAAAATAAAGATGACCAGAAAAGGAAAGCACTCCAATATACATCACTACTCTGGAAGTACAGGAGTTTCAGGAATATCGGGGTCCTGACAAAAAACATACACTCACGCAGAGCCCGCTCCCTGATGGTGACTTTTTAATTAACAAAAGCCCTTGCATTGCCATTTAAAAAAAAAGAGGCAAACTGAAAAGATAAGTTACTTAGCTTGTACAGTAAGTGGGGGGGTCTTCCACATCCGGATGCGCACACCTGTGCACTCTTGATGAAAGATTTTTGTCAACTATGAGTGCGTGCCTGTGCCATGGACACCCTCATGCCCCGATACAAGGCTATAATGGGAGATCTGGATTTGCCACCACTCCAGTTTTCTGGAAGTCCAACGAGAGACTCCAAAGCAGAGGGGAAGAAGGGCGGGTATTGGACTACCCATAGGGGGACACATCTTGAACTCCAGTTACTGTACAATGTGTCCTCGCCGCCTCCTTTGAATAGTGTCCCTATGTGTGCGCTACTTCAGGAGACTCCAGAGCAGTATCCCCATCATGGGAGGACGGGGCTGCTGAGAAGGCAGATCGTGGAACAGCCTTACCAGTTCAGCCTCCCCAGGTTTTTTTTCAGCAGGGCTACTGAGGTAGATTGAGCTCTGGTGGAATGAATAATGACTCTGAGGGGGTTGAACCTCTGAGGCTTCATAACAGGTTAAGGAGCATCCTGCAACCTATCTGGATAGTCTTTTGGTTGGAAATCACTTGTCCTTTCTGTAACTGAGATGTAAAGCTCGAAAGGTTCTAGTATTCCCTAGGCAGAAGACAGGGGCTCTTACATCCAGTGTGCTGAAGGTTCAGCTCTTCTCTTGAAGAGCGAGGCTTGGGATAAAACACAGGAAGGTGAATCTCCAGGTTGATGTGAAATTCTGAGGAAACCTTGGCAAGGAAGCGAGGGTGTGAACATGGCGTCACCTTGTCTTGACAGAACACTGTACAGGGAGTCCACCATCAAGGCTCCAAGCTCCCCATCTCTCTTGGCTGAGGTGATGGCTATGAGGAACATGGTCTTAAGGGACCGATGAAGAAGGGAACAGTTTGCCATACTTTCAAATGGGAGTTTTCGTCAACACCTTGGGGACTAAGCTGAGGTCTCATGGTGGATTTGTACATCTGGGGAGCAATCTTGCTCTATAGCTGAGAGCCATCTAGTAGCCTTGAAGTCAAGTGCTGACAGATTCAGATGAGTTTGATTCCAATTCCTGGGTGAGGTGGATCAGTTCTGGGAACCACACCTGCCTTGGCCAAGATGGTACTCTGAGGATGTCAACTAATTTTTTTTGTTTCAATTTGTTCAGGACTTTCAGCAATAATGGAGCCAGATGACATGTAAAGCAGTATGCAGAGCCAAGGAATGGAGCTGCAGAGAAATCTATCTGAATAGCCCCAAGTAAGGCTTCTCCAGGGTCTTTCAGAATACCTCATTGTTCAGCTCCCACTTGTGGTCAGTGCTGAAATGTCTGCTGAGGGAATCCGCCATTGTGTTCTGTAGTCCTGGTAGATACAGATCTCAGCGCTTTATGCAGTGTGATAGAGCCATAGTTTTATAGATTCAGCGCACAAGTCCTGGGATCTTGCACCTCCTTGACAACTGATCTAATACACACTGCTACTCTGTTGTCCAGCATTATGCTGATTGCATGGCCCTTGATGTGGGATAGGAAGTGCTTGCCTCTGTATAAACTTCTCAGTGCTCCAGTGTATTGATATGGAGGATAGACTCCTCAGGAGGGTATCTTCCTTGAGTGTGAAGCTGAGGTTCTGGCAGTGCCCCTCAGGAAGTAGTTTGTAGTTACGGTCCTTGCGGGAGGATGCTGCAGGAACAGAACTCACACCTTTCGTAGATTTTTCCACCAACGGAGAGAGTAGAGAACCCTCTGAGGTACTGACACCCATTCACATAGACTATGCTTCCTTGGGTTACAGATGATGATTAGGCAGGCTGAAGAGAATGTAGCCTTACTAAGGGTATCACAAATGTACAGGCTGCCATATAGACCGCAAGTCGAAGACAAGTCCATGCTGTGATTTGCAGGCTTTGTTGCATCTTTGAAACAAGACTAGACACTGGGGTAAATCTGTCTTTGGGCAAGTTTGCCTGGCTATGGAGGAGTCTAGAGTAGCCCCGATGAAGTCTCTGCATTGAGTGGGTATGAGGATAGATTTTTTTCCATATTGAAACAGATGTGGATCACCCATAGGGTTACTACTCAAAGAAGAAAGTTAACTTCTTACAGCTGTTGGGGCTTACCTTAGAAATATTTGGGAAAACTGAATTATTGACCTGTCACGGCCTATCCTTTGCCCGGCCTCATTTATCATTCTCACAATAGCAAGTGATGTAAAAAGACAACAGAAGTCTTCATAAAAAGAAAAGGAGTACTTGTGGCACCTTAGAGACTAACAAATTTATTAGAGCATAAGCTTTCGTGAGCTACAGCTCACTTCATCGGATGCATCAAAGCTGTAGCTCACGAAAGCTTATGCTCTAATAAATTTGTTAGTACTTGTGGCACCTTAGAGACTCCTTTTCTTTTTGAGAATACAGACTAACACGGCTGCTACTCTGAAAGAAGTCTTCATGAAAGAGCTTTGAGTAGGTTGTTTTTTCTAAGATTATACAACAGACTTTTACCATTAAGATCACGATTAACCAAAATGATTAGAAGAATGAAACCTTCAACAAATCTTCTGCAATTACTCAAGGACCGAGATTGGTGTATTTTGTAAGATTTTCCGTAAATCTGAATTTACAACATAATATATTAGGCCTGATTCTCATCGACACTATGCCCCTTTGCACTGTTCTGGCTGTGGGGCTTAGTGGAGCGGGCACTTGACTAGGACTCGAGCTCTATTCCTGGCCTGCTGGGTGACCTTGGGCAAATCACTTTCCCTCAGTTTCCTCATCTGTAAAAAGGGGATAATGATACAACCACCTCTGTAAAGCACTTTGAGACCTATCAATTTAAAAAAAAAAAAAGCTACATAAAAGTTAGGTGGTGGTGCTATTTAAACAGTACCTTCATTAAAGCTTTAGTACCATTGTTCTGTGCAGGGAAATAATCACCTCTTTCATCAACTTTAGTTTTTCACCCTACAGCTACAGGCTTTGTTCTAAGCATCTTTTATCAAATCAGGATCCAACTTTGACTTGAGTCAAATTTGCCGTGAAGAGTTTGTATTGCTGAAATCATCTTCAGCACGATACTGGAATTGTACTGCTTCAGATGCAATTATTGCTGGCTCATATCACAGAGGAAAACTGGGGTTCAGGGAACAGTGTGTTCCCCTCACTGTATGTCCAGCCCTCCACTAGTGAAACCAGTTGATGTTTTGCCATTGGCTTCTATGGGATCAGGAGCAAGATGAGAATCCCACTTGGGGAAGTGATATTAGCAGTCAGAAGACTTGCTGAAGTTACTCCTTTGCTCCTGTTTCTTCTTAGGGGAGGGGTTTAGAGAGAGGTCCCTGTTGAAGCTCACCAAATTCTGTAGGTATTTTAAAATACAGAAAATCCTGATGAACAAGGAAATAATCCAAAACTGTTCTCTGCAAAGCAGAAAGTCTCCTTTATAGTGTTCTGTGTTTAAAGTTAACAAGGCAAAACTGCATACACCCAACTGACTCAACTTGGATGGTGCCTGAAATGGGGGGACTTCCCATTCCACATGACATTCCCAGCACTCTGATACAATGGTTCTAGGCAGCAGAAGTCATCCGAAGTCCAAAGATGTGAGGCAGCTTCCTGGTCATAGGAGAGGCCATTATAGGTAGTAACATAGAAAAAGGGTCTCCCCGGACTAGAGGAAATGTTGAGGTTGGGTACTAGTCCTTCAAAAGGGAGAAGGAACATGAGGAGACGCACGAGACTGTCATGGCTAAGCAGACAAAGGCTTAGGGTTGACTGAGTGGAAAGAGCGAGGCCCTGGCCTGAACAAATTTCTCATTTGTCCTTCACTATGTCAAGCTTTACTTCTGTAAGCCTCAGACTCTCTTGTGCAGTGTTCGGTAGTGCCCTTCTAGTTCATGTCCTGTGCAGGACACTGTTGTGTACTGGAGTGTATCAGAATACCCAACAGCTGTTCATGCTAGAACCTCACATTTATGCAATCGCCTGTACTGGTGGTCTCCCTCTCTCTAATGTGGGAAGGGCTGTTCAGGGAAGCAAAAGTGTTTTTTGACAGAGCAAACTGAGAATCTCAAATATTTTCCACTCTACAAGGCAAAAAGTAACACACATTAGGTTTCTCCTTTGGTATGAAAATTGGGCCAGGCTGTTATTGCCTTCAACTGACTGTAGCTGCCCATTAGAAACACACTCTACCCTGCACTCTTCTATTTGCTCACACCATTCCGATTTAGAACATTTGAAGTATATGTCGCTTTCACGGTCATGCAGTCCTGTAGGAAGCGCCTTCTCCTTCCCAACTCTAACTGCATTATAAAGGCTTTATCACAACACACTCCACAGTAACACAGAGCAAAGGAGAGAATTACCTTTTACACAGAGATTTAGCTACTTCAGCTGAGTTGAAGATCCTCTTGCGCTATAAAATGAATAGAATAAAAAAGCAAAAGCAGTTTACCTTTCTGAAAAGCACAGCATGTCCCAAGATTACAGTCGTGTTGATTTTCACAAATTGTGCCAGTCTTGCCTTTTGAAGCAGCTTCCACACATTCACCCCAGACACAAAGCTGGTCTCCACAGCATTCAACGTCTCGGGAGCAAGGCTTAGAAGAAGGGGGAAAAATCACTGCAACAAAATTCTTTTTAGCACCTGCATTGAACTCAGCACTGAAGCACATAGCAACCACTGGTAAGGATAAGCACAGACTTAGGGCCCAGATCCTGCAAGCAGCGCTCCATGTGTTTTCAACTTTAAGCATGTGACTAATCTCACTGGTTGAAACAGGACTACTCGTGTGCTTAACCTTAACTGCAAAGGGGAAACTAGATCCCAGAGAGATCTGAATCACTTTAAATCAGTGCTGCACCCTCTAGCTGGTAATCAAGTGGCTTAAAAGAAAGGACCAACTTCCACTCAAAGGAGGGAAGAGAGAAGCAAAGTCTCTGGAGAAAGATAGTTCCTGGGACAACAGCTTTCCCAATGTACTAATGGTACATACCTCGGAAGACAACCCTATATGCACCGTGCATCTTTTATATTGATATATCATTTGATTACTCACAGATTCCTGGTAGTAAAGGAATATGAATGAAAAATACATCTGGATATGGAGATAAAAACATTAATGAAAAGACTGTTTGACTCTTAGCCGATCTCTAAGCACAAGTAGCGCTACCTCCTCGCAGGGCTGTGCATGCTAGAAGGTAACCTACTATTGCTACCAGCTGAGGGCGTTAATCCTTTAGCTCAAATGGCAGAGGTTTGCTCTGAAGTTCCCAGATTCAAACACGTAATGACCCATACGGGAGGGGGTTACACAAAGAAATAATTGAGCATGTTCATGTAGGTGTATGGGCGCGATGTGCAACTTGTCATTTTTATCATGTTAGGCAGCAAAGTCACAATAATTCTTTTCTATACGTGTCTAAACTCTATCTGATGTCAACAGGAGTTGGACTGAACCCTAAAGCACCAGTGAATAGAATCCTTATAACAGACATAAGAATATGCAGAGCAAGCAAAAGCATTCTGTGTATGCATATTCAGTGTTTGCTGATGTGACCCCCCCACAGAACTTAGCCAATAGATCTATATCAGTTTTGGTCTAGGGCCATTAACAATGGTTCTTTATGGGGTGAGACAGTTTTTGAAGATTATACAAGAATTCGGTACTTACTGCATGTTGGGTTTTACAAAGCTGACATAGGTATTCGAAACTGGAGAACTGGCAATATTTCCCTGTCTCACAATCCTCATCAATGATGCACTCCTAGAGAAAGGAATTGAAAACCGCTTGATTAAATAATTGGACTTGCTACTGCTGTTTAACAGACATCACCACTTCTTTGTAAAATACTAGAAGGTCTTAGAAACCTAGAAATGCTTTCATCTCTCTCTCATACAAGGACTGAGACACACATTTGCATTGGTTAACTGGAAACCATCCTCCACTCCAGATGCTAGCATGCTGTAACAGGAGAACAGAACCCTGGCATATTTATACATTGTTGAAAACTATGCAAAAGAGAAGCTTTCAGACAGGCCCAACTAGCTCTTCTCCCTCAAAGTGTACTGGCAAGGGGGACGGGGAGGGGGGTGGGTGTCTCAGCTTCTTATAAAAGGATTAATATCCCTGAACCTAGTAACATTAATTTCATTTCTTGTTCTGCTCTTCTGGGCGTTCCAGGTAAAGAAAACTGAAGGCATTTTCCTCAATACGAGGGAACAAATTCAGGGCCCAACTGTGAATGGAGGTGGAGACAGATGGAAGTGAGGCCACAGCAGCAGCCCTACGAGCAATGTTTGAGGACTGTGTGTGGGAGACAGTGCTGTAGCAGCTCCCTAGTCCTGTAAAAGGATGCAGCACACACTCAACTCCAGGCCAGCCACCAGCTCCACTGCCTCCTCATGGTCCCATTTGGTTGGTTAATGCTGCTGGTTTCTAATCCCCCATAGAACTGTACCTGGCCTCTGCGGGCATGAGACGGTGGGGCTTGAAGGGGGAGAGAAGGCTCTTTTTGCCTTCTCCCTCCCCTTGTGCAGGGCCAGGCACAACCCCTCTCTTGAATATGCTGTCCCACAACTATGACCTCAGCCAAACTCTCCTGCATTATGTTAGTGTTTCTATTAGAAAAGCATTTCTATGCTGCCAAAGTATACTGCATTTTTTACAGTACTGGCAATCTTAAAAATGATGGAAGCATTTAGCAGCACTAAACTAAACTTGTATCACGAAAGAATGGCACATTTTTGTTCCTTGTTAATAACAGCCTGCTTGCCTTCCTTTTCTTGGGATCATGGGATGCCTGTGAAGCAACAAGTTCTGTAGTTTCACTCCAAAACTAATTAGAACCACAAAATTACACAGTGATGTGCCCCTAATCCTAATAATCATTCTTTTAACCCAGTCTAAATACTGTAATGCACAATGGCTACATTCCATATATATTACAAGTACCTAGAGCCATATTCTCAGCTGGAGTACAAGTTCCACCGATATCAGACTCGCACCAATTTATACCAGCTGAAGTTCTAGACCAGAGGTTCTCAAACTGTGGTCTGTGGACCACCAGTGATCTGCGAGCTCCATTCAGGTGGTCCACAGGTAGTTACCTCTAAGGTGCGCACCTGGGTGGCCGCACACAAGAGAATGGCCACCATGCGGCTCCACTAATTAGGTGCCTGGACCTTGGAGAAGACACATGTAAGGTGAGATGATGGCACTGGGGGGAAATGGGGGGTAAGTGGGAGGGGGCAGTGGGATGAGAAGAGGGGGTGGGGGGAATTTGGGTTGTGCAGCGCTGCAGCAAGAGGCGACTTTCCCCAGCTGGAAAGTCTGCAAGAGTCTGGAAGGTGTAATGCATCAAACTTAACCCAGCCAAGTTGTTTTACTAGTAATAGGCCCCCAATTCAGCAAAGTGCTCAAGGATGTGATTAAATGTATACAGATAAGCAGTCCCCCTGAGGTCAGTAGGAATAGTCACATGCTTAAGGTTAGGCACATGCCTACGACCACCGACCAACCGTTACTGCATCAGACTGTACCTCCTTTCCACAAGTTCCAAAAGAACTAGCAGGGAAGGATGATTCTTTGCTCATTCAGTCTAGAAAGAGGAAAAACAGCTGGTCAGAAATCCACATCACTTCCCATGGAAAATTCTGACAAACAACTTGACTTCACAAAAAGAAAATGAGTACTTGTGGCACCTTTGCTCAAATAAATGTGTTAGTCTCTAAGGTGCCACAAGTACTCATTTTCTTTTTGCGAATACAGACTAACATGGCTGCTATTCTGAAACTCTACTTCAAAATCTCCAGCCCAGCTTGGTCTAATGGGGGACGGGAGGGGCAGAATACACTGGGTAGGTGCTCGTGTTTTCCAGGAGTGTCTGGTTCATGGGGGGGAGGAGAGTCTTGTATTTAATTACAACTGACAAAGTTTTTATCTTTCAAATCAAATGGTAAATCTTGTTTTATACAACTAGCTTCCTCCAGGCTAGCAGCAACATGGACAACTGAAGATTAAAATGTAGCACAACTCCTCTACGATGTAATCTGTCCTATATCATTTGGTACTTAAACTCTAATTGCAAAAATCTAATTTGTTATTTATCAGTGTCAAAGCAGAGATCTGTCCAGAGACCCCTACGTTCTCCCAGGAGATTGATTGTTACTGGGTGAAGTTGAATCTGGAGTAGGCAGGCTGTCAGATGCAGCTTTCATTCCTAGCTGCTACTTAACGTTTCTTGTGAATTAGTTCAGATGCTTTTTCCCTATGGTCTCTCTGTTGCACCCCTCTCACAAACAGGGTGATGCACTTAAATTGTGGCATAATCTGTGGATGCATATGGGCTCTAACACTAATCTAATTAGTGCAGTAAGATGCTGTCATCCAGATCAGCCATAATTATTTGGCAGAGTGATTGCACTGTGAAATAACCATGGCTAACTAAGCATTATGGTCACAGGCTCCACTGCATTCCCGGTAACAGCCGCCACACTGCAGTGTATCAAATAGGCTCAGTTGCATGACAAGTAATGTTGCCCATTCAACTATCCGTTTCAGCAATATGAGATGGCTTTTAAACAGTATGGTAACTCCAGTATCCACAGGATAAAACCCAGGAGCAAAATACAGCCCAGGGCACAACTGCTTTTAAAGTCAATGATGTAACAGCAGGATAGAATTTAGTACAGGGGTTGTAGTTAAGGCCTCCAGTTAAGTTTTCTCAAAAAAAAATTGTATTATCAAATCTGGACTGCTATTGATAACCATTGGTGCCTGTACAGCTTCATTTTTCCATTATGTCAGTTGTCCTCTGACTTTTTTTTTTTTAAACTGTGCCTCCACATAATGGGGAGGGTTGAAATCAAAACATTATGGATTGGTTGAGGTTTTGTAGCTTTCCCAGTTAGCAGCAGCTGCTCCTCCTCACCAGCTACACAGCAGCACAGCTTTGTGCTTTCTAGCCAGTTTCCTACCCTTGGCTTTGTCTGCAGCTTCCACAAGTGAGCTTGTGGCTAAGCCACAGAATAAAATATCCTTTCAGCCATAGCCCTTAGTTCTCTGGCAGATAATCTGTCCAGTCATCTCCCAGAGAGTGGAAACCTTGCCACAATTGTTTTAAGATTATGGAATCACTTTATTCAGCTTTGCAGCAGCATCTTGCTAGATTTAAAATCACAACTCTCTCCACCCATCTTACTATCTCCATTTCTTTAATGTAATGACCCCACTGACATTTTTTCATTCTTGCTGTCATTCATTAGTTTCTTTTTTTAAATTTACACTTATGGGAATTTCCCTTCTACTCATGACAAAAAAAAAAAAACCACAACAACCCTGTTTTCTTCTACCCCCTAATCTGTGTATTTTTCCTACTTCTCTCGCTTATCTTATGTTCATGAAGGAGAGTTATTCTGGTTTCTGAACACAGCACTTTTGTTTCATTACCACCATCAGTTCTTCTGTTTCTCCCTGGCCTGCATCTGCACCTACTGAAGCTTCTCTATGGGGTGGAAACAAATCTAGCAGCTTCCCCCTCATGTGGAGAGGCTTCCCTCCCAACCATTTCTGTGGGTACTACACCATGACAATGCAGCAAGTGAGCACATGGCCAGTGACGTGGTCTGCAGGTAGCCATTCTCTCAGGGAGAGGTGTATAAGGGGAGCAGGGACCTCTCACAGGGACTGGAATCTTGTGACTGCCCTTGAACCAACTACAGTTCTCAGGTCAAGGTTTTCTCATTCCATTCACTCTTACCATGAATTCATTGCTGGCGCCATACTCCACACCACCACTCTTCCCCCAAGTCTTATAATTGTCCTTAATGCAAAACCCTACACCACAGAGACATACCTGTATAAATACAGAACAGTTTGTTTTCTGAGGGCAATACCCGCAACAACTTGGGATACAAAACCCTTCTAAACTCCAGCACAAGCAGCTGTTTTCACGCACGGGGCTGGATTCTAAAAAAGAATCTACTTTCTTTATGGAAACTTGCTCGGCTAATGTTTCAGGGAAATTTTTGTTTTCGTCAGGGAATCCATGGGGGTGGAAATAGCCTCCAGCATCCAGCACAGCTTCTTTGCAGCTGAGGTTTGCTGGGTATTTAAAGCTGCAAGTCTTTTTGAAGCCCATTACTACTACTACTACTACTATTTTTTAAAAAAAACAGATAAATGCAGCAACAAGATATACACTCATCTGAATAGTATGATTTACAGCTACCCAAGAAAAAAATGCAGAGCAGAGTGCAGATGTATTGTGGCACTAATGGTGCCTGTAATCTTGCAGGTTGCATACACCCTCATATCCTTTGAAGCCAGTGCCATTGCGGGTGGAAGGCGCTGAGTACTTCCCTGAGGGCTCTAGTGCATAAAGTTATACCCTGTATGGTCTACTGCCATGCCAAGAAACAACTAAAATCTATGAAAATTAGTGAGTTAGGACCTGGCCCAAAGCCCACTGAAAACAATGGCACTTCTTCCACTGACTTCACTCTGATTTGGATTTCAGGCCCTTAAGATGGAGATGCTGCCTGGAATGCCAATTCTCCTGAATAGCAGACTTAAACAAAGCTACTGCTTTGTTGGCCTAACATTTATATTTAAATTCAAAGATTAACCATTTTTATTATTCCTCGTGATAGTGAGATCTATAACGTGTATGACAGAGAAGAAACAGAATAGTCACTCTTATGGATGAGACTTTGTAGGGAATGAAAACTTAAGACAGCTGTGATAGATTTGATAATGTTTTACTTCTGCTTCTCTTCCACATTTTCTTCAATACAGTCTTTACCTTACACCCAATAATCATATCTTTATAGAAGGTTCCCAAGATGTTTTACAAAACTGGACACACACACTGGTATATTATAGGGCAGCCATTTCAGGCAGGGAACACAACACTGTTCTGTGCCAACAACATTAAACAATAAGTTTGAAAGGGAGAATTAAAGAGAATTTCTCTAATTGGAACTACAAAGGAGAACTGTATGCCACTACAGCTAATCTATTCTCTTATAGAAATATATTTTAACTTGAATTCTTCATCTTGTTTTTGGTATCTCAATATGCAAGTGCTTTTAACATACTCTTACATTAGTTATATGTTCTAATATTGTGATGCCATGCTTATCTTTGCGTTGCATATTTTCTTTTAAATTATTTATCTTAAAAAACAAGCAAACAAACCAACCTACTAGTCCCTCACTAGATTAGACTGGAAAATATTTTACATGGCTTTGGCTGTTATCAGCTGCTCTAGCCAGTAATCCCAGGGAAGGAAAATTTAGCAACTTTAGACATCAATGTCAAAAAAAAAAAAACCCAACACACAGAGTGGTAAAGTGTTCTTTCTGAGAACTAGTTCCTAAAAGATTAATGATAATATAACTAAATTGTTGCTACTCAAATAAATCTTCGGCAAATATTCATTAGCTTGGGACACACGTTGGTAAAGGGTTTTCTTTGACTTGTAAAGTAAAGCTTCCTCCAGAAGACAAGGATGCAAAAAGAAAGAGAGAGGGGTTGATAAGATTTCCATCAGAGTAACATTTATTGGAATGCTTTGACGCAAAGACACCTTGGGGCCAATGGGAGAGGACATGGGGGGCACCCAGGGTTTTACAGAGACCCTCTGGGTTGGATAAATGCATAATAGTTCACCGAAGGGTGGCACAGGAGATCTCTAGCGAGAGCCAATAGCCCACTGTCGTCATAATAACTGCGCCATCTGTGTGCGGATAATATTTAAGGAGTCATATCTATATGAAAAATTATGTCTTACAATCTAGAAGTTAAGGCAGGTCACCAAAAGGTGACGTACCTTGGACATATTCCTTTCAGGCAGGAGGTAACAGACGTTCATCTCCCCGTCCGGCCACATGTGCAGCGTATGTCTCACAATGGATACCTATCTGCATACAAAGCCAGGGGGCAGTTGAAAGATTGCAAAATCTAAAAGAAAAAAAAATATCTACGGGAAGAAACAAAACAGCATGGGGTGTACTGTTTATGAATGGAGACAAAAGATAAGATTACTAGATGATGGGCAACACAGGGCATCCTTCACCAAAGACCAAGCTAAGAGCATGTCTGACTTATGAAATTACGGTCACAGCCAGCCTGACTGTAAATGCTGCAAGGACTTGAGGTAAGTAACATTCTACAAGGCACAAGAGTATCTTGTCAATTAAGTCTAGGGACTAAAATGTGTGTTATGATTTTGCTTTTATATATAACCATTTGTTTCCAATACTTCTATTTGCTACTCCTTGAATCTCTGTGCTTTGTTAAATAACCTTATACTTGATTTCACGATACCTATATCTAAGTTGTGTGTGTTAAGCAGAGCCGTGATCTGATATGTAACTGGTATGCTGGGAGAAAAGGAGTACTTGTGGCACCTTAGAGACTAACAAAATTATTTGAGCATAAGCTTTCATGAGCTACAGCTCACTTCATCGGATGTTGGGGTGTACTGCTTCTTTGGAAGCAGCAAATCTGTGAACTTCTGCAAGTGGACCAGCGACTGGAGCCTCCAGGGAGCTGCTCAGAGGCCTTGACAGTTGGATGTGCTTAAAGAGCGACAATGGGGCCTGCAGGCCTAGTGGGGAGCATTTATGTGGCCCATGGCAGTGGAGCTGGGGGAGTTGAACCCTGGCAAGCACAGACAAGGCTGTCTCACATTAAGGGCAGGTGGCAGTGGGGTGCCTCAAAGATCTGCGTACCCATGGGAAGAGCCACAAGAAAAAAATATGGCAGCATGGAACAGAAAATCCTCCAGTATGGGAGGCCATCAAAACAATCAGCTGTGATGGAGTCACAGGGCCTGTTCTTGTCCCCATGAAGTCTGTAAGTGCTTTGCTACTGAGATGACTAGGAGCACAATCGGGACCCAAGTCTGCATTTCTTTTTTCCTGCTATTTAAAAGAAATACGGGTTTACACGATCAATTCAACTGTGCATCTTTTGAATTCGGCAGCCACCACGGGACAGTGATATATTTGTTTAGTATTAGGATTGACTATCCAGGCATAGATCACAATGACAAACATTATTCAAAGCTTCATCCAGCTGATCTGAAGTGATCAGTCCTGGTTTTCCATTAATTAGGACCGAAAAGTCATACAATCGGGATGGAATTCCATCTCTATTGAAATCAGTCAGACTTTTGCTGGAACAATACACCCCTGCTCTATGTATGGAAAAAAATCAGTGCAAATCATAGAAAATGTAGCACTGGTTCCTTGCAGCAACAGCACTGGAAATGTCCAGTGTCTACTACAGCTTCCAAAAGGTCTAAAAATGCCACTACACAGATGTGCCTCCTGCACACTTAAGAGTCCTGATAGAAGGAAATTACTTTTCAAAATTTGTGAACTGTTGTTAAAACCTAGTGACAGTTTATGGATCCCTTCCAACCAATTCCAGGACACACTAAACTAAAGTATGTTTGTGGCAAGCTGCTAATCATACCAGCCATGGCTGATGTGCCCAAACCAAACTGCTTGTTAGTTCACATTCAACTGCAGTTTACTAGCATGAACCCTTTAAAGTGGTGGTGTTCATTTTTTTTTATTCATACCAATATTTACATTTCATTTTTTAAAATCAACGTAAACCTCTGCACATAGAGCTGGGTTTAAATGCTTTTCTATTACTGCTGCAGGTGCTAAAAGCTGCTGGGTAGTGAGGAAAAAGCCATAACTTTATATACTATGTGTACATTAATACTATAATTACAAAATGACAGAATTACAGTGGGAGGAATGTTGTTTTAAAGAGAAATTACTACCATACCTTGCCCTGTAGTAATTTTCCAGTTCCTGAGCTTTTGATTGTCTAGACAGTAACTTTTCTTTTTCTGTGAGCACATAATGTGTTCATCGTTAATGAGGAGATATAAATTAATCTGGCTGGAAGAAACTCGGAGCCCTTGTAATAGTTTCCAGTAGGGCAAAGCTTGTCAGCACTTCACTGCCACGCACATACCACTACCATAAAAACAAGGGCCTGGAACTGGGCTAGTGTGAAAGTCACACATTATCTTTGAGACCTGACATTGCTAAATATGCTGCAAACTGTGGCATAGTCATGAACTGGTGCTGTACAGACACATTTGCAGGTGTTTTACAACGTGGCAATAGGATTTCGAGCTCTGAAATCAGCCTCACTTAATCAAAAGGAAATAAATGAGAGAATGTATATTACTCTTGGGGACTCTGACTTTTGCCTCTGACGTTTTGGTACCACTCTTATTTCCTTGTAACAGAACTTAAATTTTCACTGGGGAAACATTATGTTTGCTAGCACTTAATGTGTATAAATCATTCTGAATGTGAATCAGTATAGTGGCTACTTCCTGTCTCGATTGAAAGACAGTAAAATAACAAAAAGAAAGGAGTACTTGTGGCACCTTAGAGACTAACAAATTTATTAGAGCATAAGCTTTCGTGAGCTACAGCTCACTTCATCGGATGCATTTGGTGGAAAAAACAGAGGAGAGATTTATATACACACACACAGAGCTCTGTGTGTGTGTATATAAATCTCTCCTCTGTTTTTTCCACCAAATGCATCCGATGAAGTGAGCTGTAGCTCACGAAAGCTTATGCTCTAATAAATTTGTTAGTCTCTAAGGTGCCACAAGTACTCCTTTTCTTTTTGCGAATACAGACTAACACGGCTGCTACTCTGAAACCAGTAAATAACAGTACCTAGTGTGCATAAGAGCGAGCATGTTTGAACGTGTAACACCTAGTATACAATACCAACAACCTCAAGTGTTCAAAACCCACAAGTCAGATCCTTACGGTATGAAATTGGCTTAAAACATGATTTAAAAAAAAAGTTTACACTTTTAGGTTATTTTTAATTTGCCTAGGTCACGGTTCCAAAAGTTTCTTCAGAACCACAAGAACTACAAACACTTAAAATGAATAAATCTGAGATTCTCATGCAACCAAAAGGATTCCATGAGCTAAAACAAAGAAGGAAAAAAAAACCCCACATATTCTGAGCTTGGCCACAATAAATCTTCGGTGTATGCTCCTGATGCTGGTATAGACAGACCATTTGGAACATAATTTTGAAATTAAGTATTTAATTTCTTTGGGATATTCACCATAACTCTTAGGAAGAGCAGAGTTGTACAGAGTAGAGGAGGACTAGAAGAGGAGGATGTGGTCTGGTGTCTTCCCCAAATTTATCTTTTTTGCATAGTATTAATGATTCTCATGAAAGGAGCTCAATGGAGAAGTTGAAACGGACGGTAGCTCCACACAGATCTCTAGGAAAATGCCCTTTGATATCCTGAAATTCTGCCTCACTGCTGGTCATCCTTTCCCATCGGTCAGGGCTGGTTTCTCAAGCCCAGAAACAGCCCTCCATAGAGTTAAGCTGCTCCATGCAAATTTTATCTACAATCAGTAGTTCAATTTTAGCCTCCTCCTGCTTTACTGAAATGGCTCAGCAGTGTGGCAGCTGGCTCCTAAAGCCAACCGGAGGCTTGATTCCAGGTACAACATGCTTGGACTGCGGTGCACCACTGCGTTCACTCCCTGCCAAAGGACAGCAGTCAGTTGGTGCTGACTTGCAGACGGTACTGACTTTCAGAAGACAGCTGCATCATAGAATGCGAGCAGCAGAATCATGGAAATTCACTTTTGTAACCCCCAAGTCCCAGGTTTCCAGTAGGTATCCCACAATGTACCCTCAGAAAAATCCCAGAATACACAGTGCACAGCAGTAGGACAAAGCACCATGGAATGCCTGCCCGGAATGCTTTCTGAAACAAATTAGTGCCATGTGTATGCATTGATTCAAGGGAAGTAGGCAAAAGCTGGCTGTGTGGATACAGTTATTTCAGAATAGTTACTCCCCAATTGTTAGTGCACACAAATCTAATTTTCAAAAAAAACCAAAAACCAAACCATCGTGTAGACAAGGTCTAAGAAGAAGGGTAACTTTCTGAAAGAATAGGGAGAAGGTGTGCCACTACGGAGTAAGATCCCTAAATGACAATGAAACAGAAGGTGAGCAAAAAGGACAGATAAAAATGGGAATCAAGAAGGAAACTGCACTGTAAGCAAGTAGCAGGTCACAGAGAATGTATTTTCATGTGGGTTGTGGCAGGATCTTCCATTCCTTTGCTATTAAATGCATAGATTCAAGGGGTGCAAGTCTAACTTATTCCCACACCAAACAAAGCAAACAAAAAAGACAAACTGGCGTGAGGCCTGGGGCCAGCTAGCCCTGCTCAATTATCAGACCCAGTTGAGAAAGTAACTAGTAAGTGATTATAAAAGCCAGCTAGTGGCTCAGGCGAGGGAACTCCAGGGAGAAGCTGCAGAAACGGGCTGTCTCCTACAGTAATACTTGAGGAAGGAAGACTCCTGATGCTAAGCCTGGGTGTCATGGCTGGGTAGAGAGCCCTACCCTGAAGTTTTGTTTCCTGTTGTGAGTTTGCCGTGATTTGGACAATAAACGAAGCCCAGAACAAAAGCTGGTAATTCCCTAATCTGGGGAGGAAGCCAGTGAATAGACAAAGAATGAGGGAATGGACATCCTGCTTTATAAAAGATGCACACAACCCTCACACATCTTAGGAGAGCCCACTGTACATGGTTCCAAATGTAGGCCATGCATGCTTTGACACCAGAACAATCAGCAGGAATGTAATTCTGCAGGAGGAGGAACAGGTGGTAGCCTGAAGATTTGTACCAGTTTTGGCGGGGGAGGGGAGTGCAGGGGTAGTGGGAAGTCAGACAAGAAACTCTTCCCTTTGGCTGCTCTGATATCCTAAGGCAAGCCCTGGGCCAGTGCCACAGAACTTTTGGGGTCATGAGCATGAAAAGATTGTTGCAGAAGACTACAATCTCTGTGGCAAGCAAAATTTGCAAAAGGAATTTTTTAATCAATACATTTGCAAGCCAGAATTGGTAGCTTGGGTGATTAGCGTTTTACTTCAGGGGTAAATGTATTCAGAAAGCTCTCTTACATTCTCTTTGCCTACACTTGACTATCACTTATTTTTAATTGTAAGAGAAGTAGAGGGAGAAATATTGGATGCATTCACATTTATAAAGAAAATTTCCCTTATGATTTCACAATACTATAAAAGAATGGAAAATTAGACTGTAACTGTTGGTCTACTAATAGGAGAAGAACAAAAAAGTGGGTTTTTGTTTTTTTATTCAGAAGTGACATGCCCACAACATTTGGTCTAAAAAGATCTAAACATCTGCAGAAATATTAACATTAACTCTTTATACTAACTTATGTGGAAAAAATTTCCAAGGTCCTTTCTTATAAAGCTGTAAAGTGACAAAAATGTGAATACTTGGAATTATAGATTCCATGTCCATGGACAGCATCACTTTTTGCCAAGTATGAACTACATTTTAAGGCAAGTTTGGTTTCTCTGTTGTTGCAGACTTCATACAAAATTCTATGATTCGTCATTGACCGTGGTGATTATGAACTGCATCAAAAAAGATTAAAAGTAACTTTATACAGCAAGGATGTGATGTAGCTGTGAAAAAAATTACTTTTGAGAGTGTTTCTCTACTTGGTCTAAGTGTAGCAGCCGTGTTAGTCTGTATTCGCAAAAAAAAAAAAAGGAGTACTTGTGGCACCTTAAAGACTAACACATTTATCTGAGCATAAGCTTTTGTGAGGTTATGATGAAGTGAGCTGTAGCTCACGAAAGCTTATGCTCAAATAAATGTGTTAGTCTCTAAGGTGCCACAAGTACTCCTTTTCTTTTTACTTGGTCTAAGTAAATTCACCTGGCTAAAATTCCCTGATCATTGTAATCACTGAAGTGAATGCAACACAATGAGATTGAAAGGATATGGGAAATGGTTCAAACTCCTAGTTCTTGCAAAAAGATGTTGACTTCCTCTCCATTTCTTTATAGAACCTATTTAAACCAAAATCTTATGCACTTCATCCATATGCATCTCACATTTTCTGTAGCCTTCTTTCTCCATGTGCTTGCTTGTTTCCCCCCAGGTGTCAGCCAAAAGCATTAAACACCACCAACACAAAAAAAAAAAAAAAAAAAAAAAAAATCAAAACACAAGGTTAAAGATTCCACAGCAACAGACATATCACCAGATTGTGCCTAGCCCTAATATGCATGTGACGGGTAGCTAAGATTTGCCAATAGAGCTGGGAAAAGTTTCTAGCTTTTCTTTTCTTCCCCCCACAAAAATGTAGAGGCCCAACACACATCACAAATATCTGTTGAATTTGCCAAATTGTTTCAGTCACAAAAAACAAATTCCAAACCTGCTGGTGTTTTCCAAATGAAACACACAGTGAGTTAAAACATGTATGTTGTTCCAAAATTTACTTCAATTCCACTAAAGTGTAAGAGTAAAAAAAGTTTTAAAAAACCCACAAAAACAAACCCAAACCAAAAAAGTTGATTCCCCCACCCCAATTTGCCAGAAAATGAAAAAAGCCAGTTACTAGCACAGCTTTACTTACCACTTTCCTGCATGCATCTTGGTTTGGGCACAGAAGGGAGTGGAGAGGACAGAGCAGGGGCTGTGTACTTTCCCTACTGCCAACAGGTGTGACAGTGGCCAAGACAGTGCAGGGCAAGAGAGAGCAAGATGGAAATTGTGAGCCCCAGTTCCTTCTCAGGGCTCCTCCTGGCAGCACAGATTCACACTTCCTTATACTCAGGGCTAGGCACAAAGGCTCAATCAAGGCCATAATGTGAAAATAAAGACACACATAAAAAGTGGAGCCTCTAAAACCCAAAGTCCTGGTAAAGCCACCCATTTTTAAGCAGTGTTAAATTACAGCCTTTGAGCACTATGTACAGTTATCAGACCGAGCACAACTGATGCCAGTTACCCATGCTTATAAATTCAAGCTGCTGATAGGCCTTTGGCTGTGTCTACACTACAGAATTCTGCTAGGTATGATCCCTGACTGACAGCTGTGCTGGCTGAAACCCCTACCGTAGGCACAATTATACTGGCAAAGCTGAACTGGTATCAGTATTGCTTGTTTAGTCTGGGCAGGGGGCTGGTTTTGCTATACTACTATAAAAGCACAGCTTTGCCAGTATAGTTGTGTGTGGTATATTGGTAAAACACTCCTGGTGTAGACATAGCCTTGTTCTTATCTTGCACCAATTTCACATGACTGCAAGGACAGAATCTGCTCCTGAGTATTTACAGAACTTCTTGGCCTACTCAAGGTTGCATTAGTGCCAATGGAAGACACAGCAGTTGCAGTTTTTCCAATATCCTTGTGCTAATAACTTAAATGACATGGAAGGAAGGATCATTTACAGGGGGATGAGAATTGTCTTTTTTGTCTGTAATGTTTGAGGTACATGTCTGTTAAAAATAAAGTAAGCACCTGAATTTCAAAGAGGCAATTAAAAAATATCTATAACTGTATTTGAAATGTAGATCTGGGAGGGAATTTCAGACACATTTTCAAGTCTGCAATACCCATTAGTAACCCATGTAAATGCTTGGGGTTACTAATGGGTCCACCACCAATGTAAATGCTTGGAGTTACTAATGGGTCCACCACCACAAGCATTTACATCATAGAATATCATAGAATCATAGAATATCAGGGTTGGAAGGGACCCCAGAAGGTCATCTAGTCCAACCCCCTGCTCAAAGCAGGACCAAGTCCCAGTTAAATCATCCTAGCCAGGGCTTTGTCAAGCCTGACCTTAAAAACCTCTAAGGAAGGAGATTCTACCACCTCCCTAGGTAACGCATTCCAGTGTTTCACCACCCTCTTAGTGAAAAAGTTTTTCCTAATATCCAATCTAAACCTCCCCCATTGCAACTTGAGACCATTACTCCTCGTTCTGTCATCTGCTACCATTGAGAACAGTCTAGAGCCATCCTCTTTGAAACCCCTTTCAGGTAGTTGAAAGCAGCTATCAAATCCCCCCTCATTCTTCTCTTCTGCAGACTAAAGAATCCCAGCTCCCTCAGCCTCTCCTCATAAGTCATGTGCTCTAGACCCCTAATCATTTTTGTTGCCCTTCGCTGTACTCTTTCCAATTTATCCACATCCTTCTTGTAGTGTGGGGCCCAAAACTGGACACAGTACTCCAGATGAGGCCTCACCAGTGTCGAATAGAGGGGAACGATCACGTCCCTCGATCTGCTCGCTATGCCCCTACTTATACATCCCAAAATGCCATTGGCCTTCTTGGCAACAAGGGCACACTGCTGACTCATATCCAGCTTCTCGTCCACTGTCACCCCTAGGTCCTTTTCCGCAGAACTGCTGCCGAGCCATTCGGTCCCTAGTCTGTAGCGGTGCATTGGATTCTTCCATCCTAAGTGCAGGACCCTGCACTTATCCTTATTGAACCTCATTAGATTTCTTTTGGCCCAATCCTCCAATTTGTCTAGGTCCTTCTGTATCCTATCCCTCCCCTCCAGCGTATCTACCACTCCTCCCAGTTTAGTATCATCCGCAAATTTGCTGAGAGTGCAATCCACACATCCTCCAGATCATTTATGAAGATATTGAACAAAACGGGCCCCAGGACCGACCCCTGGGGCACTCCACTTGACACCGGCTGCCAACTAGACATGGAGCCATTGATCACTACCCGTTGAGCCCGACAATCTAGCCAGCTTTCTACCCACCTTATAGTGCATTCATCCGGCCCATACTTCCTTAACTTGCTGACAAGAATGCTGTGGGAGACCGTGTCAAAAGCTTTGCTAAAGTCAAGAAACAATACATCCACTGCTTTCCCTTCATCCACAGAACCAGTAATCTCATCATAAAAGGCGATTAGATTAGTCAGGCATGACCTTCCCTTGGTGAATCCATGCTGACTGTTCCTGATCACTTTCCTCTCCTCTAAGTGCTTCAGGATTGATTCTTTGAGGACCTGCTCCATGATTTTTCCAGGGACTGAGGTGAGGCTGACTGGCCTGTAGTTCCCAGGATCCTCCTTCTTGGTGGTGGGCAACCTGCAGCCTGCCAAGGTAATCCACTGGTGGGCCACGAGACAGTTTGTTTACATTGACCATCCACAGGTAGGCCGCCCACAGCTCCCAGTGGCACTTTTCATCATAAAATCTAACAAATAGTGATAGCTTGGCAGTGTCACTTAAATCACTTGATTCGTCCACAGAAAAATGTGTATTTGGTGTTTTTTAAATCGGAAAGCGGTGCTAACAAACAGTCCTCATAAATTACCTCCAATCTTTGCACTGCTGTGGAATCAGACAGGGGAACTTGCTTCACACAATTGACAATATCATCCTTGTTTTCATCTCTGGCAAAAAGCTCCCCCAAGGCTCCAGGATTTCCAATGTGCACTTCTTCACAAGCTCGGCATCCAGGAAAAGCTTTTATTTTTTTAGCTAGTACCAACATTATCTAAAGAGAAGTAGCTGTTGCTTTTCCCCGTACCGTTGCTGATGTTGTGAAGCGTGATACGAAGACTTCAGATTTTCAGTTTTGTCACGTCATGCAACACTGCCAGGAGGGTAGGTCATATTGAAGTTACTGTGCTCTGATTCAAAGCTGCGCCTCACATTGACGATGTTACAGACGGATACCGTGGTTTGCCATGTTAAGCGCAGAAGTTTTGGTTTAAATGAGGTGACATAACACAAAGAAAAACCCATTGTTCAGTTCGGGTTAAAAGCCGAGTTTTCACTGGCAACTTTGCAACTTGCTCCCACTCGCATTCATTTTTCGTCTCCATTTCCATCACGAATGAAAAAATGGGGGGTGTCCTTGGTCCATCGCAGCCGATGCGATTGTGAGAAGGTAAAATCCAATGAGCGGTGATTAATTTGTGTCAGGGCTCAGCCGCGGCAAGCCCTGGTACTTTGAGGCTTTTGGCAATTCATAGCCCTGGCACCTCTAGGCTCCTGGCCAGCAGCCATTGTTCTCCGGCTGCACAGCTCTGAAGGCAGCACTGCCGCCATCAGCAGTGCAGAAGTAAGATAGCAATACACCATACTGTGCCACCCTTACTTCTGAGCTGCTGCTGGTGGCGGCACTGCCTACAGAACTGGATGCCTGGCCAGCAGCTGCAGCTGCCCAGCTAGTGCTTAATTTTTTCCAGAGCTGAGCTCCAACACCTCTTTCATTACAAATTAAGCACTGCCAGTAAGTTACTTACTAAGGAAGTCATAAGCAATGATAGGCAGCACATCACTATTCGTGAATTAATTATAAACAGTTTTTTAAGGTGGTGTGCCACATAGGAAACCTTGGCAGGCCACATTTGACCCACTGCCTATTGAGTATCACTGTTCTAGAGCAGAGATGGGCAAACTACGGCCTGCGGGACCATCCTGCCTGGCCCCTGAGCTTCCAGCCAGGGAGGCTCGCCCCTGGCCCCTCCCCCGCTGTTCCCGCTCCCCCACAGGCACGTTGCTGCGCTGGCAGTGCGGCTTGTGCCCACCCACCTCCTAGGCTTTCCAATATATCTGTCCTGCCACTCTTAGCGGCATGGTAAGGGGATGGGAGTAGGGGGGGTTGGTTAAGGGACAGAAGATCCCAGGGGGCAGTCAGCGGTTGGATGAGGCAGAGGTTTGGGGGGGAGGGGCGGTCAGGAGACAGGGAGCAGGTGGGGTTGGATAGGAGGTGGGGTCCTGGGGGGGGCAGATAGGGATGGGGCGGTCAGGGGACAAGGAGTGGTGGGGGTTGGATGGGTCAGGGGTCCTGGGGTGCCTGTCGGGGGCGGGGATGTGGATAGGGGCGGGGCAGTCAGGGGACAGGGAGCGGTATGGGGGGAGCGGTTAGATGCGGTCAGGAGACAAGAAGCAGGGAGGGTTGGATGTTCTGAAGGGGACAGTCAGGGGACAGGAAGTGGGAGTGGGCGGGGGCCAGGTTGTTTGTGGAGGCACAGCCTTCCCCACCCAGCCCTCCATACCATTTCACAACCCCGATGTGGCCCTCGGGCCAAAAAGTTTGCCCAGCCCTGTTCTAGAGCATATCACACCATTAATGGTGTGATCTGTGATGCTTGGTAAGTAAGTCTCCAATTAATATTCATTCTTCTGATTTAGATACTCCAGTGAAAACATTTTGGATTGAGTAGAACTAGCAAAAACAAAGGTTTGATTCCTGTTCTGAGCCAAGTGTATGTGGCTACTCAGAGCAAATTCTAAGTACACCAAATATATGTGGCTTATTTGGAGACCCATGCTTCTCTAGGAGAGTTACTTGTGAGAGTGCCAAGGAGAATTTTTTTTTTTTTTTTGAAAACTGAGAAGCAAGCACTGGTGGAAAGTAATCTGAAGTTTATCCATCAGCAGCACACCAGGAGGTGCACAGCTCTGAATAGAACTGATTTTAAAAAGTAAGTCATAGCTCCCCCTTCCTATCTGTAAGCAGAAGGAGCCATGCGATACTGCATTCTACATTCCATCTTGTGCTACCTTATTCTAAAGTTAGCGGTTCTCAAACACTTTCATTTTATAAATCACATTTTAAGATACAGAACCTTGTGTAGACCACCTCCTCTTCCAAGCCCAATCCAACACCACTCCCACAGCAACTTTATTACACCAATGAGCAATCAGATACTATTAAGGAAACAAGATACCCATCACATAAAATGAATTTGTTTGTGGTTATATCCTCATTATACATCTGTGATTTATTTCCTTCCAATATATGAAGGACTATTATTCATTGCTTGCTACTCTTATCTTTCCAAATCAGTGTACTGTCTGGTTTTGTCCTCCATCTGTTTGCTATCCCTCCACCGTCTGCAAATCTGCTCACTGTTTAAATTTATGTCAACAGAAACAGCTAAAAGACAGACACAAAGTAGTTATGCAAGATGAAGACAGGAGTTAACCCTTGAGTCCAACTTTGGGTAGAAAAAAATCTGGTAATAATACTAAGGCTACATCTACACTACAAGCTGGAGTGCGAGTCACAGTTTGCGTACCCGTAGTCATGCAAGCGCTCATCTGAGCTAGCATGCAAAAATAGTACTGTAGCTGTAGTAGCCTGGGCAGCAGCAGCATGGGTGCTTCACCCCCTGAAGTACGTTCCCTCATGGTTCAGGCCGGGATGGCCAGCCCGTTCTGCGGCTGCCCAGCCCGTTCTGCGGCTGCCTATTCTACACTACTATTTTTAGCAAGACACTGGAGCAGCTGATATGGGACTTGATTTAATCAAGAATTAAAGGAGAGTAATTAATGCAAATCAACATGGGTTTATGGAAAATAAGTCCTGTCAAACTAACTTGAGATTTTTTTTTTTAATGTGACTACAAGTTTGGTTGATAAAGGTAATGGAATTGATGTAATATGCTTAGACTTCTTTAAGGTGTTTGATGTGGTACCACATGATATTTTGATTAAAAAATAGAATATAAAATTAACATGACACACATTAAAAGGATTAGACTTATCGGTTAGCTACTTGCAAAATGTAATTGTAAATCGGGAATCGTCAGAGTCACCCTGCAGAAGGGTGTGCAGGGATCAGTTCTTGGCCCTCTGGTAATTAACAGTTTTAATTAGTGATCTGGAAGAAAACACAGAATCATCACTGATAAAGGTTGCAGATGACAGAAAAATTGGGGGAGTGGTAAATAATGAAGAGGACAGGTCTCTGATTCAGAGCCATCTGGATTGCATGGTTAGTTGGGTGCAAGCAAAAAATGTGTGTTTTAATATGGCTAAATGTATACATCTAGGAACAAAGCATGTAGGTTGTACCTACAGAATGGGAGACTCTATCCTGGGAAGGGGTGACTGAAAAAGATTTGGTGATCATGGTGGATGATCAGCTGAACATGAGCTCCCAGTGTGATGCTATGGCTTAAAGAGCTAAAGTATTTACATGGGGAACAAATATTTAATAATGGGCTCATCAGTTTAGTAGAGAGGTATACATGATCCAGTGACTGGAAGTTGAAGCTAGACAAATTATCAGACTGGAAATAAGATGCACATTTTTAATGGTGAGAGTAATTAACCATTGGGAATAATTTACCAAGGGTCATGGTGGATTCTCCACCACTGATATTTTTAAATCAAGATTTGATGTTTTTCTAAAAGCTATGCTCTAGAAATTGTTTGGGGGAAGTTCTGTGGCATGTATGATACAGGACATCAGACTAGATGATCACAGTCATTACTTCGGGCCTTGGAATCTATGAATCTGAAAAGTTCATATGTGACAAGCATCTCTTGGGAATGCACAAGCTATTACAAAGTTTAGCTCATTTGCAACAGGCTGATTTTTTGCAAATCATGGAGTATCAGACCACCCCAACGTTTCATCAGTCAGCTGCCATTAACTGTACTACAGCAAAAAACCAAAAAAAAAAAACAAACCACACACATGGCAAGTATTATAAAAAGTGAACATTAGCCATTATGAGTGCCAGGAAGACTTTACATCAAGAAGGTAAGTTATGAGCTTTGCCTTTGATTGGGGGTGAATCAGCTGCTCCAAACAGTATGGGGAGTCACCCTTTGAAAATGGTGTAATCCCCATCTGCGACACAAGTGTACACAAAGTTATCTAGTACTCTTATGCCATTCTGAATCAGGCCTATTTCATGCATGCTGTGCTGTCGGAGAGAACGTTGACTCCATCTAAAAAAGTTATGGTAGACACTGAAGCATTTTGAGTGGATGGTGTGGGTATACAGCTGAAGCTGTTGACTTCAGTAGCGTCTTAACGATGTGATGGAAATGATGTGGGGAAAAGTGAAACTGCAGTTTCCATGGAGTCATAGCTCACTGCTGCCCAAAACAAGCAAGCAAACGTAAACAGTGTTGAAAGCCACAGCTGCTTGAGCCTGTAAAAGAGAAAGCTGGCATGGTAAAACGAAGCACAGTGACTTTTGCCGAGAGCTAGGGCAATCCTTATCGTGCTTTGGCTGGAAACCTAGCAACCAAAGGTCAAAGACCACAGCTCATTATCACATTTTCTTTCCTTGAATAACAGCCTTCAGATTTCATGGAAAATGGGTGTAGCAGCAACAGAGATACTGCCAATTAAAAAAAAAAATACCGATTTGCCAAGAGCTCTTAATTTGAGCCAGTGTAAATCTGAAATAACTAAATAAAGTTACAGATACTTTATGCCAATGTAAACAAGAACAGAATTCAGAGATGAAATTTAACAAAAAGTGTCATTGCTTTCATGTTTTTTCTTCAGATAGCTTTTGTCCTCTTAGTGTAATATAAATTTTCCACCATGTAGTTAGAAACCCAGACACAACTCTATTGTACTAGTGAAAAAGGTTAAACTTTCAGAATTTAAGCATATGATAACTGTGGTTGGAATTCTTTTTAAAATGTGGTCCAGATCCTCAACTGGCATACACTGGTGTAGCTCCATTGCAGTAAAAATATTCCCTCCCTATGAAGTAAATTTACACCTGACAAAGAGCCATGATTTTTACCTGGATGGTAATCCTTTAACTTAGCTTCTAAATATTTAGAGAGAAAGATTTGCTTGGCATAAATGACTCCAATACTGCCAAAACTAACAACAAGTAGTTATTCACATGCAGAAGTGTTTGCATCGTTAATGCTTGTGTATTGAGCTAGATTCTCGCATCAGTTACACCACAATGTAGCATCAAATCAACAGAGGCATTCCCAAATGACAGCCAAAAAGAAAACGGTCCCTGGGAGGGAGTGATCTGACTAATTTCAGCATTAAATCAGAATTGTGTTGGTAAATCCTATACACCACTTTTAAAATTTACAGATTATGATCAATTGAGAAATTAACAACTCCCAGCTTGCTTGCAATTTCTTCCCCCACTGGAAGGAGGCATTGTGTAAACATCCCATTCACCTACTTCCCTGATTGTATTTGGGTTATTTGTACAGGTGAGCTAAATTGTCATAATGGCATTGACTTCAGTGTAACTACACAGATTCACACCAGCTGAGGATTGGGTCTGGTAACCTCTCCTTTATTCCAGATACCGTAGGCCAGATTATCTTCTGATTTATGCTGGTATATATGAAGAGTAGCTCCACTGAAATCACCAGAGTTATATGCACTGATGTAAAACCAGTCTAAGTGGAGAATTAGATCCTATGGATCAGATTCACTATGCTCAGCACCTTGTGTAATAATTTAGGAGTACTTGTGGCACTTTAGAGACCAACACATTTATTTAAGCATAAGCTTTTGTGAGCTACAGCTCACTTCATTGGATGCATTCAGTGGAAAATATAGTGGGGAGATTTATATACATAGAGAACATGAAACAATGGGTGTTACCATACACACTGTAATGAGAGTGATCACTTAAGGTGAGCTATTACCAGCAGGAGAGCAGGGGGGAGGGGGGAAAGAGAACCTTTTGTAGTGATAATCAAGGTGGGACATTTCCAGCAGTTGACAAGAACATCTGAGGAACAGTGGGGGGCGGAAGGGGAGAAATAAACATGGGGAAATAGTTTTACTGTGGTGTAATGACCCATCCACTCCCAGTCTCTATTCAAGCCTAAGTTAATTGTATCCAGTTTGCAAATTAATTCCAATTCAGCAGTCTCTCATTGGAGTCTGTTTTTAAAGTTTTTTTTGTTTAAGAATTGCAACTTTTAGGTCTGTAATCAAGTGTCCGGAGAGATTGAAGTGTTCTCCAACTGGTTTTTGAATGTTATAATTCTTGACATCCGATTTGTGTCCATTTATTCTTTTACGTAGAGGCTGTCCGGTTTGACCAATGTACATGGCAGAGGGGCACTGCTGGCACATGATGGCATATATCACATTGGTAGATGTGCAGGTGAACGAGCCTCTGATAATGTGGCTGATGTGATTAGGCCCTATGATGGTGTCCCCTGAATAGATATGTGGACACAGTTGGCAATGGGCTTTGATGCAAGGATAGGTTCCTGGGTTAGTGGTTCTGTTGTGTGGTGTGTGGTTGCTGGTGAGTATTTGCTTCAGGTTAGGGGGCTGTCTATAAGCAACGATTGGCCTGTCTCCCAAGATCTGTGAGAGTGATGGGTCGTCCTTCAGGATAGGTTGTAGATCCTTGATGATGCGTTGGAGAGGTTTTAGTTGGGGGCTGAAGGTGATGGCTAGTGGCGTTCTGTTATTTCCTTTGTTGGGCCTGTCCTGTAGTAGGTGACTTCTGGGTACTCTTCTGGCTCCATCAATCTGTTTCTTCACTTCAGCAGGTGGGTACTGTAATTGTAAGAATGCTTGATAGAGATCTTGTAGGTGTTTGTCTCTGTCTGAGGCGTTGGAGCAAATGTGGTTGTATTGTAGAGCTTGGCTGTAAACAATGGATCGTGTGGTGTGGACTGAATGAAAGCTGGAGGCATGTTGGTAGGAATAGCGGTCAGCAGGTTTCCAGTATAGGGTGGTGTTTATGTGACCATCGCTTATTAGCACCGTAGTGTCTAGGAAGTGGATCTCTTGTGTGGACTGGTCCAGGCTGAGGTTGATGGTGGGATGGAAATGCTTGAAATCATGGTGGAATGCCTCAAGGGCTTCTTTTCCATGGGTCCAGATGATAAAGATGTCATCAATATAGCGCAAGTAGAGTAGGGGCATTAGGGGATGAGAGTTGAAGAAGCATTGTTCTAAGTCAGCCCCGCTCTCCTGCTAGTAATAGCTCACCTTAAGTGATCACTCTCGTTACAGTGTGTATGGTAACACCTATTGTTTCATGTTCTCTGTGTATATAAATCTCCCAACTGTATTTTCCACTGAATGCATCTGATGAAGTGAGCTGTAGCTCACGAAAGCTTATGCTCAAATCAATTTGTTACTCAAAAGTGCCGTAAGTACTCCTTTTCTTTTTGCAAAACAGACCAACATGGCTGCTACTCTGAAACCTTGTGTTCTGTACCCATTATGCATTGGTGTAAATCTACACAAGGTGCCCGGACAATGGAGAATTGAGCCCAATGTTTACCTTTCTTCCCATCTCAGTTAAGATGTGGCAGAGGTGGGAAGAAAGTTCGGTATTTGTGTGAGAAATGTATGCAAGTTAAATGAAACCCGCTTTGTTCTCCCTCTGACTCAAAAAGTGTTTGAAATTTCATGGTGATTGAGACACTGCTAGTTATGGTTCGGATTTCCCCCCTATGGAACACATCAGCTATCAGACTGTGCTTTATGCATTTTAGAAGTAAATAGCAAAACTTTTTTTCCCTAGTTTGCAAGAACTTGGATGAAAGTCAGGGAGGGTGGGAGTTTTCAGAATATTGACTAGATTAATAAGTAATAACTTGCATAGCCTACACTGTGAATCTGCACCACTAGAGCAATCCTCTAGCTTACCCACCAAAAGCAAAATAGTTTCATGGCATGTAGATAGAATAATCCCCCCTTTATGGAATTCCAGACCCCTCCCCATCTTGACAAAGCAGAACTTCACCAGTTTTTCTGTGTCCAGGCTCACCCACAGCCATCAACAGGGAAAATGATTTGTCCTCTTAATCTTTGTCTTGGACTCTGTACAGTTATAACAATGTGTTTGTTACTTACCATTTCACTTTCTTATTACATTATCTGTTTTGCTGGTGTTGTTTTACGTGCTGGGTTTGGAAGGGTGTTGTGTGTAGAGTGGATATTTGGTGAAATGAATCTTTTCCTTCTGCTGTATGGCTTGTTTGGGAAAACTGAATAAATGTTTAACCCAAACTATTCCTGATGCTACTGACATCCTTGTGTCCTATGCTCGCAGAGAGAGCTAAGTCAAGTAATCCATGCCACCTTGTGCTGTGATCCTGACAAATCTCATGAGCAAAAAAACAGTACTGGAATGACCTAGTATTTGAATGGGAGCCTGCAAAGAATCATGTGAGAAGGAAAAGGTAATGGAGACTCAGGATAGCATTCTTCTGTCTTAAGCAATGCCCATGTACAGTTTTAGAGGTACTGTATTTCAGGAAATGTTAAAAAAATGCAGTCCTATTGACTACTTGTGGTAATTAGAGCACATAGTACTTATTGTAAGATTAAGGTACATTGTATAACCCCAGGGTACTGGCTAAAGTTAATCTCTGGTCATTACTTTCTGCCCCCACAAATATTCCCTACACTTTCAATAGGGTGAAGAAGTCTTCATTTCCTAAAATGGTACAACTAGCAGTGTAAACTGCTACTGTATTTCACCCCAAAAACGGCTATAGCTCAGAAGTGACAATTTCTAGAAAGAGTTTTTGTAAAGTGCGTTGGTATCAGTTAGCATGGAAGATATTCCTTGAATCAGTGGTGGGCAACCTGCGGCCCATCAGGGTAATCTGCTGGCGGGCCATGAGACCATTTGTTTACACTGACCATCCACAGGTTTAGATCTTCTTTGGCGTAGGTTTCTATAAAGGTATTAAGAACAAAAATTCTTCCTTGAAATTTTCACCAATCTGGCTTAGATATGGTTTAGATCTTTAAACTTACTTTTTAAAGGCGGAGTTCCCTCCATGACAGGGAAAGAGAAGAGCTTTGCTTCAATTTTGGCAGTAATACACCCTTTGTTAAATACATTTCACTGCATCATTCACCACACTGTCCTGTCTGGTAAATTGTCTGGGGACTTCAAAACAAAAACAACAATGGGTATTGTGATGAAATTAGTAAGCTACATACGCTCAACTTTTAGCTAACAACATTTTATTTTAAAGCTCTTTGACTGAAATGTCTTGTAAAATACAGTGACCTGTTGCAGCACAACATTTGCTGATTAAATGGGGGCACATGCTAAAGAGGTTTTGTGCACTTCAAAAAGAAATAGAATCTTTCAAAGCACAAGACCAACAGGCTTGCAATTTCCTGAAATTTATGACGACCCCTCTATGTCGGATAGTTTTTCTATGCGATATTACTGGACATTTGAATTCCCTCAACTTGCAGCTCCAACGCCATGCAAACAGTGTCAAGAATCTCTTTGAAAGTGTGTGCCTTTCAGAGGCATCTTCAAATCTTTCAGATAGACTTAACTAGAAAGATGTTGCACTTTCCCACATTTCGTGTTGTTGCTACAGATGAAACTTCAATGAAAACGATGCAAGAAATCCTAAACAAGCTGATGGAAAATTTTAAAATGCAATTTGAGATTTTTAAAATTCCAAAGGATTTGCTTTTATTTGTCCATGATTCATTTGTTGTCTCCGCTGATGGACCTTACCCTTCTGTAGCTAAGAACATTCTCGATTCAATTGGTGAAGGTGCCTTTCAATTAGAAATTGTAAGGCTGCAGAGCTCAGATGTCTTGAAGGCAAAATTCAGAGAAGGGGGACTTTGTGATTTCTGGACTCAATATGCTGATGAGTTTCAGAATAGCCAGAATCTAACAATCTTTTAATGATGTTCGGATCAATTTACCTCTGGAAATCTGGGTTTTCTACTATGAATATTATAAAAAACTATCACCGCCATCGCCTGACAGATGAGCATTTTTACCACTGACCTCCTACAAACCCACTTTTCACAAAGCTTGCCAGAGGCCATCAATATGACCTCTCCAATTAGAGATTGCCAAAAACACAGGTAATAAATGTTGATTTATAAACTTTGCTAAAGGATAGAAACACTGATATTTATATTGCAATCAATGTCTTTCTTTAATGGCAGCAGAAAGTCCCCCCCCACCCATCTACACAAATGGCCCACCTTTTGTCATTAAATTCTCAAATAGTCCCATGGGAAGATCTAATTGAGTATCATTGCTCTATAAAATCTTGCTTTCTAGTATGATGGGGTCAACAGAACCACAGTGAAGAATTTTTACCCGTTACCAGTATTTCCTGCATCTTGAGTTCACTAGTCTGGAGGTGACAACTTGAACACTCTTTTTCAAGATTGTCTGTCAGCAGTAATTAATAAGAATGCAATTTTTTAAAACCTTCTGGACTATTGAACTATCATTCTCCAGACAAAGTTTCTGAACACTCGAATAAGAGCACAAGATTAGACGCATACTCAGTTTCAAATCAAACAAATTACTTTCGAAGGCTGAAACTTGGCACACTTAATATGAAACTGCTACGTAACTCAATAGATAGGAAGTTCTGGATTGGTGGACCTGAGCTGAAAAAATTCTCTTACTGCATCCTCTCACTCCATCTGTCCATAACTCATGTGTCCAGACAGCAAACTTTCCAGCCAGAGAAATAAAGAGCAGGCACTAGAAAAGAGCCTTCACAACAGTAAGTACTTGGCAACCAGATGCCATACCTGAAGAAGCAAGGAAACCCCTTCGCTGACAATGTACCTTGAAAGTGCAAAGAAAAATGCCAAGAACAAGACTCCCAGTACTACTTTGAAGAGGTACTCTCCTTAACCTCCCCAGACAGAAGTAATGACCCGTAACATCTACCAAGGACCTACAAGCATTCTCAACAGAGCATCTACTAATGAGATATGGGAAGAGAGGAATATTTTTCAGCCAACTGCACTGAAAAGGAAAGTTCTTATGCTCCTGAAGCTCTCTCACACATCCCTGCTGAGAGACTGGCCTCTGTTCTACTCTATTTGAATTAAGTGGACTTGCAGTACCAAGATGAATGCTTTATTTAAAAAAATGTGGTTTAAAAATGTACTTGCTAAAAACTTTTTTTGTGAAATGAACACATGCAAAAAAACTAGCACTAGAAAGGAAGGATATTAAATTAATGCAACTTAGCAAGTGTGAGAGTTTCACAGCTAATCTCTATGTAATGAACATCTCAGCAGAGCAAATTCTGTTTTTAATTATTTATGCACCACTTAGTCTAGTTTACTACAGCTAAACAAAGGACAAGCAAGCAAGCAGAATGGGATAATGTTTTGACCCTGATACGGTACCAGCAGAGACCTTGTGACTCAAATTGTTTTCTGTATATGAGCTTTTGTTTTTCCAAATGTACATACTAAACACTGTGTCCCAGGAAAATAAATTATACGATGTTTTGACCTCAGTCAGACTTGGTATAAGTGGATGCAAAAAAACAATGACTTCACCAACCATGCATCCATTTACACCAGGCCTGAATTTGGCCCCTTAAAGGGATGCAAGTTCCTTGGATCCAAGCCTGTCATCTATCAATCCTAGCTGAAATCTGAGAAAGGGAATGTTAGCCTGGGAATTTAAATGGCGCCTCTCACCCATGCAGCACCTCCCAAGAACTGGAGTTCAGTGCCAGAACTGGCAAGGAGCCTAGTTCCTGTTCTAGGGACTTGAAACAGTCAGATAATCTGATGGCCTCCATGTGAGAATATCAACTGAGATATTCTGTCACAGAGTAGTTTGACGCTTTTTGTGATGCAGAGCCAAACCAACGCCCGGTCAGAGGTGAAAGAATTTCCCTTTTGTTCTAATATAGGTTATATTGTGCCAAGTGTGTATGGTGCTTAACAGGTGTAAAACAAAACAATGTCCCTGCCCTAAGCAGCTTACAGTCATCTCTAGTGTTATCTTTATACAGAAGTAAGGACACCATCAATACTTACAGGATGGGGGACTCTATTCTGGGAAGCAGTGACTCTTAAAAACGAACTGGGGGCCATGGTGGATAATCAGCTGAACATGAGCTTTCAGTGCAACACTGTGGCCCAAAGAGCTAATGTGATCTTGGGACGCATAGGAAAATCTCAGATAGGAATGGAGAGGTTATTTTACCTCTATATTTGGCACTGTTGCAACTGCTGCTGGAATACTGTGTCCAGTTCTGGTGCCCACAATTCAAGGAAGACGTTGATAAATTGGAGAGGTTCAGTGAAGAGCCATGAGAATGATTAGGGGATTAGAAAAAATAGCGATAGATTGTGCTCTTTGAATCTATACAACTTAGATAAGAGAAGGGCAAGAGAGAAGATTAAGGGGTGACTTGGTTAGAGTCTATAAATATCTACAAGGTGAACAAATATTTAATAATGAGCTTGTCAATCTAGCAGAGAAAGTTATAACATGATCCAATGGCTGGAAGTTGAAGCGAGACAAATTCAGACTGGAAATAACACATACAATTTTAATGGTCAAAGTAATTAACCATTGGATCATTTTACCAAAAGCTGTGGTGAATTCTCCACCATTGACCATTTTAAAATCAAGATCAGATATTTTTCTAAAAGATCTGCTCTAGGAATTAGTTTTGGGAAAGTTCTATGGCCTGTGTTATACAGGAGGTCAGACTACATCATAATGGTCCCTTTTGGCCCTGGAATCTATTAATGTTTTGGGGGAAGGGAGAAAGGTTAGTAGCATGAAAAAACAAGGAGAAGAGAAGAGCACTGTGTGTTCCTCATTTGATGCTAGAACTCCCTCCCCAAGCCCTATCATCTACAGGGATATTCTGAGAGTACCAATACTGACAAATAAGAAAATAACATTTTTAAATTAGGCTAAAATCCCCACGTTTATTATTTGTAATACCATAGCATCTGTGAGCCCTCTCCTTGGACCAGAAACCCACTGTGCTAGATGCTGCACAAACTCAGAATAATTTAAAAAAAAAAAAAAAGACAAGAGTGTGTACACATTCTATGGGTTTTTAATATCGCTATTCCTTTAAATCCTGGCTGTCAGCATTTATGATCTTATTGGTAACTGTACAGGCCTCTGAAGGAGACAAATTATAAGAAATTAATGTTAGAAACTTCTAAGTATGATCCAAAATAACTTTTCTATAAATCATATAACAGTTTTAACATTGATATCTCAGCAGAAGAGAAGAAGGGGGATTTATGCACAGGAGAACCGCTCCCCGCCGCAGCTCATCTCTGCCACGCTCTGCTTCTCTCCCTCCCAGGCTTGCGCGCCAAACACCTGATTGGCGCCACAACCCTGGGAGGCGGGAGAAGCGGTGGGAGGGGAAGAGGCAGAGCAGAGGTGAGCTGGGGTGGGGAGTTGCCACGTGTGGCTCCCCGGGCTGAGGGAGGGGGCTGCGGGGAGCTACTGCACGGCTCCCAGGGCCGAGGGGAGGAAGGGAGGGGGGGGGCGGCAGGGAGCTGCCACGGGGGTGTGCCTCAGGCTGGGTGCAAGGTGGAAGTTTCGCCTAGGGCGCAAAACATCCTTGCACTGGCCCTGGCTGCCAACATGGAAGGGCATCAGTGCATGCCCAACAGAGACCCAGCTCTTCCTTGTGCCCGGCTTTCCTTGCCAGTTAGCCGCCACAAGCTATGAACCCAAGCCACGAACTCAAGCTACATTCAGGACTGGTAACTATATAGTAGCTGCAGAACCTGTGTGCGTGTGTATGAACAAACATATGAAGGAATGTGAAACTGAATGAAATGTTATAGCTGTAACTGACTGCCTACTATGATTCTTTTTGTGTTCACAATAAATGACATTTTTCTTATCCCCTTTAATAAGATCCAGCTGGTTTTTATTTTATTGGTATAACATGACTACTCTCTCCTGTCCTTATCTTCAGAGTAATTTTGAAACAAAAAATTCCTCCTTTGGATGTAAGGAGGAAATATTTTTGTGGCTACTACTTTTATTATTAAAAATGGCTTCTCTTCAGTGCTCATATACCATATGATGGGCACAACAAAAACTATACAAGCAGAAAGGATGTAAAAGCTGTTCTGGAATTTGGAATATCAGAAGTAATCCAGTAGTTGGTGATCTAGTGGTCAGAGTACAGGCGAGGTGGTTAAAAGTGCAAAATAAATTGTTGAGAGCATGGTATAAAATTGCACACAATTTTAAACTGTGCCACAACCTCTTATTTATTTTAAACAGGGACTTCTACTGCCATAGGAACTTTCTTCATTTCATTGTCTATAATGTCCAATTATAATAAAAGGCATTTATTTATAATAATCAGCTTTTTTATGGTCTCCCAGTTGCTGATATTATGCAATGAAATATATTTCATGTCCTGGAGCTACTGTATTTTAATATTGGTTGGTCAGTTTTGAAGTTAATCTGTCTGTGGTTACAAGAGGGCAACACTGTTTAAAACTTTCTTCATCAATAAACTGAAAAGAATCAAACATACAGATGTTTATACACTTATTAACCTTAATCTAATAAATTCAGATTTCTACACAAGTATGAAATCTTAACAATCATAACTCATCTTTCTCCTACTAATTCCACTTTATTTAAACTGCAAAGAACCAAGAGGGACTCACAGATCTAGGGAGTGACAACGTTAGAAAGTCTAGCCTACAACACACAATTGTTAAAATGTGAACTGATGCTCCAACTTCCATGCCCGAGATTTTTCAGAAATTGTTCCCTTCTTCTCTTCTTTCACCCTTTATAAATCACATAAATCACAGCCAGCTATTATATGCATCCATAGAAATCATCTGCCCTGCTATCCTTCTGCTTTCACCTTTAAAAAGTCCATTTGTTTGGTTAACATTATATGGTTCTATGTAAATATTTTGTTCAAACTCCCAAAATGGTAACTGTACATTGTGAAATCTGCTTGTTCCTGGTGTAAGGCTATTCATTTTTCCCCGCATTGCAATGATTTCCCATACCTTGTTTCTCCATTCCACTAATGCTGGAGTAACCTGTCCCCTTCCAAAATGTGATGAATGGGTCCTTTGCTGAATCAGTGTCCTGCTTTGGACTACAACCTAACAGAATCACCATGGGTTACCTTAAATGTTACTATATTCCTTCAAAATTCTATTATCGAAGAATATTCCCACCATATGTGCAGAGAAGTCCTTATTTCTACATCCTCTCCAGCATTTGGCTTTAAAAAAAACCAAACAGCACAAAAAGGTAACCATAGGTTTTTTTTAAAACTCTGTACTCCCTGTCATTTAAATTTTTCCCAGAAAGCTGGAGCTCTTTTGCACTGACCTCCTCAGCAGTTCCTATTTGAAAGGCTTCTCTGAGTTGGAGAATGGAGAGAGGAAATGTGCCAACATATTGTGGCAGAAATGTCAAAAAGACCACTAAATACAAGTTTAAAAAAAATCAGGGCACTGGGCATGCAATGGAATCAATTAAGCAATGTCTGCTTAAAGGCCAAATTTTCCAAAAGCATTGCCTTTTCTTCACAGTTGTAAGTTGTCTGCATTTTTAATGATCCACACTTTGTGGGAGATGAAAGGGTTTAGTGCAATGACAAATCAAAGTGTGAGTGAGAGAAGGTAGTGGTGGGGCGGCAGAAAATGCCTACATTTTGCACCATTATTAAATTGCGAGCAAAAACTTGACAGTTAGCAGTGCAAGCAATTAGACTCAGTGTAATCAATTCTCACAGTTTTATCTTGAGACTCATTCTTAAAGTCCCATCTGCTGGAATCAGGCATTTGCATGAGAACATCAGCTTTCGTTTTTTTTAAAAGTAAGTTTCTATCCCTCATTATTGCAGAGAAAAAGCTTGAAAATGTGAAGGAAGTGCATGCTAAATATTCGCAAACCAAGAGGCAAGTAAAACTAATCCAAATATTTATTATTTAAAAAACAACTATAAGCTAGGCTCATGATTTTTTGGGCATGACTCATGGTTTTTGAATGTTTGAGGTTAGCAATACTGCAGATTTGTATCTGCAGTTTATTTGGGGGAGGGCTATGGGCACAAAATGTGAGTGCATGTATTCTCCAAGACGACCTCCATGACTCTAGAATTCAATTCTTCCCAGAGGCTTGATGTGTTATAGACATGGTGCTGCGAGAGACTGCATATAACATATTCTAAATTAAGATATTTAGAGTAACATTTTGTATACATATATAGACTTACAGCATCAAGCATTTATGGTGTTGCATAAGTAACAGTAACCCCAATATTTCCTTTGTCAAAATATATAGTTAAAAAATTGCAAGAAAATGTAACATACGAAGTGTTAGACAACTTAATTATAGTTATGACTATCCTCACCCAAATAAGAAAATTCCAAAATATGAGCTGGAAGAAAAAAATTTTGGATATTCTGATGAAACAAATTATCTGAAAACAATTTTGAAAATTTAAGACACTACCACCACTTATGTTCCCCTTATATATGCTGTATGGTGACTCTAAAAAGCTTCTTTGAGAGAGACTTAATTGGGGGAAGGAGTCATTAACATAGGGGAAAAAAATGCATCTTTGCAGTTCTCAGCTTTGGGGCTTTAAAATATATTATACTACGAATAGTTCTTATAAAGCCAGCAACTTTAAACAAATGTCTAGCAAGCTCTGTACTAGGAAGAGCAAATGAAAGAAGTTCAAGTCTACGGTGTGAACTTGCTGGAGAAAATATAGTAGTTGTTCCAAGAAATACTCCACACTGACACGTGTCCTTATTAGCAGGAATGCTGCATGACTTACAATCTGGCTGTCATTCTACTTTGGTACACAGCTTGCCAGAAAGTTAGATTACAAAATTAGTTTCATTCCCAAATACTATACTGCACATAAGAGATAGACATTAACCTCTTCACTGCTACAAGTACAAAACTGTGTTCCTCATTTAAAAAAAAAAACCAAACAAATCTATCTCGTTCCTAGATAATACAGTGTTTAGAACCTTAAATCAGTGGGGTTGAATCTGGCCCTAATCTCTAGACAGATACTATTCAGCATTAGAATATTATACCTCTTTTGTTTACCAGCAGATAAGCGGTAGTCATTTGAGATCTGCGAGTGGGTTAACACAAAGGGTCCATAAACATAAGCCTTTCCAAGAATTCCCATGTTCCTTGCACCCACACTCAGTTTCTCCCTCTGCCAACTTTCAATCGCAGCAGGCACCTTCCTCCTCTTTCCCCCAGTTACTTCTTTCTAGTTTCCTCCTTACCTTAGTGATGTCAGGCCTTGGGCCTTCTCTGCTGCCTTGAGCCCTTCAGTGTTATCTTCAGCCTCTCTGCATTAACCCATTACAATTTTCACCCTGACTTATTTCCTCATACAATTTTCAGCATCACTGCTCTCCCAGCCCCATGGTATTCAGCCTTGTTTTCCCTCCATCCCCTCAGCCATGACACCACTGTAGCGAGGCAGTCCCCCGGCTCCGGCTCAGAAAGGGTTAAAAGCCCGCCCTTGGAGAGGGCTGGGCTGAGAGCCAATAAGAAGGCTGGAAAGGCAGCCACAGCTGGGGCCGCATCCAATGAGGAGACAGCTAGCCCTATAAAAGGGCTGTGAACCAGCAGCTGAGTGTCTGTTTCTGGACCTAGCTGCCTGGGAGAGAAGGGTACTTGAGTCAGAGCAGTGCTGGGGAAAGGGAGGAGGAGCTGGAGAGGTCCATCCTGGCAACTCCCAAGCTGCAGGCCTTGACAGAGGCCTATGCAGGTACAGGGACTGGGAGGAACAGCCTGGGGTTAGGCGAAGGCAGCAGGTCTAAACTCCCCTTACCAATGATGGGTGGCCATTACAAACTGCAGTCTACCCCAGTGAGCGGGGCCTAGATGATGACTGGCAGTAGCCACTGAGGAAAGGTGGGTGTAGAGGGTTGGGGGTTCTCCAGGGAGGGGAGAGCCAGAGTGTGGGGGTACTGCTTGGGCAGAACCCCAAGGTAAAGGGGCACTGGGAGGGATAGGGGGCCAGCGGTAGGCGAACCACTGGCCTGCAGAGGGCGCTCTGGGCTTGGAATCTAGCAAATTCCCAGGATCACCAGCAGGAGTTGCTGCGCCGGTGAGTCTCGCTTTGCTACAAACCACCACCAAGAAGCCTGGCTTACCCTCGCTGCTGCTTCAAGCCAGTGTTTTACAGTGCGGCAGGACTGCAAATTGGGCTGTCCAAGTATGGCACTTTGTTATATCTCCCTTAGCAGTACATCAAAAACCAGTGGGGTGAGCTTCCAGTGTGGAATGGAGATAGACTTATAAGCCAGAGACCCAGGGAAGTGTTTATTTGCCTGCAAGCAGCTGTAGCACTGGTTTAAAAAAAAAAAAAAAATTCTCCCCACAAAAGATGGCAGCCCCAAAAAAAGAAACTAGTTACTGACAGCAAAGCAGTAGCAGTGCACTGTTGTTCCAGTCTACACTGCCCCATGCCAGCATACCTCAATGTGTCCCTGGTGATTGCCTCTAGGGTTTAAACTGATTCCAGTTCTGAGGGTGATCTATGCAATGTAAACACCCCCTCCTAGGGACTCGACTGAGACAACCAAATCATTTTGGCTAGGACACCAAAGAGCTGCCATACAAAAGTTATTTTTCAATCATATCAACACAGACCAGACTTAAGGTTCTAAACTACAAATAGAAGATACTTTATACAGTTATCAGTGTCCTGGATAAATTGTAAATATTCATGCAAGAAAGTTATTAATGTTTCAGTAATTAATATTTTACTTTGCTAGCAGCAAGACTTCTCAATTAAACATACATGGCTATCGAGAAATCCCCTTCCATCTCCATTTTAATAAAGTTGGTAGAGAAATTTTCATGCTGATGCTAACAGAACAAGTTTATTTAGAGTTCAATAATAGGATAAAGGGCACAAAGGAGGAGTACTCCTCCACAGAGGCTCCCTGAGCAGGATTGAACTAGCAGCTTGTTCCAAGAAAGAAGCACAATAAACATGAAAGATGTGATCTCAGAAGGCAGCAGGAAGAGGGAGAAGAGACAAATAAGCAGCAATATCAGAAGCCAGAAAGCTGTCATGTAACCTAAACACAGTAAGTGGAAGATTTATGAAAAGCAAGGTAAATTTTTAGATCTTCAACCGTTTCAGTGTTTGACTATCATTAGTATTCTTTGATTACCTGACAAAGTACTTCTCTGATCTAAAACTTCAAATTCTCAAGGTAAATTTTGGAACTGTATGATAAATTACTTAACTTGCACCATGGACTGTCTCACCTGCACTCTAGCCATTAAAACCTATAGGATTCCTATGGTAGTAAAAATAAAGGTGATTGAAGGAATGAGGCCTGATTGTGCTCTACCAGGTTTATTCTTTACATTTCACCCCACTGACCGGCTTCAAACAACCACCTTCTTAAAAAATAAAGCCACAAAACTATTTCTCCCCAAAATATAGAAATTCCATTTTCCCAATCTTTGGTATTACACTAGCTTGAAGTGCAGAATGAGCAATATTCTGCACCACTGTCAGAAAATCCTGGAGTTTTGTTTGTTTGGATTTTAACAATTAAATCTCTATTTATGGGCATTTCTGAAAAAGTGAGATTTAGGAGAGATTTGAACAAGAGACATGAAAAGTAGAAGATGAATATAAATAGTACCAATAACTTTTTCTGAAGATGTTTTCTGTAAAATACAAGACAGAGACAGAACACCTATGCAGCAAAGTGGCACTAAAGAAATACTAGCTCTCATTGGAATGATCTGCATAATCAGGATGTGGCGATAGCCCCATCCCAGCTCATGCCAACAAAACCTTTATACCCACCATTATGCTTACCCACAAAATCAGAATAATTCTTCCACATTATGCTACACTTCAAACCTTGTGGTGCTAGGTACCAGAAGGTTATGAGGAACAGAAGATACTGGGAGTTTATACTGGAGTTCAGGCAGTGGAATCTAATTTAATTTCCTTAGCCACTGGCTTGCCTGATAGTGTTGCTCGGCTGAATGACATCAGGCAGCAGCCAAAGAACACAGTGAAGAAACCACCTACTCTGATGTTCTCTGTACCCCACAAATGGCTTAACTTCAGCTGTGAAGAATGTATATGTCAGATTATTTTGTGCAGTACTTAATTTGCTATAAGAGAGTGCTGGGGCTCAAGCATTTTTTTTTACATTGATAACTGATGCAGCAAGCCCAGAAGCGCCATAGTTATGAACTGCCAATGATCACCCCTGGCAAACCCTGGTGCAAATTAAGTACTGCTTTTGTGCTTTCTCAGGCAAAACTCCCATAAGGCTTCAGTATGAGTTTTGCATGAATGAAGATAGCAAGTTAGTTTCTAAGGTTCTCTGGGATCCTTCAATAAGAAAGGAACTATACCCCCCCCCCCAAAAAAAAAAAAAGTGTCAGCCTGACACTGGCAATTCCTGGTAGTTAAAAGGTGTTTTAAAATATTATTTTGTGTAAAGCTAAGTGGTTTGTTTTTAATATTTAAAAGTTCTGCTGGGCTGAGCTCTAAACTGTACTGGTTTAGTCTAGATGATTAAACAAAAACGTTGGCTTTATTTTTAAAAGAAAAAAGGAAGTCTTCACTCACATGATTCCTCTTGCTTTCTCCATCTTTTATAGATGTAATAACGGTCTCAGAATAGATTGTTGATCCAGTTTTGTTATCTGTAAACTAATATGGCAAAACAGGAACAATAAATTAGATGAATATGAATGCCATTTTAGTCCTCTGTTACTGTTTAGTCCAGTATTACTCTAATGTTAATTCTATTTATTTTTCATTTCCTGCACTGTAATAGTGACTGCAGCCGGTAAAATTGGATAATGAATCCCACTATTCTTTTTTAAAATGTCATAATAAAGAAGCTAATATCAATCAAGCCTTGAGCAGTGATCACTTTTACATTCCACATTAAGTATCATGTCTGTATTCCATATTTTCCAGGCATTACTATGCAGTGTGAAAAGACACTACAGCAATGAAACAAAACAAAGCATTTTGCCATATTAACCATTTTCCACTTCCCCACCTAACTGCTAATTATACAATCAAATCATATACAGTACAAGAAGTTTATGAATTCAACTCTACATTCTCTAAAATTTTTCAACATTTGACAAGCTCTTTTACTCTGCTAGGCCAGTATACAGAAAGGATACATAGTTATATGCATTGTTTCATACCTTATCAATTTCCTGGTGGGTATGAATGGTTTTATTACCAATTTTGGTGTCTGTGTTGGATTCATTATGGTAGCTGGGAGGTAAGTTTTCAAAGTCAACTTCTGATGGGTTTTTTGCCCCTTCTTCCTCAGCCTCCATCTAACAAATGCAAGAAACTAATGAGCAATACATTTATCATTGGTATTTGTAACCTTAAGCAAAAACAGTAAAATAGAGCAAGCAACCCTATCCTGAACAGCATCACATTTATTAGTATTGATTTCTGTTGATGAAAATGCTTCCTGAACTATCTCAAAAATGAGCACGCCAGCTTTTTTAATGCAACAGAGAATGTCATGTCATGACAAACTCTTGAGCTGTAAGCTATTTAGAGTATGAGAACAAGTCAGCCTTTCTATGGACATGAGCATCAGGAGGATAAGTGGGTGCTGCCAAACTTCTTAATCACCACCATGGGCTGAAACCCTGAATTAACGTTTAATCATTGCTGGCCTATCTACTTTTTCTTGTTAAACACTACTCTTGAGATAAATTCTCACACCTGACTAAAAGCAGGAAAAGGTTCAGTAAGGACAAAGAGCCTCATCCAAAGCCACTGAAGTCAAGGGAAGGACTTTCATTGGCTTTGGATCAGGATCTGCATGCTTAATCTTGCATTCCTTAACAGGCAAAATTCCCATTGTATTGGAGTGCAATCACAGTCTTAATTCCGCCCTATGAATTCCCAGTGCTCTGATCACAGTGGGAAGGAGATGTTGAGATCGCTCTTTGAATTAAAGAAGAGTAAAAAAAGGAATGGAATTTTAAAGTGCATAAAACCAGGAAAGGAATCTTTGTGAACAAGAGAAACTCCTAGGAACATTAACATTAATTGAGTTCCAAATAAACTAGTTATTTACTTGAGACCTCTATATTCGATCTAAAATACTGTAAAGTTCATCAGGTTGAATTTTTCCCAGGGGCACATGTCCCACTGGTGATGGGTTTTCTTTTTGAGTGTCTGTCTTTTCTAACCATTTTTGCTGTGGCCATTTTTAAAAGTGTGTAATATTTACAATACCTCAGTTCTCTGTACCCATCCTTATGTTAATATAAAATTAATAAGGATGTGGTTAGATTTGGCTATGGTCCAACTACGCTAATCTTAAGCACTGACAAACCACATTTGGCATTGTACAATAAAGACACGGTCTCTACCCACTTCATCGGATGTAAGCCCCAATGGAGTATTCACCCATGAAAGCTTATGCTCCAATACGTCTAATAATCTATAAGGTGCCACAGGACTCTTTGCCGCTTTTACAGATCCAGACTAACATGGCTACCCCTCTGATACAATCTAAATTAAACACACAATAGAGGACATATGCATAATACATCAGTTGTGCAGATGAAGATTAAAAGTTCAGATGTAGTGATTTTAATTAAATATTTTTAAAGATTTGTTTCTCAGGTGGCTTATCACAGAAAGGCTTCTTGGAATAACTGATTTTTGAGAAGGGATTTAAAGAGAAAAGGGTCGGTTTGAGGCACAGTACAAAAACGAAGATTTGTAAGGGGCAGCATAGAAAAAGGCTCCTAGCAGAGAATGGGGAGGAATGTAGAGGATGTTTTTATGGGTAATACACAGGACTAGGACTCACAGGTTCAGTTTCTGGCTTAGTGATCTTTCCTTTCCATGGTTAATCTCTAAGGTGCCACAAGTACCCCTTTTTTTTCCTTTCCTGTGTGATCTTGAGCAATTCACTTAGTCTCTTTGCATCTCAGTGCCCCAACCGTAAAATGACAGTAACACGCTCTTTCTCCCACTCTGTCTAGTTTATTTACACTATAAACACTTCAAGTCAGGGCCTCCCTTCTACTACATGTTGGTACAGCTCCTAGGAAAATAGGGGACTGATCTCACTTGAAGTCCCGAGGTGCTACTCTAATACAAACAATAATAGATAGAAGGAAGGCCTGTGTTAGTGAAGGGTGCTAGGAGGAAATGATAGCAAAGATGAGCAGAAGTGAGGTTGTGTACACAGCTGGAAGGGAGGGCGAGAAATGTGAATAGGAGCAGAACATCCAAACGGTGGGAAAGGAAGATTGTTTCTGCAGCAGCGACAGCATTTTGGCTCTCTGTTTATATGATGCTCTCATCACCACAGTATCTGAATGGCTTCCCTTCCCCAGGATACTTCATATTGTGAATCGGCTGGAGGAGAGCAAGGCAAGAGAATGGAAAGGAGGGGGGAGGGATAGCTCAGTGATTTGAGCATTAGCTTGCTAAACCCAGGGTTGTGAGTTCAATCCTTGAGGGGGCCATTTAGGGATTTGGGGCAAAAATTGGGGATTGGTCCTGCTTTGAGCAGGGGGTTGGAATAGACGATCTCCTGAGGTCCCTTCCAACCCTGATATTCTATGATTCTATGACTAAAGCATGAACAAGGGTTACAGTCGAAGGAGAGGTGAAGAACATTAAGAGATTATATAAAGGAAAAAATGGAAGAAAAAATATGTTGAGCAGGGAGAGCGCGTATAGGATAGAGGTAGAGCACAGAGTGAAAGGTGTGAAAATTCTGCTGCATGGTATCAATTTTATCCTTGAAGAAATTAGTGGGATCCTGCTCGGAGTGAAAGGAGAGAGACAGGGGTATCAGGAGACAGATATAGATAAGAGAGTCGGAAAGGTTGAAGGTGCTGGAGTTGATCTAAAGCAGGGGTGGCCAGCCTAAGCCTGAGAAGGAGCCAGAATTTACCCATGTACATTGCCAAAGAGCCACAGTAATATGTCAGCAGCCCTCCATCAGCTCCCCACCCCAGTGCCTCCTGTGGACAATCAGCACCTCCCCCTCCCTCCCTGCACCTCCTGATCAGCTGTTTCGTGGTGTGTAGGAGACTGGGGGGGGGGGAGCGAGGGCATTGCAGGCTCGGGGGGGGAGGGTTTGGAGTGGGGGCAGAGTTTGGGGCAGAGCAGAGGGTTGTGCAGTGAGAACCCCCCGGAACATTGGAAAGTTGGTGCCTATAGCTGCAGCCCCGGAGTCGGTGCCTACTATACAAGAAGCCGCATATTAACTTCTGAAGAGTCGCATGTGGCTCCGGAGCCATAGGTTGGCCACCCCTGATCTAAAGGGGTGCTGTTTTGCCAGGAAAATGGTCATGCTCAAGAAGGTAATAACAAATGTGCAGAGAAGGAAGGCTGCATGGTGCCTGGATTTCAGGCACTCGGTAGCGTGGAAACAGGAGCAGAGGAAGCAGATATAAAGGGTAAGTAGAGCTGAGGATCAAAAGATTGGAGCAAGTTTAGTGAGAAGAAAGCACCCGAGAGCTTCAAAAAAGTTCAATATTAATAGACAAGTCACAAATGTAACATTTTAAGATGTTAGTTATCTTTTAAAAAGTCCAATCCAAAATTTTTGACCATGAGTGCCTAAAATAATTGAGAACAGTGTATGCTAAACTTCTTTGAAAATCTGGCGTGTGTGTTTGTGGCTAAATCTTGAATTCGGTGCCTAAAGATTTAAAATGTGAGCCCTCATTCACAAAATAATTTAATGACCTAACAAAGTTCATCTAGTTGTAGAATATCATAAGCCATTTGAAATTTTCTCCTCCAGTTACAACACAGAGTTGTTTTAAAAAACTGCTCACAGACTGAGAATGTTTCAGTCTAGAACAAAATTTTCTAGTGCTATTAACCACTGAAAACAACCACTACTAATGGAAATTCTGACACATTCTTAAGGATAGTTGTGCCTGAACCATAGGACAAGACTGTTTTCCACAGAATAAGAATTTGCACATTATAAAAGGTTTTTATGTGGATTTTAGTGGAGCTGGATGCAGACTGCAAGGGTATAATGTAATAAATGAGTAAGCCAGGTCTGTGTTCCATTTTAGGGCTCATTTTGTTCTACTGCAGTAGAAAAGTGTGAGTTTCCTCATACATCAAGGATAGAATAGGCACACAGATCCCTTATTTCCATCTGTAAAAAGACAACATCTCTGAGAGGAATCTGCTACAAAGTTACTAGATTTTTTCAGCAGTATCTTTAAGCCTCTGAGAGAGCTTTCAGGGGCAAATGTCTGCAGGGAAAACTCTGTGACAAGAGTGCTGATAGGAAACCAAAACAGAGCTACAGAGAGGGGCAATCTGAGGCCACATGGCCTCCCCACAGCTGACCCTGTGCCTCTGGTGAACAGCCTGTGGGAATGTGTTGGGCTTGGGAGAGAAGCTGCATGCCAGTGGAAAAATTTGGACTAAACTATAAGGAAATAGCAGCACCAGAGCATAAGTTACTTGAACTTTTAGTTCATTCTGTGCGACTGAAAACGCAATTACGACAGACTGTATTTTCTCTGCCATTCAGGGAAACTGACAGCTTGATGCAGCTGAAACATCTGCAATATTAAGAAATTTCCACACAGACGTATGATGCAACCATCTAAACAAAAAATCCACCGCATTCCATTTCTCCATCAGTACCATGTCAACATTCTATAATGAAAATGCTGACAGTCTTGCGTTAAACATTTAGGGATTTGAAGTTAGGCAGTAAAATTCATTATTGGCTGACTGAAGGGCTCAATAGTTAATACAGTCCTTTAAAAATATATAGTTTTTGCTATTTTAAAAATGGTAAATTCTGCCCTCACATTTTGTCCGCTGCTCTCAGTAATTTCATCTGAAGTTGCCTACAGATAGCCAAGGTTAGAATTTGGCCCTAAGAAAGGCTCGGGGGAAAGAGGGAGTTAACTGGACAGTTTTAAGGTTTCAAAGCTTCTTTAAAATAATTCATTTTGGATCCAAATTTAGGCTCTGTTCCCAAAAGTTGCTGAGTGGCTTAAACTGCAATTGACTTAGTAATAGGAAATAAGCATTTGTAACCATTAAAAAAATACCCAGAAGAGGGAAGTTTAAAAGAAAAATACCTTGTTTTCTGCACAGTCAATTCTCTATTGGTATAGGCCAGCAACAACTTACTAGCCCCCTGGAGCAAAAGGAGGGATTTGGGAGGGATGGGGTGGGGGGGGGCCTCTGAAACATAAATGAAATAGTTGATGCCTCCAGTGGCTACTCAGTACAATAACTAAAGGCACAACAGAGCCCCAAGAGTTATTTAAAATGCCTTATTTTGTTACAGTGGGGAGATACAGGCAAAACTCTCACTGAGACTTGAGTGATGCTTCTGTCCACAGACCTATAGAATCAAGACCCAAACACTCAACTTTAAGTGCCTGATGCAGCAAGTGAACGAGCATGTCACAGGAAAAAACGAGCTGAATCTCTAGTCTTAAATGGGATTCAGGGAGATTGATGAGCAAACAAAAACAGAGGGCAAACAAAAACAGAGCAAGACAAAACTAAGGGCCTAATGCAAAACCGCTATTGCACCACATGCACATTACTGAAAGGCTTTCCAGCAGAAGAGATGTCTCCAGGGTTTTGAGGGATGCTGAAGCAAGAAAACACCCATCTGTCTTTTAGATATGTTAGTTTCGGATTCTGCTTTTACTTTTGACGGGCCTTAGGAGGACTCTCAGATACTGGCCGACGCTCTGACCCCAGGACGAAAAAATAAATTAGTGTTTCCACAGAGTTAAAGATCTACTGCTCCATGGGAAACTCCCTCTTCAAATACAGGAGAGGAGAAGGCACCGAGGGGTGGGGAGATATTTCCAACAGCACTAAAGGGCCACACACACACACACACACCGCATAGCCACGCAGCCCACTCGCCTCCCCAGCCCTGAAGGCGAACACACAGACAGCCTGCACAGTCCCCCCCCCCCCCGCCTTTGGCCTCCCAGCAACCGGGGGTTAGCCCCAGGCCCTATCCCCTCCCCAGGCGGAATGGGGGGGGGTGTGTGTGAGAGAGAGAGAGAGACACGGGGGGGGGGTGTCACCTCCTTGACGGCGTTCCGCAGCTTGTACTGCGTGTCCTCCATCAGCTCCTCCACCTCGCGGAACATTTCGTTCAGACTGGCCTCCTCCCGCGGGAAGCTCGGCGCCGGCTCCCCGGGCGGCAGCTCGGCTCCCCCATCCGCCGCCGGAGCTGCGCAAGCCGCCCCCAGCACCAAGGGCAGGACCAGGAGCGGCAGCATCCTCGGGCTGCCCTGCGCGGCCGCCTGGGAAGGAAGCAAGACAAAAGCGCCCCGCGCTGAGCCGGCCGCAGCGGGCCCGAGGAGAGCCCGGCAGCCGGCCCGGCCCTGGGGGGCTGGGTCCCCGTGGCTGCCCTCTGCGCCCCCGGCTCCCGCCCTCTCCCAGCACAGAGGCGCCCTCCCCTGACCTGTGGCCGCCGCCGCCGCCGCCGCCTCCCGAGCAGCCCTGCCTGCGCCCTGGCGAGCCGGGGAGATGCGCGCCGGGCTGCAAGCTGTGAAGCCTGGGGCCGGCGGCGCTGCTCTGCTCCGCGCCCCTGGGACTCGCAGCCGCCTCCTCCGCGGGCCGCCGCCCTGGCTATTGGCTGCAGCCGGGGGGGAGGCCCCAGGTGCCTGCCTGCTCTGGGAGCGGGGGCTCGGTGCCAGCCGCCTTCCAGGGCCTGGCGAGCTCCCCGGCTGGTTCAGTGTGAACTGGGGGAACACGGCCGGGGCTGCCCCGTGCCTCGGGGGCAGCGTGGCCTGAAGCTCCTGCAGGGCCGCGCTTAGTGGGAGGGAGGCAGGGACAGACGCCTCGTGAGAAGAGAGGCAGGCTGCAGGCACCCGAGGAGCGCTTAAATGTGCAAACTCCATCCTACTCCATGCAGTTAGGGTGACCTGAGGTCCCGATTTTACAGGGACACTCCCGATCTTTGGGGCTTTTTCTTATATAGGTGCTAATTACCCCCCACCCCCGTCCCGATTTTTCACACTCGCTATCTGGTCACCCTCCAAGCAGCGGCCCTTTGCATCAAAATGGAGCATATTGTATTAGGGCCTACGATATCCATTGACCACACCCTGTCTTTAAAGGTTAGAGTAGCGAGCCAACACAGCTCCCACCCTGCGATGCACTAAATGATTACTCTCTGCTTACCGTTGGCAATGTGTGTAGAGCCGTACACGAGAGAAAATTCAAGCCAAGCCCAGCCCTAGACAGTTAACTCCTGCTTAGCTTTACACACCCTGACTACAGTTAAGCACATGTGTAAGTCTTTGCAAGCTTGAGGCCTAAAAAACAGGACGTGCTGGGAGACCCAGAGGAAAGAATCATTTAAAGGGTTATCATCCTTATTTGTCATAAACTCCCAGTTTATGAGAGCTGGAGAAGTGAACTTTTCTTTTTAAAATGATCCAAAGGGCCTTCGTTTGTATCAATATAGGAAATCTCACCCAGTGGTTCAGATAAGTTAGTGAAGGAAGGAGAATTAACAAAATAGTGGTAGGTGTGTCCAACTAGGGGTGAGATTTTTGCCTCAGTGTATGGAGTGCTGGCATGAGCTCCTGCTGAGCTGTCTTCGTCACTCTCTTCGATAATAGGAAATGGGCCCCCCTGATAAAGGAGCCTCAGGAAGGGCTCTGAGCAAATGGACCATTTTCTCTCAATTGTACAGTATAGCCTGGGAAAAGGAGCGCTACAGTAAGTGGGGGATGGTATCATGTGGCAGCTACTCTTTTAATTGTCCTCTTGCCTGGTGATGTCAGTGCTTATGCATATTGCATTGAGCTTATGCTCAAATAAATTTGTTAGTCTCTAAGGTGCCACAAGTCCTCCTTTTCTTTTTGCGAATACATACTAACACGGCTGCTACCCTGAAACCCAGTATTGACAGGGATGAGGGTTCTCTGGTAAAGATTAGAAAAAATGATGCAATTTGGTAACATTTTTAATGCCATGGGGATCGTGGCAGCTGCAGTTTGTCTCCTTTATATTTTTCTCTTTCTAATTTTCTGTCCTAGGTCAGGTGAGTCATGCTTCCCTATAATTTCTGCCAATTCCAAGAATTAACTGGCCTTTTGGTCATCAATATTTGTTGTTTGTGGCTGACAAGAGAGACTGCTGTCTGTAAGAAGGAGTTTCTACCTCTTCCTTCTCTTCGGCCTTCTTTTTCTTTTAAACTTTCCTTTCCTCCCAAGACGTAGTGTCATGTATTATTAATTATTACTTGCATCTTTCCCATGAGATATAGCATCTTTTCCTTTCTGCTCCCCACCTTAGGAATTCATCAGAGAGTTTGCAGGAAGCGGACCACTTGCAGATGATACTGTTCTAATGGAAAAATGGACTGGTGAGTTCCCTTAAAATATTTTATTTGTGGGGGTAAGCAGTAGAAGGTAAATCAGGGCATTGAGACTAAGGGCTTGTCTACATAGTAGAGTAATGCACTCTAGGAGGGTGTGATTTCTAAAGCACACTAATGTGTTGTGTATTAATTGGTCCATAGACTCTGGTAGTGTATACTAAAAGTTCCCTAGTTCAGTGGTTCTCTACCAGGTGTCCGGGGACCCCTGGGGGGCCACAAGCAGGTTTCAGCAGGGCTGCCAAGCAGGGCCAGCATTAGACTTGCTGGAGCCCAGGATAGAAAGCTGAAGCCCCACTGCATGGGGCTGAAGCCCAGGGCCCTGAGCCCTGCCACCTGGAGCAGAAGCCGAAGCCTGAGCAATGTAGTTTCACTGGGGCCCCTATGTGGCATGGGAACCCAGGCAATTGCCTGGCTTGCTACCCCCTAACCCTAATCCTAACTCTTATATGCAGAAAATCAATTATTGTGGCACAGATGGGCTGTTGAGTTTTTATAGCATGTTGGGGTGGGGGCGCTCAGAAAGAAAAAGGTTGAGAACCCCTGCCCTAATTCTCTTTAATGTAAAAAGAAAAGGAGTACTTGTGGCACCTTAGAGACTAACAAATTTATTAGAGCATAAGCTTTCGTGAGCTACAGCTCACTTCATCGGATGCATTTGGTGGAAAAAACAGAGGAGAGATTTATATACACACACACAGAGAACATGAAACAATGGGTTTATCATACACACTGTAAGGAGAGTGATCACTTAAGATAAGCCATCACCAGCAGCAGGGGGGGGGAAAGGAGGAAAACCTTTCATGGTGACAAGCAAGGTAGGCTAATTCCAGCAGTTAACAAGAATATCAGAGGAACAGTGGGGGGTGGGGTGGGAGGGAGAAATACCATGGGGAAATAAGTGCCTTGCATAATGACAGGTTTCAGAGTAGCAGCCGTGTTAGTCTGTATTCGCAAAAAGAAAAAGAGTACTTGTGGCACCTTAGAGACTAACAAATTTATTAGAGCATAAGCTTTCGTGAGCTACAGCTCACTTCATCGGATGCATCTGAAGCTCACGAAAGCTTATGCTCTAATAAATTTGTTAGTCTCTAAGGTGCCACAAGTACTCCTTTTCTTCATGGGGAAATAGTTTTACTTTGTGTAATGACTCATCCATTCCCAGTCTCTATTCAAGCCTAAATTAATTGTATCCAGTTTGCAAATTAATTCCAATTCAGCAGTCTCTCCTTGGAGTCTGTTTTTGAAGCTTTTTTGTTGAAGTATAGCCACTCTTAGGTCTGTGATCGAGTGACCAGAGAGATTGAAGTGTTCTCCAACTGGTTTTTGAATGTTATAATTCTTGACGTCTGATTTGTGTCCATTCATTCTTTTACGTAGAGACTGTTTTTTTCCACCAAATGCATCCGATGAAGTGAGCTGTAGCTCACGAAAGCTTATGCTCTAATAAATTTGTTAGTCTCTAAGGTGCCACAAGTACTCCTTTTCTTTTTTGCGAATACAGACTAACACGGCTGCTACTCTGAAACCTCTCTTTAATGTAGTATTGTTTCAAACAGCACTATGTTAAAATGCACCAGCAGGGACTACACTGACCAATTAATGTGCAACACTTTAGTGTGCTTTAGAAATCACATGCCCATAGAGTGCATTGTCCCAACATGTAGATATTTGGCAATGATATTTGGGTCAGTGGTGGGGAGGGGCTCATTCTAGATGTTCCGGGGGAGTAGGAGATAAATTGTTAAGGTAGGGAAGGCAAGGATTAAATCAGAAAAAGGAGATGTAAACATTTTCTGGAAAGTAAGAGGGCATATTGGTGTACTGTACATAAGATGGGCTGGGAGCAGTACCCCTAGAAATAAACAGAGGTAAGTCCTATCCATGAAATTCAGATCTGAACTTCTGTTCAAGGGGGTTTGGTCCATCTATAATTATAAACTAGGTTAGGGAGCAGGTAGAAGTGTTTAGGTTAGGGGATGAGAGAGAAATAGCTGGCTGGTGCATTAGGCAGGAACAGACACACTTACAAGTTAACATTTATAGCTCTGAAAAGAGACCTTATTTAAGAAGAAAAATGATGCATATATGGTAGATTTCTGAAGCAGTGCAACTGATGCAACTACAGTCAGGCACAGGAATTAGAATGTCACTATCAGCTGCCTCATTTTCGCATACTACAGATTAACAATTAGTGTAAATGGAGAAAAGCATTTTATAAAAGTTATTCTGTAATAGGGGATCCAAAATCTAGTTTCACATTTTCAGGGTGTTGTTAGTAACAAATATAACACATACAAATTATCAAATCTCTGATAAAATCTCTAGCAGATTAATTTTTCTTGAGCTTGTGTCTTTTTGTAGCAGGTATTTAATTGATAGACAGCTTTGTAAGTGACGTATTGGAACATAAGCTTTCGTGGGTGAATATCCACTTTGTCAGATTTCACCCACGAAAGCTTATACTCCAATACGTCTGTTAGTCTATAAGGTGCCACGGCACTCTTTGCCGCTTTTACAGATCCAGACTAACATGGCTACCCTTCTGATACTTGAGCTTTGTAAATTATGATTTTATAATTCCAGCTATTTATCTTTTGAAACAATTCTATTGAACATTGCCTGTATTGTATTATTAATAGGGCTGTCGATTAATCACAGTTAACTCACGCAATTAACACAAAAAAATTAATCGCGATTAATCGCACTGTTAAACAATAGAGTACCAACTGTAATTTATTAAATATTTTGGATATTTTTCTACATTTTCAAATATATCTATTTCAATTACAACACAGAATACAAAGTGTATAGTGCTCACTTGATATTATTTTTGATTTCAAATATTTGCACTGTAAAAATGATAAACAAAAGAAATATTTTTCAATTCACCTCATACAAGTACTCTAGTGCAATCTCTTTATCATGAAGTGATCACTCCACATCAAGATTGAATCATATGAGCCAGGGGACAGTGTAGGGAAGCTTGCACTGCTGCTGCTCCTGCTGTATCTGTTTACGGATAAAAAACTTCTATCTCTGTTGTTCTGTCCAGCCCCTTTCAGTATATTCAATTTTTTAAAAAAGAACCTGATTTTTTAAATCAGGTTGGCCAACTCACCTGTTAACTCCCATTGCTTCTCTGTTTGGGCAATTGGATGCGTGTATGAATGAGCCCTCTGAATTCAAGTTGCCCCAAGTGTATGAATGCAAAATTTGTTTAATAATTTATTCTGAATTTGTTTGATCTTTTAATAGGATTTTTCTAGAAGCAAAGTCTTGGGCACTAAGATCATAACTACCTACTGGCTGTAGAGTTCGTTGGAGTTATTTTTCTCCTCTGTGGAAAATTTTGACTTTTCAGCAAAAAATTGGAAACTGGAAATGTTTTGATTTGAAAAAGATCTCTGGAGTCAGATTGCTTGATTTTCCTCTTATTTACACTCATTTTATATCCGTGTAATTCCAGTGACTTCAGTGGAGTAACTGCTGATTTGCCCCAGTATCAGTGAGGAAAATCAGGTCCTAAATATGTAGTGAAAATAAAGAAAGAATATCACCACATCTTCAAAAAAAAAACCATAATAATAACAGAATGTGCTGCTTCTGAATGGCGTTAAAACCAGACTCTGCTTGAGTATGGCTAAAAACATGCCCAATCATGAATGATGCCAAGGCACAAGTAAAGATGCATTGATGTGATAAGGAATTACATAAGTTATAGTTGTTGTTGAACTAGAACTGTTAACAGTTTTAAACAGATAAAAATAACCTGTGTCTGCCAAATACAAATGCCAAAGTTGTTAGAGAAAAATTACTTTCCATCAGTAATATTATATTGTAAATGGCAGGATGAATTTAAAGATTCAGTAAAGGTTTATTTTACTTGATATTGTTCTTTTACACTGTAGTAATGAACTAGTTTTGTTTAGATCCTCAGTTGCAAGGAGCAGCTCTCACTCAGTGCAGGTGTATAGGGAATGAGAGACACACCTGGGGATAGCTTTGGCACACCTGGGGATAGCTGGAATTTGTAACTGTCTGGCCAGGTCCCTAATGCATACCTGCTCTAATAAATTTGTTAGTCTCTAAGGTGCCACAAGTACTCCTTTTCTTTTTGCGAATACAGACTAACACGGCTGCTACTCTGAAACCTATGCCATCTCTGGGAGCTCTGCCAGCTCTATGCCCTTTGGGATTTATCGTATGACAGAGGTTTTCCATATAAGTGCTGCAAATAGGTGTCAGGGGGTCCAACCATCCTACTTTTCCTATATTGCTAAACAAGAGTGGGCTTCTGGCAGGATCCCAGCTAGATGGGACTTGTTTTTCATGTTAAGTTTGAAAGTATACAGTACACTCTGTAGTTTATATCTGGTAATCTTTACTTTGCAGCTATGAAAACATTTTTTAGTGACTGTTCTTATTTTGGAGGTTTTTTTACCCTACACATTTAAAAAAAAATCTAAAATCTTGCAAAAGTCCCCACAATATGAAGTGCATCTACACATTCTTTAAAGGACATATATCACTATACAAATATCAAGGGCAATATTTAAACAAAAAAAGCGCCTCTAATTTTTGCTTGCCTCAAATTTTGGATGATCAACTTTGACACACAAGATGTTTCCCAAAATCAGAGCGCACTTTTGAAAATATTAGTCGTAGCAACCACTCATGCACCTAGTGAAGTCAATGGAAGTGTTGTCATTGATTTATTGGATTAAATGGGAGCTAGATTGACACTGAAAGCATCCGTTTCTACTAAAGGTCTACTAAAGAGCTGTACTGAAGTTTTATTTATAAATATGTTTTTATAAGAAACACCTTTCCTGTCTATCAATTAAAATTTGCTGTATTTAGTAAAATGACTTAACCAGGATAACTTGTTTTTGGTAGTTCTGTTGGGCTGTGTTCCTGACACCAGAATGTTGCCTAGGAATGAATTAAACATACTGCACTACTTAGGAACAGTTTGTTGAAGGAAAACTGCAAATCAGGAACAAATTGAAAATCCTCACTCAAGTAGTGCTTATTCATGTATAGGACAGGAATAGGGCCCTAAGTTTTTCTCTTCTGTACGTTATATATTATACTCTAATACATACTTTTGATTTGCCATTTTAAATACTTCAGCATCAACAAATGTTGTTTTAGATAATTTAAAATATTAGCAATTAAAACTTAAAGAAAATTTACCTTCACTAACCATCAGATGGGTTGTTTCTCAAAAGCCAGCCAAGAATTACATGTAGCTGGCTAAAATCCACTCTGATCAGCACATTGGAAAATAGGTAAGACAAATGAAAGAACAGGCTAGCAATATTGATAATAAAGTATGTTCTCCAGCTCATGTAGATCTGGAATCTCAGGTGAAAGTAGAAATGGTTAGAAAGGATAACAGTTAGTGAATTAGTTCTTTGGTACATGTGATGACTTGATGGCTTGTTCATAAATCTGCTATGCACTATGTAGTTTCGGTGTCAGGTTTCTACAGAACCATTTCAGGCTCACTGAAATGGCATTTCACTGCCATTTGCTCCACTAAATCCTGAACAACTTTCTCTCCAGCCATGTTGGATATGATACACAGGAGATATAGGGTGGCTGAGAGGTTGTAAGAAAGCTGAAAGGCTGAGAGAAGAACAAAGTCATCTTTCAAACCCATCTTATTTGCTCAGGCTTTACACGGGGTCATATGTGCTTAAAGTTTAACAAACCCACAAGATTCTTATAACCTGTGCTATGCAGTATTTGGATGGAAATAAAAATCCATCTGTTTTGGAGTTAAAAGCCAAAGATAAAATAGAACCTCTTCAAGTATAATATTTCTATAAATCCCTTGCAGCTGTGGGCCCTGTTATATATGAGAAATAAACCAGGGTTTTAAAAGGAAAAAGCATCAGATTCCAGCAAAAGGTAGAAAAATTAGCCTGATATACACATGTATCATTTGTGAGCATGGAGTGGGGAAAACTTGGATGCAGAGCATTTTGCTGAGAGAAGACTGTGTTTTTGAAAGAACCAAGAGTATTGAATATAAACAGCCTTCTTGAAGCTGTTTATGTCATCATAGTTAAGTATTGATTGTTTGTGTTGGCACCTACATTAGGGACTGCTTGGCTGGCTTATTTATTGGGCAAGGATGCTGTTGTGGTCGTTCCGGGCTGTCTTCATATTTTCTCTGAAGACACTCACAGTGAAATGGAGACAAACAAGATTTGAAAAGTTGGACACAATTTCTAGGAGCTAATCAAATGTGCATGATTGTGATGGGGTTCTTAAAAACTACTAAAATGTCAATAACAAGTACTTGCATGGCATCTTTCATGCACTGATTCTCACACCACCTCTCTGAGGGAGATAAATATTCTCCATTTTACTAATGGTGAAACTGTGGCACAGAAAGGTAGAGTGACTTGCCCAGGCTTACACAACAAATTAGGGGCAATGCCAGGAACAGAAATCTTGTCACTGAGTCATTTGCCCTCATTAAATGATGACTTTGCCTCTTGAGAAGCATCTAACAAGAGGGTGATAATAGAAATCTATGGGCTTGGCTACACTTGCAAGTTAGAGCACATTAAAGCAGCCCTGGGCATCCTAACTCACAACATGTCCACAGTGGCAAAGCACATAGAGCACCCAGACACTGCAACTGGAGCACTCCTGGTAATCCACCTCCAAGAGAAGCATAAAACTTGCTGCACCCCGGCTGGAGTGCTACGGTGCCAGTGTGGTCTGTTAATGCGCTCTGATCCACCTCCAGAAGTGTCCCACAATGCCTGTTCTAGGCACTGTGGTCATCACTTGAAGTCTACTGACCTGCCCTCAGGTGACCAACCGTCAGACCGGCCCTTTCCCAAATTTCTCTGGGAATTTTGAAAATCCCCTTACTGTTTGCTCAGCCAGGCGCCTTTCCAGGTGACCATGCCTCCATGCACCAGGCGATCCCCAATATGGAGCAATGGTGAGGTGCTGGACCTCCTCAGTGTTTGGGGTGATGAAGCTGTCCAGTCCATCTGCACTCCAGCCGTAGGAATTACGATACCTTTGGGCAGATATCAAGGGACATGATGGAAAGGGGCCATGACCGGCATGCACTGCAGTGCAGAATTAAAGTGAAGGAGCTGCGGAATGTGTACCGCAAAGTGCGGGAGGCAAACCTCCGCTCCGATGCTGCCCCTGTGACCTGCCGTTTCTACAAAGAGCTGGACGCGATACTTGGGGGCGACCTCACCTCCACTCCGAGGACCATCATGGACTCTTCACAGGCCAGTTCAACAAGACAGGAGGAGGAGGAAAGCGGGAGTGAGAGTGCTGAGGAGAGGGGGACAGCCTGGCATCCCTAGATGCATGCAGCCAGGAGCTGTTTTCAAGCCAGGAGGAAGGTAGCCAGTCACAGCGGACGGTGCTTGGGGAAGGACAAACACCAGAGGAGGTGCCCGGTAAGCAGCTTTTATTTTGGGAAGGAAGTTGTTCGGTGCCAGCTCTTGGGGCAAGAACGGCTAGGGCTGCATGCATGCCTAGATGCGGAATAGGGCATTGATGTGCTCTTGCACATCGCGGTAATCGGCCTCAGTGATCTCTTCAAAGGTCTCATGCAGAAGCTGGGCAATCTTGGTAGAGCTACTGTGCTCCTTATCCCAGTCAGGCTAACATGTCTGCACCACTGTGCCATGACGTGCGGGGGGACCATTGCTCCACACAGGCAAGCTGCATCTGGGCCAGGGCGGAAGCTGCATTGTAATAGAAGACCCTTCCCTTGCTTCCCAGGTCAACCTCAGCAGCGAGATATCTTCCAGGATGAACTCACCCTGTGGAAAATGTGAGGATAGTGTTCAGTATAGGGACCCCCTGCAGCTGTTGGCTCTTCCTAAGGCACAGAACCCCGGAGGACAATACAGCCGTGAAACAATCAGTCCCGCTTGCCCCTGTGCTTACCATTTTGGGGCTCCTGTGGGTTATGTGTGCTCGCTTTGGGACAGGCAATTTCTGCTATTGTGTACACTGTGCTTGTCTTTAAGTACGGCTGAATCAGTAGTCTGTCTGGTGTGAAAAATGCTGCCTCTCTTAAGTGTTGCATTTTGGCTTTACAGATGCAACCTTGAGATCCCAGCCGTCCTTGTTATCAATGGCCAAAAGACTGCAAAGAATCAGGAAGCATCTGCAAAGAACCAAAGAGGACATGCTGCATAAAGTAATGCAGCAGTCCCTTAACGAGAATTTAAAGTGCAGGAGTGGCGGGAGCGCGAAAGGAGGGTCCGCCAGCAGAATGCGGATCGCCGGCACCAAAGCACGGAGTGGCTGCTAAGCATCATGGAGCGCCAAGTGGACTCGATACAGGCTCTCGTAGCAATGCAGGTGGAGCACTTCCGTGCCCGCATCCTCCCTGCAGCCCTTGTCCCAAAACTCTTTCCCTTGTGCCCCCATGTCACCGCCAACCCACTTTCCCCAACATCTGGATTCTTGCTGCCACCAGCTGCCTCCAACACCTGTAGCTTCACCACCCAGCCCTGCAAACTAAGATCCTTACCCTGTGCACTCAACCTCCATCACCAGGCATTTTAGCCAGCCTGAAATGCAGCACTCATTACATGGCATTCCAGACAGGAAGGCTGAGTATGATAACAGGACATACGCAAATCTGTGATTGTCCCGTTCCCCACCCCACCCCCTTCCCTCATCCCACACAGCACAGACGTGTCATGCCCTTTCTGTTTCCCAAGCAGTTGTGTTTCTTTTTAATAAATTAATTTTTTGGCTTTGAAAATATTCTTTATTATTGCATTAACTAAAAGATACCGTAGCCCAGGAAAGCAACAGGCACTGCAAGTCAGTGCATCATACGTAGCAAACACAGATTCCTACTAGCATTGGAACCACTGCACTTCACTCCTGTGCAGGGCACCAATCATTACTGGTGGCTTTCAGCCTCAAATTGCTCCCTCAAGGCATCCCTAATCCTTACAGCCCCACGCTGGGCCCCCCAATAGCCCTGCTCTCTGGCTGTTCAAATTCCGCCCCCAGGTGTTGAACCTCCGAGGTCCATGCTTCTGTGAATCTTTCACCCTTCCTTTCACAAATGTCACAGCATGCGGATAACCGTGGAGATGTTGTCATCGGCCAGGTCCAGCTTCCCTTACAGACAGCACCAGTGGCCCTTTAAATGGCCTAAAGCACACTCCACAGTCATTCTGCACTGACTCAGCCTGTTGTTGAACCGCTCCTTGCTGCTGTCAAGGCTCCCTGTGCAGGGTTTCATGAACCACAGAATTAAAGAGTAAGTGGGGTCTCCAAGGATCACAATGGGCATTTCAACTTCCCCTACGGTGATCTTCTGGTCTGGGAAGAAAGTCCCAGCTTGCAGCTTCCTGAACAAGCCGGTGTTCCAAAAAATGTGTGCATCATGCACCTTTCCGGACCAGCCTGTGTTAATGTCTATGAAATACCCACAGTGATCCACAAATGCATGGAGAACCATAGAGGAATACCCCTTCCGATTTATGTACTCGGAGGCTAGGTAGTCTGGTGCCAATATTGGAATATGCGTCCCATCTATCGCCCATCCGCAGTTAGGGAAACCCATTTGTGCAAAGCCAGCCACAATGTCACGCACGTTGCCCAGAGTCATGATTCTCCTGAGCAGGATGCAATTCATGGCCCTGCAGAGTTGCATCAACATGATTCCAATGGTCGACTTTCCCACTCCAAACTGGTTAGCGACTGATTGGCAGCTGTCTGGAGTTGCCAGCTTCCAGATTGCAATAGCCACCCGCTTCTCCACTGTCAGGGCAGTTCTCAATCTCGTGTCCTTGTGCTGCAGGGCGCAAGCGAGCTCCTCACACAGTCCCATGAAAGTGGCTTTTCTCATCCGAAAGTTCTGCAGCCACTGCTCGTCATCCCAGACTTGCATGATGATGAGATCTCACCACTCAGTGCTTGTTTCCTGAGCTCAAAAGCAGCGTTCCACTGTGGTGAGCATGTCCGTGAATGCCACAAGCCATCTCTTGTCGTAAGCATTATGCAAGTTGACATCATCATCGGACTCCTCGCTGTCAGTTTGTAGCTTAAGGAGTAACTCGACTGCCATTCGTGATGTGCTGGCGAGACCCATCAGCATATTTCTCAGCACTTCAGGATCCATTCCCACAGACCAAAAGGGAAGACAGAGCGCGCAATACAAAAAATGTTGAAAGATGGCACCAAATGTGGACGGGGAAGCACAGGGATTGCTGGGATGCGAAGCTATGCATCACGGGGCATTGGGACAGGAACCAGAATGCCCCGCACCTCCCCGCCCCCTTCCCATAAGCCATAGCGCCAGAATGGGAAGAGGTGCTCTGTGGGATAGCTACCCATAATGCACCGCTCCCAATGCTGCTGCAAGTGCCACAAATGTGGCCATGCCAGTGCGCTTGCAGCTGACAGTGTGAACACACGGCAACGCTGTCCCTGTTGTGGTCTCTGAGGGCTGGTTTAACTCACAGTGCTCTACATCTGCAAGTGTAGCCATGCCCTATATGTTGCTCAGACCTGATCCACTTTCTCCTTTATCAGTGTAATAGACTGAGTGAGTCTATATCTATATATACTGTCGGTCCTTATGTATGAGCTCTGGGTCAGTGCACCCCCACTTCCTGACACAAAGTTAAAATGTTGCATGAGTTTTTCATCCATCAATAAAGATTTTCTTTCCCTGCTTTTGGAGGATATTTCAATATATTATTTTACTGCTGTCTGCAAAAGTGTTCCTATTACAAGCTGGCAGATGTTTTGAGGAGGTTTACATGCTGTAAAATATGCACACTTATGTTTTATAAATAACAACAACTGGACCTGGATAGAATCATTGGAGATGTGCTCACCCATTCAACAAACTGAAAGGAGAAAATGTGGCGTATGGAACTGGCAGGAGGAATTACACAGTGTTATCTATTGCTGCAATATTCCTGAGAACTCATTTTGTGCTAAATTGCAGGAGGGAAATAGTAGGCCAGTAGTAATGTATTCTGTTGTCTTCTCCACTATGGTTGACACCCTTTCATGCATCGCATCTTCCTGACTTGTCATTATGTTCGTACTTTGAGAGAAAGAGAGAGAGACTTGCAATAGCTGATTTTCAGACAAACTTGGCAGTTTTAAGTTTTCCTTTATAAATCCCAAATGAGCTTAATCGACATCAAAGACTATGCAACTTTAAACATTTCATTTTTAAATAAAATCTTATATTGCTAAGAATTCAAAATTGCTCAACTGTTGTAAAGGATGGGATTTTCAAAAACTCCTAGGGGATTGAATAGCATAAGTCCCACTGAGAGTTAATGGGATTTATACACCACTTAGGCTCTTGAAAATCCCATTCCTGTGTGTATGCATTTACCTCCCCTGGCTCATATATTGATCAAATTAATTCAAATTTCAAAAAACAAAAATTTCTCTGGACTGAGACAAATACTGTGTCAATGCTCTGAATGAATGTTCATAACAACCTAGCTCCCCAATCCTTTCTCAAAAACTGGGGTTTAAAACTGAAACACTAATAAGCCTTCAGAGTAGCAGCTGTGTTAGTCTGTATTCACAAAAAGAAAAGGAGTACTTGTGGCACCTTAGAGACTAACAAATTTATTTGAGCATAAGCTTTCGTGAGCTACAGCTCGCTTCAAAGCTTATGCTCAAATAAATTTGGTAGTCTCTAAGGTGCCACAAGTACTCCTTTTCTTTTTAATATGCCTTCAGTAGAATTGTGCTCTCAGTCATCGCTATAATTGATAGAACAAAATAGGCCACTCCCAGTTTAGGAATGTATAGTGATAATAGCACCATCTAGTGGGCACTGGGACCTACTGAATCTGATATCATTTGAACTTTATCACTCACTTCCTGTTTACTAGAGTACAACCTGATGCTCTTGTTTTCAGTTAAAGAGGTAGTATGCCTGAAAGTTTATCTGGAGGGAAATAATGTAAGTAGGAAGCTCCAGGCAGTTGTGGGATTAACTCAGATTCTACATTAATAGGCAGTATAGAAATACCTAAAATAGATTTATTTAATATGGGGATTTCTCCTTCTAGTGTTGCATTGTGTTCCCTTCCAGACTTCAGAGCCTTGTGGACACCATCACCCAACAGTAAGCTCCTGTGTTTTTGAGGCGAACCCTCTCTGGTGGCCTGCTCTTGGATTTACTGCACTAATCTTGAAAGTGAAATGAAAAGTACTGAAAAGGCTTCAGAGTTGACCTACCTTTCCAATTATCAATATTCAAAGTTCTTCCTACTTATCCCATGTCTCTGCATTGAGTGAAAAGAGTAACTTTATTCAGGATGAGATTAAAATCTATACATTTATAAAATATTCATTTTCCTCTATTAGTCAGTAGATATAAAGCACAATGTGAAAACACAATAATAGCCTTGCTTGAGGCAAACACACATCACATATCCATCAGCTATCCTAACTTTTGGAAATGAATAGTCTAATTAGTTGACAGAGATGGGGGATAAAATCCTGATTCCATTGAAGTCAATAGGAGTTTTGCCACTGACTTAAATGGAGCCAGCATTTCATCCAGGATATTTATAGAAGGAACACAACATGACTAAATACTACAGTATTTCCAGCCATGGAAAAAGTCCAGTCATCTTGAAATATTCATCTAATTCAAGCCATTTTTATCACTCCTCTTTCTGAGAAAAGGCTTTGTGGCTAAAATAGTTTACTGGTTATTTAAGGGTGGTAGGATGACATCTATGATTTTCTCAGCTGCCTATAGCTTATATCTCAGTTTGACTTATTACACTAGTCTACAGATTCTTGTGCATTTCATCAAGTCAAAGATCTCTTTATTAAATATTTTTAGATTTAAATCATGTTGGGTGGTGAATACTGCCCATGAGGTGCTGGATACCCCCAGCTTCCAATGAATGAAATGGGAATTGAACTCAGTGGGATTTGAGGATGTCCAGTACCTCACAGGAGCTGTTGGGTACCTCACAGACTTTTAAACTGTCCCTTTTTTATCATTTAAAAAACAAGTGCTCATTGTTACTCAGATGAAGGAATATATTGGGTGACTTGTTTTTTGTTTTGCTGTCTTCCTCTTCAGATGACCTGTATCTCTCGTATTATGGGTATGTCTTTCTCACTGAAGCTTCCTTCAAAATATTTTGCAATGCATTTACAAGATGCTGTTTTCAAAATGTGTGTGAATGTCGTGGCTATGAAAGTGAGAGATTAATGTCACTAGCTAGAGACAGGCATAGCAGGGACAGGTGCTGTGCATATATATATATATACATAGTTCTGCCAATACGTCTCAGTCTTGATCAGCAACATTCCTACTATTCGCAAAAAGAAAAGGAGTACTTGTGGCACCTTAGAGACTAACAAATTTATTAGAGCATAAGCTTTCGTGAGCTACAGCTCACTTCATCGGATGCATTTGGTGGAAAAAACAGAGGAGAGATTTATATACACACACACAGAGAACATGAAACAATGGGTTTATCATACACACTGTAAGGAGAGTGATCACTTAAGATAAGCCATCACCAACAGCAGGGGGGGGAAGGAGGAAAACCTTTCATGGTGACAAGCAGGTAGGCTAATTCCAGCAGTTAACAAGAATATCAGAGGAACAGTGGGGGGGGGGGTGGGAGGGAGAAAGACCATGGGGAAATAGTTTTACTTTGTGTAATGACTCATCCATTCCCAGTCTCTATTCAAGCCTAAGTTAATTGTATCCAGTTTGCAAATTAATTCCAATTCAGCAGTCTCTCGTTGGAGTCTGTTTTTGAAGCTTTTTTGTTGAAGTATAGCCACTCTTAGGTCTGTGATCGAGTGACCAGAGAGATTGAAGTGTTCTCCAACTGGTTTTTGAATGTTATAATTCTTGACGTCTGATTTGTGTCCATTCATTCTTTTACGTAGAGACTGTCCAGTTTGGCCAATGTACATGGCAGAGGGGCATTGCTGGCACATGATGGCATATATCACATTGGTAGATGCACAGGTGAACGAGCCTCTGATGGTGTGGCTGATGTGATTAGGCCCTATGATGGTATCCCCTGAATAGATATGTGGACAGAGTTGGCAACGGGCTTTGTTGCAAGGATAGGTTCCTGGGTTAGTGGTTCTGTTGTGTGGTGTGTGGTTGCTGGTGAGTATTTGCTTCAGATTGGGGGGCTGTCTGTAAGCAAGGACTGGTCTGTCTCCCAAGATCTGAGAGAGCGATGGCTCGTCCTTCAGGATAGGTTGTAGATCCTTGATGATGCGTTGGAGGGGTTTTAGTTGGGGGCTGAAGGTGATGGCTAGTGGCGTTCTGTTGTTTTCTTTGTTGGGCCTGTCCTGTAGTAGGTGACTTCTGGGTACTCTTCTGGCTCTGTCAATCTGTTTCTTCACTTCAGCAGGTGGGTACTGTAGTTGTAGGAATGCATGATAGAGATCTTGTAGGTGTTTGTCTCTGTCTGAGGGGTTGGAGCAAATGCGGTTATATCGTAGCGCTTGGCTGTAGACAATGGATCGAGTGGTATGATCTGGATGAAAGCTAGAGGCATGTAGGTAGGAATAGCGGTCAGTAGGTTTCCGATATAGGGTGGTGTTTATGTGACCATCGCTTATTAGCACCGTAGTGTCCAGGAAGTGGATCTCTTGTGTGGACTGGTCCAGGCTGAGGTTGATGGTGGGATGGAAATTGTTGAAATCATGGTGGAATTCCTCAAGAGCTTCTTTTCCATGGGTCCAGATGATGAAGATGTCATCAATGTAGCGCAAGTAGAGTAGGGGCATTAGGGAACGAGAGCTGAGGAAGCGTTGTTCTAAGTCAGCCATAAAAATGTTGGCATACTGTGGGGCCATGCGGGTACCCATCGCAGTGCCGCTGATTTGAAGGTATACATTGTCACCAAATGTGAAATAGTTATTCTTATACACTTACCCCATAACCTCAGCCATGCAGAACACAGTGCCATCCACAGCCTCAGAAACAACTCTGACATCATAATCAAAAAGGCTGACAAAGGAGGTGCTGTCGTCATCATGAATAGGTCAGAGTATGAACAAGAGGCTACTAGGCAACTCTCCAACACCACTTTCTACAAGCCATTACCCTCTGATCCCACTGAGAGTTACCAAAAGAAACTACAGCATTTGCTCAAGAAACTCCCTGAAAAAGCACAAGAACAAATCCGCACAGACACACCCCTGGAGCCAGGACCTGGGGTATTCTATCTGCTACCCAAGATCCATAAACCTGGAAATCCTGGACGCCCCATCATCTCAGGCATTGGCACCCTGACAGCAGGATTGTCTGGCTATGTAGACTCCCTCCTCAGGCCCTTCGTTACCAGCACTCCCAGCTATCTTCGAGACACCACCGATTTCCTGAGGAAACTACAGTCCATTGGTGATCTTCCTAAAAACACCATCCTAGCCACTATGGATGTAGAAGCCCTCTACACCAACATTCCACACAAAGATGGACTACAAGCCGTCAGGAACAGTATCCCCGATACTGTCACGGCTAACCTGGTGGCAGAACTTTGTGACTTTGTCCTGACCCATAACTATTTCACATTTGGTGACAATGTATACCTTCAAATCAGCGGCACTGCGATGGGTACCCGCATGGCCCCACAGTATGCCAACATTTTTATGGCTGACTTAGAACAACGCTTCCTCAGCTCTCGTTCCCTAATGCCCCTACTCTACTTGCGCTACATTGATGACATCTTCATCATCTGGACCCATGGAAAAGAAGCTCTTGAGGAATTCCACCATGATTTCAACAATTTCCATCCCACCATCAACCTCAGCCTGGACCAGTCCACACAAGAGATCCACTTCCTGGACACTACGGTGCTAATAAGCGATGGTCACATAAACACCACCCTATATCGGAAACCTACTGACCGCTATTCCTACCTACATGCCTCTAGCTTTCATCCAGATCATACCACTCGATCCATTGTCTACAGCCAAGCGCTACGATATAACCGCATTTGCTCCAACCCCTCAGACAGAGACAAACACCTACAAGATCTCTATCATGCATTCCTACAACTACAGTACCCACCTGCTGAAGTGAAGAAACAGATTGACAGAGCCAGAAGAGTACCCAGAAGTCACCTACTACAGGACAGGCCCAACAAAGAAAACAACAGAACGCCACTAGCCATCACCTTCAGCCCCCAACTAAAACCCCTCCAACGCATCATCAAGGATCTACAACCTATCCTGAAGGACGAGCCATCGCTCTCTCAGATCTTGGGAGACAGACCAGTCCTTGCTTACAGACAGCCCCCCAATCTGAAGCAAATACTCACCAGCAACCACACACCACACAACAGAACCACTAACCCAGGAACCTATCCTTGCAACAAAGCCCGTTGCCAACTCTGTCCACATATCTATTCAGGGGATACCATCATAGGGCCTAATCACATCAGCCACACCATCAGAGGCTCGTTCACCTGTGCATCTACCAATGTGATATATGCCATCATGTGCCAGCAATGCCCCTCTGCCATGTACATTGGCCAAACTGGACAGTCTCTACGTAAAAGAATGAATGGACACAAATCAGACGTCAAGAATTATAACATTCAAAAACCAGTTGGAGAACACTTCAATCTCTCTGGTCACTCGATCACAGACCTAAGAGTGGCTATACTTCAACAAAAAAGCTTCAAAACAGACTCCAACGAGAGACTGCTGAATTGGAATTAATTTGCAAACTGGATACAATTAACTTAGGCTTGAATAGAGACTGGGAATGGATGAGTCATTACACAAAGTAAAACTATTTCCCCATGGTATTTCTCCCTCCCACCCCACCCCCCACTGTTCCTCTGATATTCTTGTTAACTGCTGGAATTAGCCTACCTGCTTGTCACCATGAAAGGTTTTCCTCCTTCCCCCCCCTGCTGTTGGTGATGGCTTATCTTAAGTGATCACTCTCCTTACAGTGTGTATGATAAACCCATTGTTTCATGTTCTCTGTGTGTATGTATATAAATCTCTCCTCTGTTTTTTCCACCAAATGCATCCGATGAAGTGAGCTGTAGCTCACGAAAGCTTATGCTCTAATAAATTTGTTAGTCTCTAAGGTGCCACAAGTACTCCTTTTCTTTTTGCGAATACAGACTAACACGGCTGCTACTCTGAAACCTATTCCTACTATTCTAATCCTTGTTCCCTCTTGTGCCAAATGTGGTGCTTTTTTGATATGTATAAATGTTCCTATTTTAGCAGAAATCACCGTGACTGCTTTTTGCTTACTTTTAAGCCTGTGCTTTTCTTGTGCTTGCCTGACCTGCGCCGTCGCTGCTGTAAAGTGCAGCACCCAGCTTTAGGGACTGTTATTGTGCAGTGAAGTAATTTCGCTTGTCACGGGTTCTACATGATCTGAATTTCAAAAGCCAAGGAAATTGGAGTTAATAGTGCAGCCTCTTTCTAACTCTTTTCCCATCCTCAGTATTAATTACTGGCACTCTGTTCCATTTGACCTGCTTCATCATAGCTGAACTATACACTGTGCGTTATTCATTGTGTAGTAATCTTACTATGAGAAATTTGAATGGTCCTTTGTATTATAAATCTTTAGAGCCAGATCCTGCACCAAAACTTGGTGGGGGACAGAATGATGTCGTGACCTCAAGGGAAGAGAGTATCATACCCCAAACAATTTATGCACCTGTGCTTGCCGGAGAAATACTTCACTCTTTCAAGTATAGAAGAATATCTAGCTTTAGGCAAAATGACTGCAAATGTTGCCTCCAGGATCAGGAGTAAACAGAACTACCCACCGCCACAATTACTCCTAGCCTGTGCCAGGTCCTCTTTAATCTCCAATATGTCATGCATGAACCCTGGAAAAGAGGAAGAAAGATGGAAATACTCTGTCAAGCACTGGATATACTGTTCCTATTCTGCCCCAATAAACAGTACTTCCACGTCATTTCAGACACGTCATTCCAGTACAGTCTCCGTTACACAGAGCTTAATCCTTTGCAGGATTTGACTGCTAGTACGTAAAATGAGATTTGGGGTTATATTAGTAGTACACATAATGTGCTATAAATAGTATGGAACATAGGCCAAATCTATATTCCATTGAACTTTGTGCACCTTCTGCCACTGACGTCAGATGGACCAGACTGGTGAACTAAAAATCATTATAAGTAACAGTTAGACACCTGAACTTTTTTCAGATAATTTCATTTAACATTCTGCACTAGCCCAGATGGCACCATCTTAGAAAACAACTGTTCCCATCACTTCACTGCACTAGCAAACGTAGTGTCTGTGTTTCAGTGGTGAAAGTGCAAGTAGTGTAGATCATGCTCAGGACTTTTTGGTTCCCCAGAGCAGAATTTCAGGACATGGTAGTGGAAAGGCCTGGGTTCTTTCTACACTAGGACTTGGAGCTTTGCTAGCAAAAAAAAAAAAAAAAAAAAAAAAAAAAAAAAAGGAGCACTACATTTGCGAGTACAGACGAGGTTGTAGAGTCACATTCTGTACAGTCCTTAAGCTTGTTGTGTCCCTTATTCTTATAACTTGTGGTCGATAAATGGAGGAAACACTGTATCTAATGAAAAGGAGTACTTGTGGTACCTTAGAGACTAACAAATTTATTTGAGCATAAGTTTTCGTGAGCTACAGCTCACTTCATCGGATGCATTCAGTGGAAAATACAGTGGGGAGATTTATATACATAGAGAACATGAAACAATGGGTGTTACCATACACACTGTAACAAGAGTGATCATTTAAGGTGAGCTATTACCAGCAGGGGTGGGGGGGGAACCTTTTGTAGTGATAATCAAGGTGGGTCATTTCCAGCAGTTGACAAGAATGTGTGAGGAACAGTGGGGGGTGAGGGGGGAATAAACATGGGGAAATAGTTTTACTTTGTGTGTGCCCAACAGGATCTCATGTTTCATTCTAACTTAGAGCCAGAAGAGTACCCCCCAACCCCTGCTCTCCTGCTGGTAATAGCTCACCTTAAGTGATCACTCTTGTTACAGTGTGTATGATAACACCCATTGTTTCATGTTCTCTATGTATATAAATCTCCCCACTGTATTTTCCACTGAATGCATCCGATGAAGTGAGCTGTAGCTCACGAAAACTTATGCTCAAATAAATTTGTTAGTCTCTAAGGTGCCACAAGTACTCCTTTTCTTTTTGCGAATACAGACTAACACGGCTGCTACTCTGAAACTTGTATCTATTCAGTTAGAATGAAACATGAGATCCTGTTGGGCACACACAAAGTAAAACTATTTCCCCATGTTTATTCCCCTCTTTCCCCCCCCCCCCACTGTTCCTCACACATTCTTGTCAACTGCTGGAAATGGCCCACCTTGATTATCACTACAAAAGGTTTTTTTTTCTCTCCTGCAGGTAATAGCTCACCTTACCTGATCACTCTCATTTCAATGTGTATAACACCCATTGTTTCATGTTCTCTGTGTATATAAAATCTCCCCACTATATTTTCCACTGCATGCATCCGATGAAGTGAGCTGTAGCTCACAAAAGCTTATGCTCAAATAAATTTGTTAGTCTCTAAGGTGCCACAAGTACCCCTTTTCTTTTTGTGGATACAGACTAACACGGCTGCTACTCTGAAACCTGTCAAGGTACAGATGTGGATTTCCAACATTTCACTTGACTACAATGTTCAGCACAATGAATGATATGTGGCAGTGTAATCTTACATTTTGCAGGGCTGCCTGGTGTTTACAGCTGACACATCAACGCTACCACAGTAGGATACCAGCAGACAGCACTGTGAAACATGAAAGGACAACTTTGCTCACATTTCCAGTTTTAAGTAGTTAAATTCTAGATATTTAATTCTTCAAAGTGTCCAGCTGGTGGTGCCAAATAGTAACTGTAAAGGTACATTTTTGTATCTTAAATCTTAACTACAAATATTGTAGGAACTGTTCTGTTTTGTTGCACTTTTTCCTGTGATTTCTCAGCAACACTTGTTCTAGCAATTTTCCCAGTCATGCTTCAATTAATGCAATGGGCCTGATACTTCACTGTCTCACACCTTGTATAGGTTTCAGAGTAGCAGCCGTGTTAGTCTGTATTCTCAAAAAGAAAAGGAGTACTTGTGGCACCTTAGAGACTAACAAATTTATTAGAGCAATACACCTTGTATAATTATGTACACCTTGTGGAAACAATTGTAGACCACTATCATTCTGATTTGGTAGCATTTAACATCCATTTTGCACAAGGTGTAAATGGCTACACAAAGATCAAGCAGTGCAACATCAAGCCCAATATATTTTCCATAAAATAAATGTGTTTGTTACTTCATAAATCATCAAGGAAATGTGAAAACATACACACCTGCCCTTTTAAGTCATGACTGTATCTGTACCTGCATTCATGTCATTTATTTATCCCATCTGATGTGCTGTGTGGGGTCTTAAACACATTTATTATGGCTGCCAAGGTGTTAGCTTGTGACATTGGTTTCTGTAAAGTTCAGTTGTCGAAACTATTTACTTTGGAAAATATCTCTATTTTAACATTTTTTTTAAAAAAAAGAAGGGAAGGGATCCAGTGTTATGTTTTATTGGCTTAGCAGTGAGCTAGAAAACGTGCTGGTGAGAACAGAAAATTTAATGCACCAGTGAGTGCTTACAGCCACAATTTGTTTTAATTCTTTTTGATATTTGATTTTAAAGGTTAAAGCAGGAATGAGAATGCTAAATTAAAGTGCTTACTTTCCTATGGCTATCTGCCAGTAAAGTCAGTGCTGACATAGAGGGGCTAAGTTTTCTGCTGGTGACAGGGCGTCAGATCAGTCTGGCTGTTTACATGAATGCTGCCCCTTTGTCTTTCACATTGCGCTGGGTCACAGGTATGGTAATTTTATAAAGATCCTTTGGTCCCTATCCTGGTGATTGCCCTCGGCTCCCACTGACTTCACATTTCCAACAATAAAATTACAACACAATGCATGTTACACAATACAGTGCTCCTGCTGTGACAAGGCAGGTCAGATGGAACAGTGTGATTACCTGGTAATGGGAATGGGGAAAGTGTCAGACAGAAGGTAGAGCCAGGGGTGGGAGTGGCACTATTAACTCTGATTTCCATTGTTTTCTGGAATTCAGATCATGCAGAATCATGACCAATGGAGTCACTTCAATGCACAGCGACAGACATTTTCCAGAGCTGGACTCAGCACGTTGTAGGCAACAACAGTGACCCTTCAGGTCAAACAAATAAATATAAAGTACATCATGAACAGTAAACAGGAGCCAGTCACAGGGACGCCTTCTTCATCAGAAATACATTTTGTGCTTACCAAAATAACACCTGACTTTGATTTCGATGATGAGGGCACTCAACACCTTCTGGGATCAGACTCTTAATATGCACATTAATTTTTTATAATGCAGAGTATTGGCACTTGGTTGATACAAGTAGTACTCCTTATTCAGCCCTGCAGGTAAAGAGATTACTAAAATACAGCCTTTACCAAGGCAAAATCATTACTGTAGGCATGTGGCATTTTAAGAATGTGTATCATGCAGTGTCTTAACATGTTAGGAAGATATGGGCCACATCTGCTCAGACTTTGTGCACAGTAAATATGTTTTTGTTGATAAGAGTTTTACTCTGCTGAGATATGTATCATGGTGCAGCCTGAAGTTTCCTTTGGGAATGATGAAGACTAATGATTTCCAGAAGCTCTTCAGGAAAATTAAATCCTTTACAAGGTATTAGGTCTAATCATTTTGTAAGCATTTAAAAACACTATGACCACATTTTTCCCTCAGGTTTCAGAGTAGCAGCCGTGTTAGTCTGTATTCACAAAAGAAAAGGAGTACTTGTGGCACCTTAGAGACTAACAAATTTATTAGAGCATAAGCTTTCGTGAGCTACAGCTCACTTTATTTTTCCCTCAGGTTTCAGAGTAGCAGCCGTGTTAGTCTGTATTCGCAAAAGAAAAGGAGTACTTGTGGCACCTTAGAGACTAACCAATTTATTAGAGCATAAGCTTTCGTGAGCTACAGCTCACTTCATCGGATGCATCCGATGAAGTGAGCTGTAGCTCACGAAAGCTTATGCTCTAATAAATTGGTTAGTCTCTAAGGTGCCACAAGTACTCCTTTTCTTTTTCCCTCAGTTACTCATGTGCAACTACAGTGCCGTTAATGGAAGTTTTGCACATGCATGCAGAATTGACAGTACTCCAATTGCTCTGTGTAACCAGTTACTGATCACTGTTGCATCATTTCTTGGGAGAAATGCATAGGCTATTTAAAATCTGTACTAAGGAATTTTAAGCACTGTAATTCTAGAAACAACATATCAAATCTTTCTTGCAGGAGTGGCACAGGCAGCAGTAGTGGAAGATATATGGGGCCAAATTCTGCTCTTATGTATATCCAATTCATTTTTTTTCAACTTCAAGAAAATGTAAAGAATGCCTATGCTAGGCTCTAGGTACTCATTGGAGCCAATAGAGTTGCATCGGTATAACTAAGAGCAGAATTTGGCTAATGGTCTTTACTTTCATGAACAATAGTTGGCCATTGGTTAACTTGTAATCTTCATATCTTAAATCTTAACTACAAATATTGTAGGAGCGGCAGCGTATCAGCCACTCATCGCAGGTGAAGGGGTTTCGACCTGCTGCCTCTACCTACCCATGAGCTGCCTCCTGCAACCCCAGTACCTATTTGGCCTTACTCTAGGCCTGCAGCCTGGGGGATTTCCAGGCTGGAGCTCCCCAGCCCCTCTAGCCTTCCCCCAGCCTTGCTCCACCTCAGGTACTCTCTCAAGTTCCCCAGCAGCCAGGCCCTTCTTACTATAAAGGCAGAGAGAGAGTTACTCCTGGCTGCCCTGGCCTTCTTATGCAGGCTAGCTGGGCCCTGATTGGGGCATGGCCCAGCTGTGGCTACTTCCCCAATCAGCCCAGATTCTGGCCTACAGAGCCAGGGCCTTTTCAGCCCTTTATGGCCGGAGTTGGTGACCACCCCGCTACAATATGTGTATGCCTAATTATTCACCCCCCCACCAGTTTAGCTGTTATTATCAAAGGTAGTTTTATGGATTGCCCTGATAATCTCCAGATTGTGGGTTTTTGTGTATTATGGGTGTATAATTATGGGTTCTGAGCTTTGATCTTTGGGATTGTGGTATGTTGAGTGGTATATTTTAAGGAATATTAAGGAAAAAACTAGTTTATGTTAAAGATTTGTAAAATGGTTTTAATGTGAAATTGCATATTACTATTAAAATATATATTCACTTTGCTTTGTTTTCCTTTAGCACAGACTATTGTATGCCTTGGAAGGAGGGCACTATCATGATACTATTTTGTCCTTATTTGAAGCTGGTAAATTACACTGGACACATATTCCATGTAATAAGCCAACTAATTCTGTATTTACATAGCAAATTACCTTAGCATCTCCCTTTGGTTCATCAATAGTGAAATGTGGAAGGACATTTGAAGTGTTGAAACCTTGATTTTATGCTTCAATTAAGTTTTAGGGACTTAGTTAAAATAGTTAGAAGGGAATATTTTAGGTCCTGATCCCACAAAGATGTAAGCACAGGTGTAACTTTATGCATATGAGTAGCCGCATGGAATTCATTGGGACTGCTCAGCTACTTTGTAGCCCATGAAAGTTTATGCTCAAATAAATTTGTTAGTCTCTAAGGTGCCACAAATACTCCTGTTCTTTTTTACAAGTGCTGAATCATAGAATCATAGAATCATAGAAGGTTAGGGTTGGAAGGGACCTCAGGAGGTCATCTAGTCCAACCCCCTGCTCAAAGCAGGACCAATCCCCAATTTTTGCCCCAGATCCTAAATGGCCCCTTCAAGGATTGAACTCACAACCCTGGGTTTAGCAAGGCCAATGCTCAAACCGAAGGACTTTGCTGAATTGGGGCCAGAGTTCCTAAATGCACCCTGTAGAGAAGAATTTAGAAATGTGATGGGAATTATATTGTTTGTTACAGTTAACCACTTGTTCTGTATTTCTGAAGGATGCAGTTTCTCAAGCCTAGATTGTTAATAATATTAATGTTGTATTTTCACAGAGCATGACTTAAGGTCAAATTTAGTTCAAAACCTAGCGTTTAAAAACAGATACTTCCTAGTGATAGGGGAACTTTTGCTCTTTAGTAGCACTGAAATCAATATAAAAGTTCTGAAGACATTTTTAGATGTGAATTTGCCGCTGGAGCCACTTTCTAATAGCAGACACATGCTGTTGTGAAATAGTTTGCATTTCATAACCCAGATTTACAGGCTCCATATCATTGCAGCCTATAAAAAGGGGTTGAGTTGTTATGCAACTGTTAAGACCTGACTATGGAAGGTAATAGAATATGATGACTCTTTGGAATAAACTACAGAAACTATTGAAATAAACATCCCTGTACTTTCTATTGCCTGTATTATTTGTGTATGACTTATAATATAAGTGAATGCTAGCATAATCTAGGGTGCTTATAATGTATTCCCAGGATTTTTGTTATATATTATAGTATTTGTGCTGTTTGATTTATGAATACTGGTTATCAATAACTCACAGTTATGGGGTTTTAAAATATGTCATTTACACTTTGTATTTTTATGGTTCCTAGCACAATGGGGCCTTGAGCTTGATTAATCCCTAAACACTATCATAATTTGATTATTAATAATAATTATTCACAACCATTTTCATTGTTCTTTTTCTAAGATACAACCACCTTCCCCACAATAAAGACATTAAAAATAAAAGTAATAATAATCATTCACTCAGCATATATAGACTTTGAAGGACAAATGAGTGACCCAGGTCCCAAGCAGTTATTCCCTTGCTCCTTTAAAAATCAATTTCCGCTTTACCTAAAGGAAAAATTGTAAAATATTAACTATTATCTCAATAAAAGAAGCTAAGCTGCAATAAAGAAAGTAGAGGCTTTATAATTATGCAACCCTGACACAACACAGGGCTATCGCAGATCCAGGGATTGTAACATCCCAACTGCAAATTAGAACTTGGAATGTCAGTTTTTAACATTTAAAATCCAATTTGGTAGTGGCCACAGAGTATTTATAACAAGAATGATATTTCTGTTTCATAATATATTTTGCTTGTCCATCTCTTTGTCCTTTTGTGTTGATTCCCTACCTCTCAGCCTTGAAGACATGTTAAAGAAATAGAACTTAATTTTTAACTGAGCTGAGTTGACTGCTGGCAGGCTACAAAGGCCAAACCCATAGCCACATTTTATGACAAAATAACTCACTCGAGAGCTATAAACACTCACAATTTAACTTTTAGAATAAATAGTAGGTTTTAAGAAGAAAATTCCCAAAGTTGCTATAATAGGTCAATGCCATAAAAATATGCAGCCAGTTTGGATTTGCAGAGCAAAAATGAGTAATTTGCCTGGTAGTTCTGAGTGGGTAAGGGCTGGAAGAAAGGAGGCCTAGAAATAGGTGAGAAAAAGCAATGGGGTGCAACATTGGGCAAGAGATCAGAGGAGAACATTTGCCTCAGAAATAGGAAAACTCTGACCAATGCCATGAGCTTGCAAATACCCTGCATATGCTTAACATTACACACTGTGAAAAAGAACCCTTTGACGTCAGTGGAACAACACGCAGTGTATAATGTTGAGCTTGTGTGTAAGTCTTTGTAAATTCATGGAGGGAGGTTGGTGATATCACAATTCACATGAGCTCTGTTCTTGTTTATGGTACACCTTTGATAGATGTAATGGAAGTTGAATCTTCTGACTGTGGCCCTGGTCCTGTGAAGGCCCATTGAACTACTCACATGAATAAAGTGACTTGCAAATGTAAGTCTTTGCAGGATCAAATGGTTATTAGGGTCTGATCCACCACCTATTGAAATCAGTGGAAAGTCTCCCATAGACTTGAATGGCCCATTGTATCAAATCTCCCACTGCATAAACTGAGCTGCTGCCAGTACTTAGAAAAGATGTAAGAAAAATACTTCACAAAAGCATGATTCAATATTCCCAACACAACCAAAGCACATGGGTATATGGTATAATTGTGCACCTTTTGTGTTATTACTCACTATACTTACACTAGCCTAATAGTGTAGCTAATACACTAGCCTCTGATAGTTTACAATGGCTGTAGTAGCCTTCATTTTACATGTATATTCACAATCCAGATGCCCAGCAATATAAATATTATATTATACACAGACACATATTTACTTACACAATGTGGGCTGGTAAGGTGTGGTGCATTGAAAAGTTTTTATTGGCATCTGACTGAGATGACTGTAGTACAAGAGGCAGAGGCACAAGTGAGTCAGGCAGGTCATCACAAACAAGTGCCAATAAAAACTTCAAGGCACACCACTGCATTCCATAAATGTACAGAGCTCACTGCAGCATCAGGCCTTCATGACCAACCTGATTTTACAAATGGAGGCACTGGAGAAGTAGGACTAATACAATTTAAAACTCTCTAGAAGATTTTTGTACATTAGGTTATGTATTAAAAACAAGGGGAGACAAATGCTGGGAAGTTCTTTCCCCAACCAACACTCTCTCTTGGTTGATGCCTTGCTCTTCATGTGCATCCTTTTGCTTTGCTTCTCTCTCTTCCCCCATCAAGAAAAACTAACTCCACCCATGCCACAGGTGGCAAACAGGGCTGGAGTGAGGAAGCAGGGAGTGACTTGGTGCTCATTCCTTGGCTAGCTGGCAGGATTTAATGACCTGTGTGGGGCTTCTTTCCCAACTATGAAACACTCCTAAGGCTTTATCCATGTTATCTTAGACAAGGAAAATCATTTATTTTTGTGGTAGATCCTTGCCTTTTGCTGTGTGAAATGTGCTAACTGGACAGGAATATTAGAAGCAGGTCTGTTGGAGTTATAGTGGACAAGTGGAGGTTAGAAGCCCCCAAGTGCAGAATAAGCTGAATTTTTGTCTGTGACTTGCAGTTTTATTCCATGGGTGCAGAAATATACTGTCGCTTTTTATGTGATGGTAATCATGTGACATGCATTGTATAGCACCTTCCATCCAAGGATCTCAGCACACTTCACAAACTTTGATTAATTTTGCCTCACAATCCAGTGTCATAGAGGTAAGTATTATTATCCCCGTTTTACAAATGAAGTAACTGAGAGACAGTGATGTTGAGTGACTTGCCCATGTCAGACAGCAAATCTGTTGCAGTCAGAATACAGCCTAGGTTTTCTTGCTTACCACAAGACTATCTTTCCTTCCGGAAACCATGCTATTGAAATGTACAAACCAATATTTACTTTTATTGTTTATAATAATCACTGTTACATAGCATCTTTCATCTGAGGATTTCAACATGCTTAACAAACATTAATTAAGCTTCCCAACCCAGTCTCATCCCAGTAAACCTCTCCCCATAGAGGTAAAATATTTCTAAACAGAATTGGTCAAAATGAGACCCAGAAGGGCGGGAAGCTGTTTGCCCAAATGTACATAGTGAGTCAGTCAATGACAAAGCCCAGGCTAGAACCCAGTAGTCCTGCTCTCACCTAAGGCACCATTCTGTCCTTCTAAAGGAAGCTGTAGCACATGTGGGGCAAAAAAAATTTTAAAGGTATAATAAAATATTGAGATATTGGCATTTTTAATGTAGATGAAACCTAATGCCTCTTAGATTAAAAATTTGACCCCGAGTGGATCAGTTGGTTTGCATCTTTGGGGTTTTTTTAATGAATGATTTCCATCAGACTAGAGGCCCAATTATAGTTGTAAAAACGCCTTGCTCAGAGTCCCCAGTGCCATGTTGGAATCAGGCCTGGCAGACTGATACTGATGAATTTGTCTGCCGTGTTTGAGGCAGTCAATGAGAAAATTCTGCCATCTCTGCGTAAGTGCTCCCTAACTTGATCCTCTTAACCCTTACTTGAATGGGGTAGGCTTGTTTCATGTGAGTAGTTCTAATGACTTTTAATCCATTGAGGCAAATCTGTTTGCACAAGTAAAGGTGCAGAACTGGAATCCAGCAAAGAGCACAAGGCACACTCTGAAAGCTGATTTTCATAACTGGCACTGAGAGTGTAACTGAAATTATTCAGAAGGGTGCAATCAGAGATTGGGTGCAGTCAGAGATTGGAGACCTAGGATTCGCCAACCCATGGGGGACCACCTCCACCCAACAAGTGGCATCACAAACAAGATTTGGGGAGTTTCAGCAGGGACCTCTGAGACCAAGTCACTGAAGGAGCGGACAACCTCCCTTTCTCCTCAGGCACTTTCCCCACAAGACTATATCAGGGCAGAGGAAAGCAGCTATCCTTTCCCCACAGGCGGCTGCTCCCCCTCCAATGAGTATGCCTTGCCACATGGGAGCTCTCTGGCTGCCTTAGGTCACTGGGAGGAAGCCCCTGCTCCAAGTGTAATTTTCAGCTGGAGAAGCAGGAGCAGCACCAGCGCTAAGGCTGGAGATGGGGAGAGAGTCCAGCTGAGGATAGAGAGGATAGCCATGCACGTGGGAAGGTGGAAGCTGGACTGCTGGGGAGTTGATTCAGACTAGAGAGCATTGATTTGTCTAACTAGGCATGCAGTACTTGGTGCATCGGATTACTGGGGTCTGAGACTGAGTTGGGTTTGCTGTAACTCACATGAGGGTCTGCCTCTGGGATTTTACCTGGTAGTGACTGGGGCTTGCTCCCTTCAGATAAAAGTATTGTCCTATTGCTAAATGTGGTGTTTGTCCCAGGGCTTAACTCTGGCCTTCCCAAAAGGGGGGTTGTTGTACAATCAGAGGTTTTGGCATACCCCTCACCATCCCCCGAAGGATGCCCTCCAGACAATTGCAATGACTTTCTCAATGACAATAGAGTCTTCATGGCAATTCATTTTCTGGTTGTAATTGTTTTATCTCCCGTTGGATCCATGGACTTGAATCACCTCTCATGTCACTGTAAATCAGGAGGAGCCATGCTGAAGTCAATGGAGTGATAGCAGTGTAACTGAGAAGAGAATCTGTTCCATATGTGTTTATGTTTCTCTGCTGGTGTTCCACAAGACCAGTTTTGACTTCCCTCTTGCTGTCTGAGATATCATTCAAAATCATATGCAGCTTTTCATTTTCTACTGCAGATGGTACACAACTGTATTTGTGTTGGTTTTTCATAAGCTAGAAGCAGCCTGTTCAATCCTATTTGCCTGAAGGAGGCTTGGCTAGCATTCCTTATGGGGAAAAAATAACTGGAAGTAAAGATTTCTAAATATACCCTTGCTAAATGTACTGATTTTATTCTTTCTTTATGTGGAATTATTTACAGCTATTGTATCCTGTCTGGTTTAAAGCTTCTTGTCATCTGTCATTTGAGAACCATATTTCAAATGTTTCAACATTTTCTTTTTACCATTTGTGGAATAGCATTGGACCATGCCCCAGATCTTTTGCAACTTGCCAACACTTAAATTGACAGTAGGCTGGATTACTGCGATTCCTTCATAACTGGTCATCCAGACACATCTATTAAAAGATTTAATTAGATACAAAATATTACCCTAGAACTTTATCATCTTTCTAAATATTCTAATTACATTACTCTATTATTGAAATATTTGTATTGTCTGCTGGTTTATGCCCCTCTTGAATTTAAGTTCTTTCTTTTTAATTTGTTACAATATATATATCCTTGCTTGTTTGCTATCAGTGAAAAATATAAGGCTAGTAGGGTTAAGGACAATAAGAGGAAATTCTTTAACAATATTGGGAACGAATGAAATTCCTAGCAATGGTAGAAATCACTAGATAAGGATAGTAAAATTATCAATCACAGTGCAGGAAAGGCTGGAGTATTCAGTGAAAATTACTGTTCTGTTTTGGGGAAAGGAAGCAGAATGATGTATTCCTATTCATATTTCATAATGAATACCTTCTATTTTCATCCATATTCAGGAAGGATTTAAAGAGCAAATAACTCTGAGGACAGCTTGCACTCAAGAGTATTAAAAGAACTGGCTGAGAAGTTCTCTGAACTACTAATATTTATTTTTAACAAATCTTGGAACACATTGGGAAAAAGGCAAATGTGCCATACTTTTAAAAGGGTAAATGGATTACCCAGGCAATTTTAGGTCAGTTAGCCTGACACTGATTCCAAATCATGGAAAGGCTGATATGGGATCCAGTCAATAAAGAAATTAAAAAATGGTAGCATAATTTGGCAATCAACATGGTTTTATGGACAAATAGGTTTTGTCAAACAAACTTTTGTTTTTCGATCATATCACAATCTGGTTGATAAAGGTACTTGTGTTGACATAATATACAATTAGACTTCTGTAAGGCATTTGATTTAATCTCACATGACATTCTGATTAAAAAAAAACAACCCTAGCACTATCCAAAGTCAGTACAATCCACATTCAAGTGAATTAAAACTGGTTAAGTGATAGACAGCAGAAGTAATTGTAAATGGGGAATTGTCAGTGGGATATTTTAATGGGGAACAGGTTGGGCCAATGCTATTCAATATCTTATTAGTGATCTGAAAAGAAATATAAAATCATTGCTGGTCAATTTGCAGATGATGCAAAAATTGGTGTAGTGCTAAAACAGGTCGGTGATACAGGCTGACCTGAATCACTTGGTAAGGTTGGCTCATTTGAACAATGTGCTTTTCAACACTAGCCAAATGTAAGGTCATATATGTTGGAACAAAGTATATGGGTCATGCATAAAATGGGCAATGTACTCTGAAAGCAATGACTCTGAAAAGGACATAGGCATCATGGTAGATAGCCATGGTGTTCATTTTCAACTAGTTCAGAGGTGAGTGTGATCCCTGGATGTATAATCAAGTCGGGGTAAGAAATCTCTGTATATGGCATTAGTGAGATAATTACTGCAATATTGTGTCCAGTTCTGAGGGACACACATCTAAAAAGATGTTGAAAACTTGGAAGATTAACTCAAAGCTTGGAAAACCTGCCTTGCAGCCTTACAGTGAGAGACCAAAGAAGCTCAATCTATTTAGTTTATCCAGTGGAAAGTTATGAGGTGACTTGATCATTGACTACAAGTACCTGCACTGGGAAGAGATTTCTGATAGCCGACGGCTCTTTAATCTAGCAGAAAAATGCAGAATGAGATTCAATGATTGGAAACCAAAGGAAGGCAAATTCAGTGGGAGTAAGGCACCTAAATACCTCTGAGGATCTGGGCGTAAGTTCACGTACATGAACAGAGTAATTAAAATAAAAATATAGAAAAATGTATTTTTTTCATTTTTTTTTCCAGTTAGGTTTTTTTTGTAGCTACAGCAAGTAAAAACTGTTGATACTGAAGTGTGATGTTTAAACTGATGGTGTTCCTTTAAGTCTTTAGATTAAAACTGAAGACATCACCTTTCTTTTCTGGTTTGCTGGGAAGTCTATTATTATACACGGCAAAGTTAATTTCATACTGCTTCCAGTATTCAGTTGTCTCATTAAATGTATCATCCTGTAGCCATTTCCTTTTCTCTCTCACAAAGAAAACATCATGAATGGGCCTCAGGGAACTGGTCCCATATTTCTGGGCTCTCCCACAGCAGGTTTGCTTTCTTATAGGAATCACATCATGCCAGCATTCTGTTCTTTCAGCATTCTTTCCAAGCTTCTTCCTTATGCAGGTCTTTTTTTTTTTTTTTTTTTTTTTTTTAAAAACATGCTGGCTAGTAGTAACTTCAAGTGACATGGAATGGAAGCTCAAGCTAGTACATTTTTTAAATTACAGATAGTGAGCCAAATTCTGCTCCTCCTTCCAGAATAGGGCCCAGTGACTAGAGTTTTCTTACCTGGCAGTAATGCTCAATACCACAAATCCTTATGGTAGTTTTTCTCCCAGAAGGGCAAGAGTTTTCTATTGAAAGCATATATTGAATAGAAATTCTCTATCATTTATATAATAGTGAATGGCGCATATTCAAAACTGAGACATTATCATTCAAAAGGGAATTTAGTGAGCAATATCAGTACTTTATATTAATTTCCTATTTCTTTATGCTCTGTATATTCTGACGGGGCAAGGCCAGATAGCTATAGAAAAGTAGTCTTATTGGGATCCGGGAAGTGGGCGGGCGAAGCCCGTCCACTGCTAAAGGATCCCCCCCAGCCTAAAAGGGGGATCCACAGGACCTAGATACCCAAAAATTCCGGGGGACAACTAATAAAATAACAGGGACAGGAGTGTGTCAAAGGGTCAAAAGAAGGGAACCGGACGGGGACACCGAGCAGAGAACCCCGGACAGAGCCCACTGCTCCTCAAAGGCGTCAAGGGAGTCAGAGGACGCCGCCCAGAGGAACTCTGCCCGGATACGTGAACGGACCGAGGATCGGAAATAGGCCCCACAGTCACAGGAGACTCCATCGGCCAACCTCCTCACTCTGGTTTTGTAGATGGCCATTTTAGCTAGGGCCAGGAGGAGGTTGACCAGGAGATCCCGGGACTTTGTGGGGCCACGGATAGGGAGTGCATAAATGAGAAGGTGAGGGGAGAAGTGCAACCAAAAACGTAATAAGATATTGGTGAGGAGCCGGAATAGGGCTGCAGCCTGGCACACTCCAGGTAGACATGTGCCAGGGTATCCCTCACGCCGCAAAAGGGGCAGGTGTCTGGGATTGTGGTGAACCGCGCCAAGTACACGCCCGTGCTCACGGCTCCGTGAAGGAGCCGCCAACTGACATCCCATGCGGGCTTTGGGACTAAGATGGAATATAGGGCTGCCCACCGGGGCTCCTGCACCCTCCAAAGGTGGCAGGAGGTCCCCGCCATTTTGTATCGGGGCGGGACACGAGGGTGCGGGCGTGAAGGGTGTGGAGCACGAGCGTGTAGAGATGTTTTCTTGGCGCGGTTTGAAAACAGACCGGCTGCATCTCGTGCAGCCGGCTTCTAGTGAAGGGGTGAAGGGATCGGTTGGGTCCACGGGGGAGGGGTCCAATTAAAAGGTCCGGCGGGCCTGGAGGTAGTGGGTGGGCGGGGCGTGCCCTCGTGCAGGACCCGGTCGAGAATAAACCCGAGCAGCGGGCGGCAAAGCGGCCTTCACCTCCTGAAGTATGCATCGGGGAGTACAAGGTCTGGAAAGCCCCATGCGCTGAGCGAAGGTTAGGGTATCCAGCCAGTCTCCCCCGGTCATAGTCCAGGAGGGTCTCCGACTCTTGTGACCTCTGCCAGGACCAACCTCTGGCGCACCGAGCGGGACTCCGCCACCTGCAAACGGAGCTGGGGGTTGTGTAGCAGGGGGCTCCGCGAGGAGATCTGCCACCCTCGGTGGCCGCCACGGACCTGCTCGTTGTAAAGAGTTTCCAGGTCCGGAGGAGGTCCTGGTAGAAGACCGGCAGCCCGGAGAGGTCTCGCGGATAGACCTCTCGGATGGAGATAAAGGAGCTGCCGGTCGTATCGGAGCCCTCGGAAGCGGCGCAGGAAGGCGTGCGCCAGTATGCTCCACGCCGGACTACCTGCACCATAAAGGAGCCTCTGCAGGGTCTGGAGGCGGAAGACATGGACCTGAGTAAGCAGACATTTGAGGCCCTGCCCTCCCTCCTCCACAGGTAGATGGAGAACCCCTGCAGGGACCCAGTGCAGTCCTGACCAAAAGAACTCCAGAATCGATGTCCGCAGGTTGGTCAGGAAAGCCGGGGCCGGGACCAGGGTGTTGAGCCGGTACCAAAGCATGGACAGGACTTAGTTGATTAAGCACTAACGCTCTCCCTCGAAGGGAGAGGCACCGGAGCAGTCCTGTCCATTTCCGGAGCCGCTCTATCACCCCGCCCTCTAAATTCTGCCAGTTCTCCGGCGGAGAGGGATGCGTGGCAGAAAGGTAAACGCCCAGATAGAGCAGCGGACCCGTGCTCCACCGGATGGCTTGAAGCGCGGGTGGGCGGGGGCTCGCCTGCCGCCAGTCCCCTACCACCAAGCCAGAGCTCTTGACCCAGTTGACCCGCGCGGAGGAGGCTGCTGAATAGATGGCCTGGCAAGCCTCCACTCGCACCAAGTCGCCCGGGTCCTGGACCATGAGGAGCACGTCATCAGCGTACGCCGACAGGACCAGCCGCAGCTCCGGCTCCCTCAGCACCAACCCTGTCAACCTCCTTCGGAGGAGACAGAGGAAGGGCTCGATCGCCAGAGCGTAGAGCTGGCCTGAGAGGGGGCCCCCTGCCGTACTCCTCGCCCGAAGTTGACCGGTTCGGTCAGGGTCCAGTTGAGTCTTACCAGACACTCTGCGGAAGCGTACAGCACCCGGAGAAAGTTCACAAACCTGCGTCCGAAGCCAAATGCCCTGCAGAGTGCTCATTAGATACCCGTGATCCATCCTGTCGAACGCCTTCTCCTGATCTAAAGGACAGGAGGGCGAACGACAGACCATCCCTACACCCAAGTTCCAATAGGTCCCGGACCAGATATAGGTTGTCGAAGATACTGCGGCCCGGGACGGTGTAGGTCTGGTCTGGGTGGACCACGTCCGCCAGCGCGGACCCTAGCCTCAGGGAGATGGCTTTTTGCCACGATTTTGTAGTCCGTGCTGAGGAGCGAGACGGGACGCCAATTTCGTAAAATCGCGGAGGTCCCCCTTCTTCGGCAATAAGGCGAGCACGGCTCGCCTGCACGAAAGAGGGAGGACCCCGCTCTGCAAAGACTTCGGCCCAGACGGTGACTAGGTCTGGGCCCAGGACGTCCCAGAACACGCGGTAGAACTCCACGGTCAGCCCGTCCATGCCCGGAGATTTATTGGTGGGCATGCGACGGAGGGCTTCCGAGAACTCGGCCAGAGTGAGAGGCAGCTCTAGCCGGTCTCTGTCGCCCACGCTGACCGTCGGGAGCTCCTCCCACAGCACTCTGCAAGCGTTAGGATCGGTCGGCTCCGGGGAGAAAAGGCTTGCGTAGAAGGCTCTCGCCCTCATCGCACATCTCCACCGGATCCGTGAGGGGGGTGCCATCCTCAGTCAGTAGGCAGATGATATGTTTCTTAGCCCCCCTCTTTTTTTCCAGGGCATAGAAGAAGATGGGAGCCGCAATCCATCTCCCGAAGGAGACGGATGCGGGATCGAACAAAGGCACCCCGGGCCCGATGGTCCTCGAGGCTCCGGAGCTCCTCCCGCTTCTCCCGGCACGCTCCGCAGAGGGGTGGATCCTCGGGGCTGGCGGCCAGACGCCTCTCCAGCTCTAAGACCTCCCGTTCCAACTGCTCTATCGCTGCATCCCTCCGTCGGCTGGTTGCCCCGGGTGTAGTCACGGCAGAAGAGCGAGCGCGCACCTTCCCTACGTCCCACCACCGCCGTGCCGAGGGAAAAGGCACGCCGCTGCCCCTCGCCAGGCCAAGCCAGAACTCCGGAAGGACGCCACGAAGCCCGCATCCTCCAGCAAGCTGTTGTTAAATGCCAATAGGCCGGCCCCGGCCT